>NC_086453.1:214839332-215171185 GCF_028390025.1 Pseudophryne corroboree | reverse complement strand
CATCCTACTGCAAAGCGGATAACTGAGGCCTTGGCATCCTGGGTGGTGAGAAACGTGGTTCCGGTATCCATCATTACTGCAGAGCCAACTAGAGACTTGTTGGAGGTACTGTGTCCCCGGTACCAAATACCATCTAGGTTCCATTTCTCTAGGCAGGCGATACCGAAAATGTACACAGACCTCAGAAAAAGAGTCACCAGTGTCCTAAAAAATGCAGCTGTACCCAATGTCCACTTAACCACGGACATGTGGACAAGTGGAGCAGGGCAGGGTCAGGACTATATGACTGTGACAGCCCACTGGGTAGATGTATGGACTCCCGCCGCAAGAACAGCAGCGGCGGCACCAGTAGCAGCATCTCGCAAACGCCAACTCTTTCCTAGGCAGGCTACGCTTTGTATCACCGGTTTCCAGAATACGCACACAGCTGAAAACCTCTTACGGCAACTGAGGAAGATCATCGCGGAATGGCTTACCCCAATTGGACTCTCCTGTGGATTTGTGGCATCGGACAACGCCAGCAATATTGTGTGTGCATTAAATATGGGCAAATTCCAGCACGTCCCATGTTTTGCATATACCTTGAATTTGGTGGTGCAGAATTTTTTAAAAAACGACAGGGGCGTGCAAGAGATGCTGTCGGTGGCCAGAAGAATTGCGGGACACTTTCGGCGTACAGGCACCACGTACAGAAGACTGGAGCACCACCAAAAACTACTGAACCTGCCCTGCCATCATCTGAAGCAAGAAGTGGTAACGAGGTGGAATTCAACCCTCTATATGCTTCAGAGGTTGGAGGAGCAGCAAAAGGCCATTCAAGCCTATACAATTGAGCACGATATAGGAGGTGGAATGCACCTGTCTCAAGTGCAGTGGAGAATGATTTCAACGTTGTGCAAGGTTCTGATGCCCTTTGAACTTGCCACACGTGAAGTCAGTTCAGACACTGCCAGCCTGAGTCAGGTCATTCCCCTCATCAGGCTTTTGCAGAAGAAGCTGGAGGCATTGAAGAAGGAGCTAAAAGGGAGCGATTCCGCTAGGCATGTGGGACTTGTGGATGCAGCCCTTAATTCGCTTAACAAGGATTCACGGGTGGTCAATCTGTTGAAATCAGAGCACTACATTTTGGCCACCGTGCTCGATCCTAGATTTAAAGCCTACCTTGGATCTCTCTTTCCGGCAGACACAAGTCTGCTGGGGTTGAAAGACCTGCTGGTGACAAAATTGTCAAGTCAAGCGGAACGCGACCTGTCAACATCTCCTCCTTCACATTCTCCCGCAACTGGGGGTGCGAGGAAAAGGCTCAGAATTCCGAGCCCACCCACTGGCGGTGATGCAGGGCAGTCTGGAGCGACTGCTGATGCTGACATCTGGTCCGGACTGAAGGACCTGACAACGATTACGGACATGTCGTCTACTGTCACTGCATATGATTCTCTCAACATTGATAGAATGGTGGAGGATTATATGAGTGACCGCATCCAAGTAGGCACGTCACACAGTCCGTACTTATACTGGCAGGAAAAAGAGGCAATTTGGAGGCCCTTGCACAAACTGGCTTTATTCTACCTAAGTTGCCCTCCCACAAGTGTGTACTCCGAAAGAGTGTTTAGTGCCGCCGCTCACCTTGTCAGCAATCGGCGTACGAGGTTACATCCAGAAAATGTGGAGAAGATGATGTTCATTAAAATGAATTATAATCAATTCCTCCGCGGAGACATTGACCAGCAGCAATTGCCTCCACAAAGTACACAGGGAGCTGAGATGGTGGATTCCAGTGGGGACGAATTGATAATCTGTGAGGAGGGGGATGTACACGGTGATATATCGGAGGGTGAAGATGAGGTGGACATCTTGCCTCTGTAGAGCCAGTTTGTGCAAGGAGAGATTAATTGCTTCTTTTTTGGGGGGGGTCCAAACCAACCCGTCATATCAGTCACAGTCGTGTGGCAGACCCTGTCACTGAAATGATGGGTTGGTTAAAGTGTGCATGTCCTGTTTTGTTTATACAACATAAGGGTGGGTGGGAGGGCCCAAGGACAATTCCATCTTGCACCTCTTTTTTCTTTTCTTTTTCTTTGCATCATGTGCTGATTGGGGAGGGTTTTTTGGAAGGGACATCCTGCGTGACACTGCAGTGCCACTCCTAGATGGGCCCGGTGTTTGTGTCGGCCACTAGGGTCGCTAATCTTACTCACACAGTCAGCTACCTCATTGCGCCTCTTTTTTTCTTTGCGTCATGTGCTGTTTGGGGAGGGTTTTTTGGAAGGGACATCCTGCGTGACACTGCAGTGCCACTCCTAGATGGGCCCGGTGTTTGTGTCGGCCACTAGGGTCGCTAATCTTACTCACACAGCTACCTCATTGCGCCTCTTTTTTTCTTTGCGTCATGTGCTGTTTGGGGAGGGTTTTTTGGAAGGGCCATCCTGCGTGACACTGCAGTGCCACTCCTAGATGGGCCCGGTGTTTGTGTCGGCCACTAGGGTCGCTAATCTTACTCACACAGCTACCTCATTGCGCCTCTTTTTTTCTTTGCGTCATGTGCTGTTTGGGGAGGGTTTTTTGGAAGGGACATCCTGCGTGACACTGCAGTGCCACTCCTAGATGGGCCCGGTGTTTGTGTCGGCCACTAGGGTCGCTTATCTTACTCACACAGCGACCTCGGTGCAAATTTTAGGACTAAAAATAATATTGTGAGGTGTGAGGTATTCAGAATAGACTGAAAATGAGTGTAAATTATGGTTTTTGAGGTTAATAATACTTTGGGATCAAAATGACCCCCAAATTCTATGATTTAAGCTGTTTTTTAGTGTTTTTTGAAAAAAACACCCGAATCCAAAACACACCCGAATCCGACAAAAAAAATTCGGTGAGGTTTTGCCAAAACGCGTTCGAACCCAAAACACGGCCGCGGAACCGAACCCAAAACCAAAACACAAAACCCGAAAAATGTCAGGCGCTCATCTCTAGGTCATAGTCTGATAGCTGAGGGTCCCCTCTTTCCAGGGGTACCAGATTTTTTTAAATCGGCCCTAGGGAACCAGAGATATCCGACTTCAAAGCAGTGGTCCCCATCCACGCCTTTTAATTGCTCTTCCCAGCCAGATATCTCAGGCTCTGTATGACTTAGAGTTTTTCTGAGCTGGGACTCTCCACTTTCAGTGGACTCTAGCAGCTTGTCTCTACTATGCCCAGAACCCGAGATATCAGGCTTCAAGCAGCTGGTCCTTGCTCAATCTCCACACGCCTAATATGCAGTTTTATATATTTGTTGGTGGATTGCTCTGGCTCCTGAACTCTGATCTCCAAGTCCCCAGTACCTCCCGAAAGGTGTCCCCAGTACCTCCCTAAAGGTGTCCCCAGTACCTCCTGAAAGGTGTCCCCAGTACCTACTGAAAGGTGGGACTCTCTAATTTTTTATCCCATGCAAAGCTAAGAAATCTTTTTCCAGGAACTTGAGATATCTGCAATCAAGCAAGCTGCCCTCTCACCAGAAAATTATGAAAATTAAGACCACTCCACTATCCACCCCTCCCTTACATATTAAACACCCACTACCACCCTAGAAGTCATGTACCTAGGCCCCTTCATTCAGTCCAATGCCCCCTTCTACAGTTTTGGGCTCTCCCTCCCGCCCCATCTCCCACCATCTGTGCAGTAAAGGAGTAATTAGCAGAAATGACTGCTCCAGGTCATACATGCTGAGCGGAAGATAGAACACCCCCTACCGCCCGTGGGACATCAAAGCTGCCGCTGATAGCACCCCCACCCATGGAGAGTGGGTAGGGGCCCCAGTGTATTGCTGTGCCCAGGGGCCCACACTGCTGTTAAGAGTAAGACCCCCCTGAGTAGAGCCCATCACTGTTCTGCTCTGTCAGATGCCTGTCAGCCAGCACCATTGGAAGCAGTGGGATCCCCACAGGAGGCTGGTATTACTGATTGGCTGCTACAATGAAGATCTCCGGTCACCGGGAATAGAATCTGGCTTTTTATAAGCTGTACAGCATTAGTCACACACCAGCAGCTGCTTCTGCTCCAAGTTGCTGCTCTGAGTCCTCCTAAGATGGCTACTGCCCAACTGCCAACTGTCTCTGAAGACGGCTGCAACTGCCACTGCACAAGCTGTCTCTCTCTCTCTCTGGGATCAATACGCCTGTTGCTTATTGGTCAGTGTCCCCATGCCAGACACAGCACTCAAGGCACAGGTAGCCCTATCCCTGCTGTAAGTTTAATAGTGTCCAGGCAGGGATGTATTCAGCAGGGGAAGGGGCACAAAAATCACACTACAGCTTGTGTCACTATGATGGAGTGCCACATTCTCCACACGTGCTGGCTTCACTGAGTGATTAGGGGTCTATTTACTAAACCTTGATGCTGCATTATCTTGAACCACTACTGCAGCAGGAGGCATCTAATAGACGCCTCCTGCTGCATTTACACACAGATGTGAACATGTCAGGGACAGCCCAGCCTGGTGTGCATGCGACAAGGCCAGGTAAGTGTTAATATCACATGACATTTCCCAAGTACTGTACTGTACTGTATATACATTGTCGTACAAAATAATAAACATCCATCTGACTCCTTCATGAAGCCAAACAGGACATTAAAATGAAAGTAAAAAAAATTCTCATACGTCCTAGAGGATGCTGGGGACTCCAAAAGGACCATGGGGTATAGACGGGATCCGCAGGAGACATGGGCACACTATAAGACTTTGAATGGGTGTGAACTGGCTCCTCCCTCTATGCCCCTCCTCCAGACTCCAGTTAGACTCTGTGCCCAGAGAGACTGGACACACACAAGGGGAGCTCTCCTGAGTTTCTCTGAAAATACTTTATGTTAGGTTTATTATTTTCAGGGAGACCTGCTGGCTACAGGCTCCCTGCATCGTGGGAGTGAGGGGAGAGAAGCAGACATACTTCTGTGAGTTTCGAGGCTCTGCTTCTTAGGCTACTGGACACTATTAGCTCCAGAGGGTCTGATCACTTGGTTCGCCTAGCTGATCGTTCCCGGACCCGCGCCGTCACCCCCTTGATAGAGCCAGAAGAAAGAAGCCGGGTGAGTATTAGAAGAACAGAAGACTTCAGTGACGGCAGAAGACTTCAGAGTCTCTAAGGTACCGCGCAGCGGTCGCGCTGCGCGCCATTGCTTCCACACACAAGTGGCACTACACGGGTGCAGGGCGCAGGGGGGGCGCCCTGGGCAGCAATTATACCTCATAATACATCCTGGCAAAGCAGTATACAGTGCATAGGCACTGTATACAGACCCCCGCCAGTATAAAAATGTCAAAAATTAGCAGGACTGAAGCGCGCCGAGAAGGGGGCGTGGCTTAGCCCTCACAACTCTATACAGCGCCATTTTCTCCTCACAGAGACGCTGGCCCGCCAAAACACTGTGGGACAACTAACAGTGAAAAACGGAGGGGGGCACAGTTGTTTAGTGCACTATGGGTTCATATAAGAAGCACTATAGATATAAATGAGCGTGTGGTTAATGAGTTGTTAAAAATTTCTGTGTTTTACCTGTCAGATACTGGAATCTACCCATTATAGCGATTAAGTACACGTGTGTCGATATGTGTGAGTGCTCTGCCACAAACAGCTATGGGAATCCCTCTGTCGGCATTGCCGACTCCTGATGATACTTGATTCAGTAGTTGAAGTATACCAAAAAAGAAGAGGAAAAGACTCTCTTTCCTCTTCTTTTTTGGTATACTAGTGTTCACTCTCAGGGGTGCACCTCCACATGAGTTACTGCTATAGTATTCTTCAATGAAGGATTAAATTCTAAACTACTGTAGTTTTTTCCAATTCATTCAGTGTCATATCATATTTCACCACTTGTGCTCAAGTTTCCCATATCCCCTTTCTCCCTCTTCAGTAGTTGAAGTGTCAGCATGTCGGTAGTTGTAAGCTTTTCTAAAGTAAACACTGTATGGGAGACACAGTCGTATGTGGGTGACCCTGTCAGCACCAACTGTATGACTGGGTGGAAATTAACATGATAATGTAAAAAAACTATACCTGTATATATATATATATATATATATATATATGTATGGTAAGGATCCATTGAGCTGTAGCTTGAGCACAGACGTGGTAGTATTTGTGGGGGAGTGATATTAAAATTATGTATATATTTCCCTCAGACCCCTCTGGGTCGCAAGAATGTTTTTTGCCCGGTTACTACTCCCTGTTGTCGACGAATACTATGTCTTATGTCGACCATAATGTTTCCTGATTAGATCCACAACATTGGCATTCAGTACATGTTCATACACATTCAGAACACTTAATGTCACTAGGGACCCTGCTGTTCCTGACAAAATACATATACGTATGATGTATATATAGAATATGTGTGTATTAGAGATGAGCGGGTTCGGTTCCTCGAGATCCAAACCCCCCCGAACTTCACCCATTTTACACGGTTCCGAGGCAGCCTCGGTTCTTCCCGCCTTGCTCAGTTAACACGAACGCGCCCGAACGTCATCATCCCGCTGTCGTATTCTCGTGAAATTCGTATTGCATATAAAGAGCCGCGCGTCACCGCCATTTTCACTTGTGCATTGGAGATGATAGCGAGAGGACGTGGCTGCGTTCTCTCCGTTTCTGTGTTCAGTGTGCTGCAAATATCTGTGCTCAGTGTGCTGCAAATATCTACGTTCTCTGCCTGAAAACGCTCCATATCTGTGCTGCATTGTAGTTGTGTGCAGTATAAAGTAGGAGGACAGTGCAGAATTTTGCTGACCACCAGTATATATATAGCAGTATGGTACAGTAGTCCATTGCTCTACCTCTGTGTCGTCAAGTATACTATCCATATCTGTGCTGCATTGTAGTTGTGCGCAGTATATACTGTAGTAGGAGGACAGTGCAGAATTTTGCTGACCACCAGTATATATATATAGCAGTACGGTACAGTAGTCCATTGCTCTACCTCTGTGTCGTCAAGTATACTATCCATATCTGTGCTGCATTGTAGTTGTGCGCAGTATATAATAGGAGGACAGTGCAGAATTTTGCTGACCACCAGTATATATATATATAGCAGTACGGTACAGTAGTCCATTGCTCTACCTCTGTGTCGTCAAGTATACTATCCATATCTGTGCTGCATTGTAGTTGTGCGCAGTATATAGTAGGAGGACAGTGCAGAATTTTGCTGACCACAAGTATATATATAGCAGTACGGTACAGTAGTCCATTGCTCTACCTCTGTGTCGTCAAGTATACTATCCATATCTGTGATGCATTGTAGTTGTGCGCAGTATATAGTAGGAGGACAGTGCAGAATTTTGCTGACCAACAGTATATATATATATAGCAGTACGGTACAGTAGTCCATTGCTCTACCTCTGTGTCGTCAAGTATACTATCCATATCTGTGCTGCATTGTAGTTGTGCGCAGTATATAGTAGGAGGACAGTGCAGAATTTTGCTGACCACCAGTATATATAAATATAGCAGTACGGTACAGTAGTCCATTGCTCTACCTCTGTGTTGTCAAGTATACTATCCATATCTGTGCTGCATTGAAGTTGTGCGCAGTATATAGTAGGAGGACAGTGCAGAATTTTCCTGACCACCAGTATATATATATATATAGCAGTACGGTACAGTAGGCCATTGCTATTGATATATTACTGGCATATAATTCCACACATTAAAAAATGGAGAACAAAAATGTGGAGGGTAAAATAGGAAAAGACCAAGATCCCCTTCCACCTCATGCTGAAGCTGCTGCCACTAGTCATGGCCGAGACGATGAAATGCCATCAACGTCGTCTGCCAAGGCCGATGCCCAATGTCATAGTAGAGAGCATGTAAAATCCAAAAAACAAAAGTTTAGTAAAATGACCCAAAAATCAAAATTAAAAGCGTCTGATGAGAAGCGTAAACTTGTCAATATGCCATTTACGACACGGAGTGGCAAGGAACGTCTGAGGCCCTGGCCTATGTTCATGGCTAGTGGTTCAGCTTCACATGAGGATGGAAGCACTCATCCTCCCGCTAGAAAAATGAAAAGACTTAAACTGGCAAAAGCACAGCAAAGAACTGTACGTTCTTCTAAATCACAAATCCCCAAGGAGAGTCCAATTGTGTCGGTTGCGATGCCTGACCTTCCCAACACTGGACGGGAAGAGGTGGCGCCTTCCACCATTTGTACGCCCCCTGCAAGTGCTGGAAGGAGCACCTGCAGTCCAGTTCCTTATAGTCAAATTGAAGATGTCGCTATTGAAGTACACCAGGATGAGGATATGGGTGTTGCTGGCGCTGAGGAGGAAATTGACAAGGAGGATTCTGATGGTGAGGTGGTTTGTTTAAGTCAGGCACCCGGGGAGACACCTGTTGTCCGTGGGACGAATATGGCCATTGACATGCGCTCAGTCCTATGTTCATCTGTAGAAGATGAAAGTTTATATACTGATAGTGTTCTGTGTAGTTGATAAGGGTAGTAGTAATAAACGATAACTGAAAGGAGATTTTGTGTCTGTGTGTACCGTTTGCCTTGTAAGTTTAATGAACAACAGACTTGAATGAAGAAATTAATAGGACTTTATTCTAATCATAAACTGACCTCCGTTATGGTGCGTTTTAGTAACAGAAAAAAATGAAAACATAAAAATAAAAATAATAATAATAAATGATAAATATTGATGCAAATTTCTAAATTGAAAAAACAAAGATAAATCAAGAATAAAAAACAGGTCAAAAATAGAAAAAAATAAAAAAAGCAATGGTGCTTGAGCAAATGCTCACAGTCCGGAATGATGGGGTAGTGTGGATTTTCAAAAAAGGTCTATTAAACGTTGGTATCCAAAGTTCAGATGCAGTTCATACAATTTGCGGCGTCCCGCATAAACTTTCTCAGAGCGCTCGAGGGAGTGGATGATATCAGGGTACGTGATAGTCTATGAGGTTAGTGCAGTGCTGGATATTGTGAGCTGGCAAGGAGTGGATGAGTTAAAGCTCCGGGCTAGTTCGTCCACCTCTCCCCTGGTCCCGAGAGTCGCGCCCGTGTTCAGGCGTTCCCCTGGTACCTGATCGGTTCGAGGGACGAACAGTGCCTAGGGTTTGGGTAATCACGACCAGCGCTCTCCGGAGCGTCTGCTCGTGAAATCCCTCACCGCGTACGGAGACTCACCTGCTGCCGCTTCCTGCCGTCCACCGTGTCTCTGCACTGGCTCCCGTCCTCCTTTACAGCGTCCTCCTGGTTGCTAGGTGACGTCCTGTTGCTTTCGTTCTTCGGGGTCACGTGACCGGGATGTCCCGTCTTCCGCTCGTAGCTCTCTGTTAAATGTAGGTCCTGTTTAGCAGGGTGTATTAGTGGCTCCAACGCGTTTCAACCCCATAGGGGTCTTCCTCTGGGAGAAGTGTAGATAAGGGTTCCATTCCCTTGATCTTATGAGTCCGTGCAAGGTCACGCCCCTCATCATGTGATATCTTTATGTTCCTCTCATTGGTCCTCTTTTCTGTCTATCTAAATCAGTGTGGAATCAGTTTGATTCGATTTTTTAAAAATCAGTGGTGGTAATAGGGGATTTTCTGCCTTAGCCTCATCAACTCATTTATTACAAAAAAATGACAGAGAATTTGAAAGATTAAAGAGAATGCAACTGGGAAGAATATAGTGTGATGAGATAAGGTTAATCCTAAAGTCACTTTCTGCACACTATTGATTTAACCTCATTCTCAAGATTAAGACCAAAAGGGGATAAGGTTTTTAATTCATACATCCACCTGAGCTCTGCGGTATTAATCTTGCTCGTGAAATCCCCCCCTCTCCAGTTGGCCTGTACCTCCTGTATCCCTACAAATTTCAGGGACCGTGGGTCACTTCCATGATAATATTTAAAGTGTTTCGAAAGATTGTGATCTTCTAAGCCCTTTTTAATATTACGGATGTGTTCGTTTATTCTTATCTTTAGTTTACGTATGGTCCTTCCCACGTATTGTTTTTTGCAGCCACATTCCAATAAATATATGACTTGTTTGCTGTTGCATGTAAGTCTGTTCTTTATTTTGTATTTTTTCTGGGTATTATTGGAAATGAAATTAGTAGATGGTTTAGTGCTTGACATTCCCATGTTCTTACAGGCTATGCATGTTCCACAGTAAAAGAAACCCTCTCCTGGTCCTGTCTGGTTAATGAAGGATTGTGTCATCTGTCTTGGCTGTATGTGGCTGTGTACCAATCTCTGCTTCAAATCTGTTGCTTTTCTATATACAATTTTTGGTTTTTCTTGGAGAATATCATTTAAGATCTCATCTTCTAATAGAAGCGGCCAGTGTTTTCTAATAATCTGCTGGATGGACCTTGCCTGTTGTGTGTAATCTGTAACAAACAATACCTCATTTGAATGTTGTGTGTTGACTTTTTCTTTGTATTCTAGTAGTTGGTTCCTATCCTTTTCCCCTACCTCCATAAAAGCCTCTTCTAATGTGTGAACATTGTACTTTTTCTCCTCAAATTCCCCCATAAGCTCTCTCCCCTGGGTGATGTAGTCTTCCTTTCTGGAGCAGTTTCTCCTAATTCGTGTGAATTGTCCCTTGGGGATGGATTTCAACCAGCTGGGGTGGTGTTCACTTGTGGATAGGATGTGGCTGTTCACGTCAACATTCTTCCTAAAGGTTTTGGTCTGTATTTGTCCCTCTTCCACAGATATACTAAGATCTAGAAATTCAACCCTGTCTTTACTGTATTTGGTAGTGAACTTGAGATTATTGTTGTTATCGTTCATGTCATGTAAAAAATTGGTCAGAGTCTGTTCCTCACCTCGCCATATGAAGAACAGATCATCTATATATCTCGTCCAGAGCACGAGATTCTCCCCAAGCTCAGGATTGGACCAGATGAATTTGTCCTCCCACCAACTCATATAGAGATTGGCGTAGCTTGGGGCGAATCTCGTGCCCATTGCTGTTCCTGTAGTCTGTAGGTAGTATGTTCCCTCAAACCATGCGTAGTTGTGTCTTAAGATGAATTCAATACTATCAATGATGAACTGTTTCTGTAAGTTCTTTAGATCTGTGTCTTTCTCTAGGTGGTATTTTATGCTTGTTAATCCTTGGCTATGATCTATAACTGAATATAACGATGTGACATCTGAGGTGACCAGCCAAAAATCCTCCCTCCATTGTAGCTCTTGTAGTTTTTTGAGAATGTGTGTTGTATCACGTAAATAAGATTCTTGTTTTTGGACATAAGGTTGCAAGAATATGTCCAAGTACTCTGAAAGATGGGAAGTCAGAGAGCCAATCCCTGAAATGATGGGTCTACCTGGTGGGTTAAGTGGATCCTTATGTATCTTGGGTAGATAATAAAATACGGGAATTATTGGATGTTGAGTTCTGATGTATTGGTATTCCTGTTCATTCAAAATGCCTAAATCTGCTCCCTTTTTTAAATGTGCTTCTAGTTCCTTTTGAAATGTTTCAGTCGGGTTCTGAGTCAACTTTTTGTATGTGGTATTGTCCTGCATCTGAACTTTGGATACCAACGTTTAATAGACCTTTTTTGAAAATCCACACTACCCCATCATTCCGGACTGTGAGCATTTGCTCAAGCACCATTGCTTTTTTTATTTTTTTCTATTTTTGACCTGTTTTTTATTCTTGATTTATCTTTGTTTTTTCAATTTAGAAATTTGCATCAATATTTATCATTTATTATTATTATTTTTATTTTTATGTTTTCATTTTTTTCTGTTACTAAAACGCACCATAACGGAGGTCAGTTTATGATTAGAATAAAGTCCTATTAATTTCTTCATTCAAGTCTGTTGTTCATTAAACTTACAAGGCAAACGGTACACACAGACACAAAATCTCCTTTCAGTTATCGTTTATTACTACTACCCTTATCAACTACACAGAACACTATCAGTATATAAACTTTCATCTTCTACAGATGAACATAGGACTGAGCGCAGTACAATTACCTGTCTATAGATTTACGTACGTAGGTGGTCACCTATTTAGTACGGCAGCTTGTCCGAAGCAGAGAGGACTCAGTGCGCAGATAAAAAAAACCCAATTTTTGAGAAACCATTCTGACCAGCTATCTGCAGCAAGAGATCCCACATGGGACTGACCAATTTCAGGAAAAAAAGGGAAGACAGGGCACTGACCATATTTGAGTCACTAGTGGCACCAGGGAGGCAGGCAGACGACAATAACACTTTCTGTAACACATTTCTACAACTGGAAAAATTGATCAATAAAGAAACAGGGTTATGGTGGGACACTTACACCCTCAAGTGGTACTTACAAAATGATTTAATCCCGAAGGGCCTGAAAGTAAAGAAAATACCTACACACAATAGAGACAACCCAACCTTTATGACCAAATGGGACACGATTTTGACAGACTGCTCAAGGAAACTGATAGGACTACTTATAGAGAACAACACAGGGGAATTAAACAAGATTGAAAATGACATTAATGAACTTGACGCTAAATTAGAACCCTACAAACAAGAGTTAGAATTCAAAAGTTTAACAGACCTCACAACACAGAGAGTCCTGAACAGGGAAAGCAAAATATTAGAGGTAAAAAAGAAAAAAATTCTTAGGGACAAATTTGGGGCAGGCAACCGAGGAAAACGGAAGGTTACCAAAGACACAGACAATAGTCTGCACAAACAGACCAATTATAAACAGCCCCTACTTAGCAAGCATTCCATCAAACCTATATACAAACAACTTAATTTGACTTACCAACAGTACATGTCCAAAATACATCAAGTGACCAAAAATACCAACAAAACTGATAAACACACATTGTCAGTATCATCCACTGGAGACACAGAATCTGAGGACTCATTTTCCATTTATGAGATAGAAGAGGACTCCAACTATGAAAACCTAGCCAGATTATCATTAGAGCAAGGTTGGGCAAGTTACAGTCAGACATCAGCATTCGTCACAGACCGAACACACCAGAGGTTAGAAAAATCTACACTGTATAAAAAGCAAGGGCTAGACCCCAAAACGACACAGAATTTAGAGACATCGACATTAGCAGAAGAGCTAGAACAAGAGGCCACTAGACCAGTAGAGACACCAGGATCATGTGCTACAGGACTACATTTTTTAGGGGTCAGCAGCAAGGGGGACACAAACAGCAACAGCACACCAATAAAGAAAAGGAAGTTAGAAGGACAAGAAGAGGATGCAGGGGGGGAGAAAAGAACAAAACTAGGAGACAACTCGGAGTAGAAGAAAGAGGGAAGGGAGTATTCAATTTAAGTGACGTTACACTCACGGACAATCATTTAAAACTTTTGGACAAAGGCCTTAAGTTTGCACCAACCAGCAAGATGGACAAATTCACTACTTACCTTGATTTACACAAGTTTGCCCGCAAATTATCCCTCAAGAAATATTTTGCCACCACAACACCTGCACCGGTAAGAAATGAAAGGATTGCAGAAACATATAAACATAGCACACTAAAGCCCCCATCACAGTTTAATCCAAGTCATTTGAGGGGATCACAGGTTGAAGCATTCGTCAAAATGGTAGAGAAAGACATAGAAACACTAAATACAAACAGACATACACAGAACCTTACCAGGAAAGAAAAAATGGCATTACAAGATCTACAGGACAACAATTCTTTGATAATTAAGCCAGCTGACAAGGGAGGGGGAGTAGTTCTACTCAACAAGACTGATTATATTAAAGAGGCCAACCGGATTTTGGAGGACAATACCACATACAAAAAGTTGACTCAGAACCTGACTGAAACATTTCAAAAGGAACTAGAAGCACATTTAAAAAAGGGAGCAGATTTAGGCATTTTGAATGAACAGGAATACCAATACATCAGAACTCAACATCCAATAATTCCCGTATTTTATTATCTACCCAAGATACATAAGGATCCACTTAACCCACCAGGTAGACCCATCATTTCAGGGATTGGCTCTCTGACTTCCCATCTTTCAGAGTACTTGGACATATTCTTGCAACCTTATGTCCAAAAACAAGAATCTTATTTACGTGATACAACACACATTCTCAAAAAACTACAAGAGCTACAATGGAGGGAGGATTTTTGGCTGGTCACCTCAGATGTCACATCGTTATATTCAGTTATAGATCATAGCCAAGGATTAACAAGCATAAAATACCACCTAGAGAAAGACACAGATCTAAAGAACTTACAGAAACAGTTCATCATTGATAGTATTGAATTCATCTTAAGACACAACTACGCATGGTTTGAGGGAACATACTACCTACAGACTACAGGAACAGCAATGGGCACGAGATTCGCCCCAAGCTACGCCAATCTCTATATGAGTTGGTGGGAGGACAAATTCATCTGGTCCAATCCTGAGCTTGGGGAGAATCTCGTGCTCTGGACGAGATATATAGATGATCTGTTCTTCATATGGCGAGGTGAGGAACAGACTCTGACCAATTTTTTACATGACATGAACGATAACAACAATAATCTCAAGTTCACTACCAAATACAGTAAAGACAGGGTTGAATTTCTAGATCTTAGTATATCTGTGGAAGAGGGACAAATACAGACCAAAACCTTTAGGAAGAATGTTGACGTGAACAGCCACATCCTATCCACAAGTGAACACCACCCCAGCTGGTTGAAATCCATCCCCAAGGGACAATTCACACGAATTAGGAGAAACTGCTCCAGAAAGGAAGACTACATCACCCAGGGGAGAGAGCTTATGGGGGAATTTGAGGAGAAAAAG
This sequence comes from Pseudophryne corroboree, assembly GCF_028390025.1. NCBI lineage: Eukaryota > Metazoa > Chordata > Amphibia > Anura > Myobatrachidae > Pseudophryne > Pseudophryne corroboree. The sequence goes on along the minus strand of NC_086453.1, from coordinate 215,156,448 downwards.
TACAATGTTCACACATTAGAAGAGGCTTTTATGGAGGTAGGGGAAAAGGATAGGAACCAACTACTAGAATACAAAGAAAAAGTCAACACACAACATTCAAATGAGGTATTGTTTGTTACAGATTACACACAACAGGCAAGGTCCATCCAGCAGATTATTAGAAAACACTGGCCGCTTCTATTAGAAGATGAGATCTTAAATGATATTCTCCAAGAAAAACCAAAAATTGTACATAGAAAAGCAACAGATTTGAAGCAGAGATTGGTACACAGCCACATACAGCCAAGACAGATGACACAATCCTTCATTAACCAGACAGGACCAGGAGAGGGTTTCTTTTACTGTGGAACATGCATAGCCTGTAAGAACATGGGAATGTCAAGCACTAAACCATCTACTAATTTCATTTCCAATAATACCCAGAAAAAATACAAAATAAAGAACAGACTTACATGCAACAGCAAACAAGTCATATATTTATTGGAATGTGGATGCAAAAAACAATACGTGGGAAGGACCATACGTAAACTAAAGATAAGAATAAACGAACACATCCGTAATATTAAAAAGGGCTTAGAAGATCACAATCTTTCGAAACACTTTAAATATTATCATGGAAGTGACCCACGGTCCCTGAAATTTGTAGGGATACAGGAGGTACAGGCCAACTGGAGAGGGGGGGATTTCACGAGCAAGATTAATACCGCAGAGCTCAGGTGGATGTATGAATTAAAAACCTTATCCCCTTTTGGTCTTAATCTTGAGAATGAGATTAAATCAATAGTGTGCAGAAAGTGACTTTAGGATTAACCTTATCTCATCACACTATATTCTTCCCAGTTGCATTCTCTTTAATCTTTCAAATTCTCTGTCATTTTTTTGTAATAAATGAGTTGATGAGGCTAAGGCAGAAAATCCCCTATTACCACCACTGATTTCTAAAAAATCGAATCAAACTGATTCCACACTGATTTAGATAGACAGAAAAGAGGACCAATGAGAGGAACATAAAGATATAACATGATGAGGGGCGTGACCTTGCACGGACTCATAAGATCAAGGGAATGGAACCCTTATCTACACTTCTCCCAGAGGAAGACCCCTATGGGGTTGAAACGCGTTGGAGCCACTAATACACCCTGCTAAACAGGACCTACATTTAACAGAGAGCTACGAGCGGAAGACGGGACATCCCGGTCACGTGACCCCGAAGAACGAAAGCAACAGGACGTCACCTAGCAACCAGGAGGACGCTGTAAAGGAGGACGGGAGCCAGTGCAGAGACACGGTGGACGGCAGGAAGCGGCAGCAGGTGAGTCTCCGTACGCGGTGAGGGATTTCACGAGCAGACGCTCCGGAGAGCGCTGGTCGTGATTACCCAAACCCTAGGCACTGTTCGTCCCTCGAACCGATCAGGTACCAGGGGAACGCCTGAACACGGGCGCGACTCTCGGGACCAGGGGAGAGGTGGACGAACTAGCCCGGAGCTTTAACTCATCCACTCCTTGCCAGCTCACAATATCCAGCACTGCACTAACCTCATAGACTATCACGTACCCTGATATCATCCACTCCCTCGAGCGCTCTGAGAAAGTTTATGCGGGACGCCGCAAATTGTATGAACTGCATCTGAACTTTGGATACCAACGTTTAATAGACCTTTTTTGAAAATCCACACTACCCCATCATTCCGGACTGTGAGCATTTGCTCAAGCACCATTGCTTTTTTTATTTTTTTCTATTTTTGACCTGTTTTTTATTCTTGATTTATCTTTGTTTTTTCAATTTAGAAATTTGCATCAATATTTATCATTTATTATTATTATTTTTATTTTTATGTTTTCATTTTTTTCTGTTACTAAAACGCACCATAACGGAGGTCAGTTTATGATTAGAATAAAGTCCTATTAATTTCTTCATTCAAGTCTGTTGTTCATTAAACTTACAAGGCAAACGGTACACACAGACACAAAATCTCCTTTCAGTTATCGTTTATTACTACTACCCTTATCAACTACACAGAACACTATCAGTATATAAACTTTCATCTTCTACAGATGAACATAGGACTGAGCGCAGTACAATTACCTGTCTATAGATTTACGTACGTAGGTGGTCACCTATTTAGTACGGCAGCTTGTCCGAAGCAGAGAGGACTCAGTGCGCAGATAAAAAAAACCCAATTTTTGATGGCCATTGACATGCCTGGTAAAATTACAAAAAAAATCACCTCTTCGGTGTGGAATTATTTTAATAGAAATGCAGACAACAGGTGTCAAGCCGTGTGTTGCCTTTGTCAAGCTGTAATAAGTAGGGGTAAGGACGTTAACCACCTAGGAACATCCTCCCTTATACGTCACCTGGAGCGCATTCATCAGAAGTTATTGACAAGTTCAAAAACTTTGGGTGACAGCGGAAGCAGTCCACTGACAAGTAAATCCATTCCTCTTGTAACCAAGCTCCTGCAAACCACACCACCAACAACCTCAGTGTCAATTTCCTCCTTAGACAGGAAAGCCAATAGTCCTGCAGGCCATGTCACTGGCAAGTCTGACGAGTCCTCTCCTGCCTGGGATTCCTCCGATGCATCCTTGAGTGTAACGCCTACTGCTGCTGGCGTTGCTGTTGTTGCTGCTGGGAGTCGATCGTCATCCCAGAGGGGAAGTCAGAACACCACTTTTCTCTGACGTCCTAGTGGATGCTGGGTACTCCGTAAGGACCATGGGGAATAGCGGCTCCGCAGGAGACTGGGCACAAAAGTAAAGCTTTAGGACTACCTGGTGTGCACTGGCTCCTCCCCCTATGACCCTCCTCCAAGCCTCAGTTAGATTTTTGTGCCCGAACGAGAAGGGTGCACACTAGGTGGCTCTCCTGAGCTGCTTAGTGAAAAGTTTAGTTTTAGGTTTTTTATTTTCAGTGAGACCTGCTGGCAACAGGCTCACTGCATCGAGGGACTAAGGGGAGAAGAAGCGAACTCACCTGCGTGCAGAGTGGATTGGGCTTCTTAGGCTACTGGACACCATTAGCTCCAGAGGGATCGAACACAGGCCCAGCCATGGAGTCCGGTCCCAGAGCCGCGCCACCGGCCCCCTTACAGAGCCAGAAGCAAGAAGAGGTCCGGAAAATCGGCGGCAGAAGACATCCTGTCTTCACCAAGGTAGCGCACAGCACTGCAGCTGTGCGCCATTGCTCCTCAGCACACTTCACACTTCGGTTACTGAGGGTGCAGGGCGCTAGGGGGGGGCGCCCTGAGCAGCAATAAAAACACCTTGGCTGGCGAAAATACATCACATATAGCCCCCAGGGCTATATGGATGAATTTTAACCCCTGCCAGAATCCATAAAAAAGCAGGAGAAAAGTCCGCGAAAAAGGGGCGGAGCATATCTCCTCAGCACACTGGCGCCATTTTCCCTCACAGCTCCGTTGGAGGGAAGCTCCCCTGGCTCTCCCCTGCAGTCACTACACTACAGAAAGGGTTAAAAAAAAGAGAGGGGGGCACTAATTAGGCGCAGTATTAACAATACAGCAGCTATAAGGGGAAAAACACTTATATAAGGTTATCCCTGTATATATATGGCGCTCTGGTGTGTGCTGGCATACTCTCCCTCTGTCTCCCCAAAGGGCTAGTGGGGTCCGGTCCTCTATCAGAGCATTCCCTGTGTGTGTGCTGTGTGTCGGTACGTTTGTGTCGACATGTATGAGGAGGAAAATGATGTGGAGGCGGAGCAAATTGCCTGTAATAGGGATGTCACCCCCTAGGGGGTCGACACCTGAGTGGGTGAACTGTTGGAAGGAATTAACAGTGTCAGCTCTTTACAAAGGTTGACATGAGACAGCCGGCTACTCAGCTTGTGCCTGTCCAGACGTCTCATAGGCCGTCAGGGGCTCTAAAGCGCCCGTTACCTCAGATGGCAGATACAGACGCCGACACGGATACTGACTCCAGTGTCGACGGTGAAGAGACAAATGTGACTTCCAGTAGGGCCACACGTTACATGATTGAGGCAATGAAAAATGTTTTACACATTTCTGATAATACGAGTACCACCAAAAGGGGTATTATGTTCGGTGAGGAAAAACTACCTGTAGTTTTCCTGAAGCTGAGAAATTAAATGAGGTGTGTGATGAAGCGTGGGTTTCCCCCGATAAAAACTGATAATTTCTGAAAAGTTATTGGCATTATATCCTTTCCCGCCAGAGGTTAGGGTGCGTTGGGAAACACCCCCTAGGGTGGATAAAGCGCTCACACGCTTGTCAAAACAAGGGCTCCTGAGATGGCCGCCCTTAAGGATCCTGCTGATAGAAAGCAGGAGGGTATCCTAAAATGTATTTACACACATACTGGTGTTATACTTCGACCAGCAATCGCCTCAGCCTGGATGTGCAGTGCTGGGTTGGCGTGGTCGGATTCCCTGACTGAAAATATTGATACCCTAGATAGGGACAGTATATTATTGCCTATAGAGCATTTAAAAGATGCATTTCTATATATGCGTGATGCACAGCGGAATATTTGCCGACTGGCATCAAGAGTAAGTGCGTTGTCCATTTCTGCCAGAAGAAGGTTATGAATATGGACACGACAGTGGTCAGGTGATGCAGATTCCAAACGGCATATGGAAGTATTGCCTTATAAAGGGGAGGAGTTATTTGGGGTCGGTCTTTCAGACCTGGTGGCCACGGCAACAGCTGGGAAATCCACGTTTTTACCCCAGGTCGCCTCTCAACATAAGAAGACGCCGTATTATCAGGCGCAGTCCTTTCGTTCCCATAAGGGCAAGCGGGCAAAAGGTTCCTCATTTCTGCCCCGTGACAGAGGGAGAGGAAAAAGGCTGCAGAAATCAGCCAGTTCCCAGGAACAGAAGCCCTCTCCCGCCTCTGCCAAGCCCTCAGCATGACGCTGGGGCTTTACAAGCGGACTCAGGCACGGTGGGGGCCCATCTCAATAATTTCAGCGCGCAGTGGGCTCACTCGCAAGTAGACCCCTGGATCCTTCAGGTGGTATCTCAGGGGTACAAATTGGAATTCGAGACGTCTCCCCCTCGCCGTTTCCTAAAGTCGGCTTTACCGACGTCTCCCTCCGACAGGGAGGCAGTTTTGGAAGCCATTCACAAGCTGTATTCCCAGCAGGTGATAATCAAGGTACCCCTCCTGCAACAGGGAAAGGGGTATTATTCCACACTGTTGTGGTACCGAAGCCGGACGGCTCGGTGAGACCGATTTTAAATCTAAAATCTTTGAACACTTACATACAGAAGTTCAAATTCAAGATGGAGTCACTTAGAGCAGTGATTGCGAACCTGGAAAAAGGGGACTACATGGTGTCTCTGGACATCAAGGATGCTTACCTTCATGTCCCAATTTACCCTTCTCACCAAGGGTACCTCAGGTTTGTGGTACAGAACTGTCACTATCAGTTTCAGACGCTGCCGTTTGGATGGTCCACGGCACCCCGGGTCTTTACCAAGGTAATGGCCGAAATGATGATACTCCTTCGAAGGAAGGGTGTTTTAGTTATCCCTTACTTGGACGATCTCCTGATAAGGGTAAGATCCAGAGAACAGTTGGAGGTCGGTGTAGCACTATCTCAGGTAGTGTTGCGGCAGCACGGTTGGATTCTCAATATTCCAAAATCGCAGCTGGTTCCGACGACTCGTCTTCTGTTCCTAGGGATGATCCTGGACACAGTCCAGGAAAAGGTGTTTCTCCCGGAGGAGAAAGCCAGGGAGTTATCCGAGCTAGTCAGGAACCTCCTAAAACCGAGCCAAGTCTCAGTGCATCAATGCACAAGGGTTCTGGGAAAAATGGTGGCTTCCTACGAAGCAATCCCATTCGGCAGATTCCACGCAAGAACTTTCCAGTGGGACCTGCTGGACAAATGGTCCGGGTCGCATCTTCAGATGCATCAGCGGATAACCCTGTCACCAAGGACAAGGGTGTCCCTCCTGTGGTGGTTGCAGAGTGCTCATCTTCTAGAGGGCCGCAGATTCGGCATTCAGGACTGGGTCCTGGTGACCACGGATGCCAGCCTGCGAGGCTGGGGAGCAGTCACACAGGGAAGGAATTTCCAGGGCTTATGGTCAAGCCTGGAGACATCACTTCACATAAATATCCTGAAGCTAAGGGCCATTTACAATGCTCTAAGCTTAGCAAGACCTCTGCTTCAAGGTCAGCCGGTGTTGATCCAGTCGGACAACATCACGGCAGTCACCCACGTAAACAGACAGGGTGGCACAAGAAGCAGGAGGGCAATGGCAGAAGCTGCAAGGATTCTTCGCTGGGCGGAAAATCATGTGATAGCACTGTCAGCAGTATTCATTCCGGGAGTGGACAACTGGGAAGCAGACTTCCTCAGCAGACACGACCTCCACCCGGGAGAGTGGGGACTTCACCCAGAAGTCTTCCACATGATTATAAACCGTTGGGAAAAACTCGACAGGTATTGCGCCAGGTCAAGGGACCCTCAGGCAATAGCTGTAGACGCTCTGGTAACACCGTGGGTGTACCAGTCAGTGTATGTGTTCACTCCTCTGCCTCTCATACCCAAGGTACAGAGCATTATAAGATGGAGAGGAGTAAGCACTATATTCGTGGCTCTGGATTGGCCAAGAAGGACTTGGTAACCGGAACTTCAAGAGATGCTCACGGAGGATCCGTGGCCTCTACCTCTAAGAAGGGACCTGCTCCAGAAAGGACCCTGTCTGTTCCAAGACTTACCGCGGCTGCGTTTGACGGCATGGCGGTTGAACGCCGGATCCTGAAGGAAAAAGGCATTCCGGATGAAGTCATCCCTATCCTGATCAAAGCCAGGAAGGATGTAACCGCAAAACATTATCACCGCATTTGGCGAAAATATGTTGCGTGGTGCGAGGCCAGTAAGGCCCGACGGAGGAAATTCAACTGGGTCGATTCCTACATTTCCTGCAAACAGGAGTGTCTATGGGCCTGAAATTGGGGTCCATTAAGGTTCAAATTTCGGCCCTGTCAATTTTCTTCCAAAAAGAACTAGCTTCAGTCCCTGAAGTTCAGACGTTTGTAAAAGGGGTACTGCATATACAGCCTCCTTTTGTGCCTCCAGTGGCACCTTGGGATCTCAATGTAGTTTTTGGGTTTCAAAAAGTCACATTGGTTTGAACCACTTAAATCTGTGGAGTTAAAATATCTCACATGGAAAGTGGTCATGCTGTTGGCCCTGGCCTGGGCCAGGCGCGTGTCAGAATTGGTGGCTTTATCCTGTAAAAGCCCTTATCTGATTTTCCATTCGGACAGGGCGGAATTGAGGACTCGTCCTCAGTTTCTCCCTAAGGTGGTTTCAGCGTTTCACCTGAACCAACCTATTGTGGTGCCTGCGGCTACTAGGGACTTGGAGGACTCCAAGTTGCTAGACGTTGTCAGGGCCCTGAAAATATACGTTTCCAGGACGGCTGGAGTCAGAAAATCTGACTCGCTGTTTATCCTGTGTGCACCCAACAAGCTGGGTGCTCCTGCTTCTAAGCAGACTATTGCTCGTTGGATTTGTAGTACAATTCAGCTTGCACATTCTGTGGCAGGCCTGCCACAGCCAAAAATCTGTAAATGCCCACTCCACAAGGAAGGTGGGCTCATCTTCGGCGGCTGCCCGAGGGGTCTCGGCTTTACAACTTTGCCGAGCAGCTACTTGGTCAGGAGCAAATACGTTTGTAAAATTCTACAAATTTGATACCCTGGCTGAGGAGGACCTGGAGTTCTCTCATTCGGTGCTGCAGAGTCATCCGCACTCTCCCGCCCGTTTGGGAGCTTTGGTATAATCCCCATGGTCCTTACGGAGTCCCCAGCATCCACTAGGACGTCAGAGAAAATAAGAATTTACTTACCGATAATTCTATTTCTCGTAGTCCGTAGTGGATGCTGGGCGCCCATCCCAAGTGCGGATTGTCTACAATACTTGTACATAGTTATTGTTAACTAAATCGGGTTATTGTTGTAGTGAGCCATCTTTTCTAGAGGCTCCTCTGTTTATCATACTGTTAACTGGGTTCAGATCACAAGTTATATGGTGTGATTGGTGTGGCTGGTATGAGTCTTACCCGGGATTCAAAATCCTTCCTTATTGTGTACGCTCGTCCGGGCACAGTATCCTAACTGAGGCTTGGAGGAGGGTCATAGGGGGAGGAGCCAGTGCACACCAGGTAGTCCTAAAGCTTTACTTTTGTGCCCAGTCTCCTGCGGAGCCGCTATTCCACATGGTCCTTACGGAGTCCCCAGCATCCACTACGGACTACGAGAAATAGAATTATCGGTAAGTAAATTCTTATTTTACTACTTCCAGTAAGCAATTGACTGTCCAACAGTCCTTTGCGAGGAAGATGAAATATCACAGCAGTCATCCTGCTACAAAGCGGATAACTCAGGTCTTGGCAGCTGCGGTGGTGTTAAACATGTGTCCGGTATCCACCGTTAATTCACAGGGAATTAGAGAATTGATTGAGGTACTGTGTCCCCGGTACCAAATACCATCTAGGTTCCATTTCTCTAGGCAGGCGATACCGAGAATGTACACAGACGTCAGAAAAAGAGTCACCAGTGTCCTAAAAAATGCAGTTGTACCCAATGTCCACTTAACCACGGACATGTGGACAAGTGGAGCAGGGCACACTCAGGACTATATGACTGTGACAGCCAACTGGGTAGATGTATTGCCTCCCGCAGCAAGAACAGCAGCGGCGGCACCAGTAGCAGCATCTCGCAAATGCCAACTCGTTCCTAGGCAGGCTACACTTTGTATCACCGCTTTCCATAAGAGGCACACAGCTGACAACCTCTTATGGAAACTGAGGAACATCATCGCAGAATGGCTTACCCCAATTGGACTCTCCTGGGGATTTGTGACATCGGACAACGCCAGCAATATTGTGCGTGCATTACATCTGGCCAAATTCCAGCACGTCCCATGTGTTGCACACACATTTAATTTGGTGGCGCAGAATTTTTTCAAAAACGACAGGGGCATGCAAGAGATGTTGTCGGTGGCCCGTAGAATTGCGGGCCACTTTCAGCATTCAGCCACCGAGTGCCATAGACTGGAGCATCAGCAAACACTCCTGAACCTGCCCCGCCATCATCTGAAGCAAGAGCTGGTAACGAGGTGGAATTCAACCCTCTATATGCTTCAGAGGATGGAGGAGCAGCAAAAGGCCATTCAAGCCTATACATCTGCCTACGATATAGGCAAAGGAGGGGGAATGCACCTGACTCAAGCGCAGTGAAGAATGATTTCAACGTTGTGCAAGGTTCTGCAACCCTTTGAACTTGCCACACGTGAAGTCAGTTCAGACACTGCCAGCCTGAGTCAGGTCATTCCCCTCATCAGGCTTTTGCAGAAAAAGCTAGAGAGATTGGAGAAGGAGGAGCTAAAACGGAGCGATTCCGCTAGGCATGTGGGACTTGTGGATGGAGCCCTTAATTCGCTTAACCAGGATTCACGGGTGGTCAATCTGTTGAAATCAGAGCACTACATTTTGGCCACCAAGCTCGATCCTAGGTTTTAAGCCTATTTTGTATCTCTCTTTCCGGCAGACACAAGTCTGCAGAGGTGCAAAGACCTGCTGGTAAGACACTTGTCAAGTCAAGCGGACTCCTTCACATTCTCCCACAACTGGGGCTGCGAGGAAAAGGCTAAGAATTCTGAGCCCACCCGCTGGCTGTGATGCAGGGCAGTCTGGAGCGAGTGCTGACATCTGGTCCGGACTGAAGGACCTGCCAACGATTACTGACATGTCGTCTACTGTCATTGCACATGATTCTGTCACCATTGAAAGAATGGTGGAGGATTATATGAGTGACCGCATCCAAATAGGCACGTCAGACAGTCCATACATATACTGGCAGGAAGAAGAGGCAATTTGGAGGCCCTTGCACAAACTGGCTTTATTTTACCTAAGTTGCCCCCCCTCCAGTGTGTACTCCGAAAGAGTGTTTAGTGCCGCCGCTCACCTTGTCAGCAATCGGCGTACGAGGTTACTTCCAGAAAATGTGGAGAAGATGATGTTCATCAAAATGAATTATAATCAATTCCTCCGTGGAGACATTCACCAGCAATTGCCTCCAGAAAGTACACAGGGACCTGAGATGGTGGATTCCAGTGGGGACGAATTAATAATCTGTGAGGAGGGGGATGTACACAGTGAAAGGGGTGAGGAATCGGACGATGAGGAGGAGGTGGACATCTCTGTAGAGCCAGTTTGTGCAAGGAGAGATTGATTGCTTCTTTTTTGGTGGGGGCCCAAACCAACCAGTCATTTCAGTCACAGTCGTGTGGCAGACCCTGTCGCTGAAATGATGGGTTTGTTAAAGTGTGCATGTCCTGTTTATACAACATAAGGGTGGGTGGGAGGGCCCAAGGACAATTCCATCTTGCACCTCTTTTTTTCTTTAATTTATCTTTGCATCATGTGATGTTTGGGGCCAATTTATTTTAAGTGCCATCCTGTCTGACACTGCAGTGCCACTCCTAGATGGGCCAGGTGTTTGTGCCGGCCACTTGGGTCGCTTAGCTTAGTCATCCAGCGACCTCGGTGCAAATTTTAGGACTAAAAATAATATTGTGAGGTGTGAGGTGTTCAGAATAGACTGGAAATTAGTGGAAATTATGGTTATTGAGGTTAATAATACTATGGGATCAAAATGACCCCCAAATTCTTTGATTGAAGCTGTTTTTGAGGGTTTTTTGTAAAAAAAACATCCGAATCCAAAACACACCCGAATACGACAAAAAATTTTCAGGGAGGTGCTGCAGAGTTGTCCGCACTCTCCCACCCGGGCTGGAGCTTTGGTATAAACCCCATGGTCCTTTTGGAGTCCCCAGCATCCTCTAGGACGTATGAGAAAATAGGATTTTAATACCTACCGGTAAATCCTTTTCTCTTAGTCCGTAGAGGATGCTGGGCGCCCGTCCCAGTGCGTACTGTATCTGCAGCTATTGGTGGATACACTCAGGTGGTGTTTCTTTTCAGTCACGTCTGTTGCTGAAGTTATTCATACCATGGCATGTGGTATACTATTATTGGTCGTGTTTACACACAGGTTGTGTTACATTTTTGGTCAGCATATTGCTGTATATTTTTCATGCCATCGGCTGGTGTTCTTTTGAATGCCACGTTCTGCGGCATGTTCGAGGTGTGAGCTGGTATGACACTCACCGTGTTTAAACAATAAATTCTTTCCTCGAAATGTGTGTCTCCCTGGGCACAGTTCTCTTACTGGAGTCTGGAGGAGGGGCATAGAGGGAGGAGCCAGTTCACACCCATTCAAAGTCTTTTAGTGTGCCCATGTCTCCTGCGGATCCCGTCTATACCCCATGGTCCTTTTGGAGTCCTCAGCATCCTCTACGAACTAAGAGAAAAGGATTTACCGGTAGGTATTAAAATCCTATTATTTTATGTAAAAAAATCAGATTTCTATTTGAAATATTGTAATGGACGAGCTTAACTTGAATGCGTTTTGTACCTTATTTGTATAACTAAAACTGCTTCCAGTCTCAATTATGCCATGTCTAAAGGTCTCGTCCGGGGCTGCCCATTTAGCCCGATAAGCTGCTGCGAGCCATGACTTATTTAGAATTTTGCCTCTGATCTGCGGAAACAGCCCTATTTTCAAGTGAAAACGGGGCTGTTTTTCATGAAAACACACAGGTTTCACTGAACCTGTATCTTTTCAGGAGAAAGGGCTTTTTTTTTTACAGGTGATCTAATAGGATAGTCTGTAAAAACAATTGGTGAAACAGCGGGGAAAATTGCAAAAAACATCCATTTTTTGTGCTCAATGGGGGTCATTCCGAGTTGTTCGCTCGTTATTTTTTTGTCGCAACGGAGCGAATAGTCGCTAATGCGCATGCGCAATGTCCGCAGTGCGACTGCGCCAAGTAAATTTGCTATGCAGTTAGGAATTTTACTCACGGCATTACGAGGATTTTTCTTCGTTCTGGTGATCGTAATGTGATTGACAGGAAGTGGGTGTTTCTGGGCGGAAACAGGCCGTTTTATGGGAGTGTGCGAAAAAACGCTACCGTTTCTGGGAAAAACGCGGGAGTGGCTGGAGAAACGGGGGAGCGTCTGGGCGAACGCTGGGTGTGTTTGTGACGTCAAACCAGGAACGAAACTGACTGAACTGATCGCAGATGCCGAGTAAGTGTGGAGCAACTCAGAAACTGCTAAGAAGTGTCTATTCGCAGTTCTGCTAATCTTTCGTTCGCAATTTTAATATGCTAAGATTCACTCCCAGTAGGCGGCGGCTTAGCGTGTGCAAAGCTGCTAAAAGCAGCTTGCGAGCGAACAACTCGGAATGACCCCCAATGTTTTACTGCGGCCTAACCATAACCCTCCACTCTCAGTGCCTAAACGTAAACCCTCCCCCGGGTGGTGCATAACCCTAACCCCCGCCTTCCGCAGCCTAACAGTAGCCTCTCCCCACAGCCTAACCCTAACCCCCCAGGGAGTGCCTAAACCTAATCTCCCCCAGAAACCTAATCCTAACCCTCCTGCTATACTTACCTTCCTGATTTCAGCTGTCAGGATTCCGGTATCAGGATGTTAACCTGTTCAGGATTCCAGAGCTGGTGTTCTGACGAGTGTCAGAAATCCGGCGTCACTATTCCAACTGCTGGGATCCTGACAGCCGGTATCTTGAGCGTATATACCGTGTACTCCATGTTCACTCCAAGCTCTTTAATAATCAGCCTGCCTTCTCACCACATTATGGAGCCACCTCCACTATGTAGAAGTGTACATAAATGTGAAGAGAGGACCTGTAGAAATCTGTAGAACTGTAGAAATCTCACGCAATGTACAAACATCCCTGTTTTGTGTTGGGCTGAAAATAACAAAAAGTTTCATATTAAAATACATGTGTCCTCACACCAAAGTGTCTTGGCCAAACCAAAGTTAGCTTCAGCATCAGCCTGGAAAATACATTTTCAGGATTGTGTTGTGCTTGCTCACAAAAATGTTTTTATTTTTTATTTTCTTTCATATTAAACTGGCTACATTTCTTTAAAGGTCCATCTGGCAGACGTCCGCCGCTGCCGCCTTCTTCAGTGAGGAGCCGGGAGGAGCACCAAGTGAAAGAGACACAAACACCACCACCTGTGCAGCCACTTGAGTGTCTACACAGAATGAAAATGCTTAGAATGTTCTCTTTCAGACAAATGTGTTTTTATGGCCCTATGATTTTACAAACATACACATATTCATTTTTAAATTTGCACAGTGGACTTGTTTATCTTAGGGGTAAATTATCACATAATAGGGGTAATTCTGATTTGATCGCAGCAGCATTTTTGTTAGCAGTTGGGCAAAACCATGTGCACTGCAGGGGAGGCAGATATAACATGTGCAGAGAGAGTTAGATTTGGGTGTGGTGTGTTTAATCTGCAATCTAAATTGCAGTGTAAAAATAAAGCAGGCCGTATTTACCCTGCACAGAAACAAAATAACCCACCCAAATCTAACTCTCTCTGCACATGTTATATCTGCCTCCCCTGCAGTGTACATGGGCCTTCATTCCGAGTTGTTCGCTCGCAAGCTGCTTTTAGCAGCATTGCACACGCTAAGCCGCCGCCTACTGGGAGCGAATCTTAGCTTATCAAAATTGCGAACGAAAAGGTTCTCAAAATTGCGAATAGAAATTTCTTTGCAGTTTCTGAGTAGCTCGAGACTTACTCTTCCAGTGCGATCAGTTCAGTGCTTGTCGTTCCTGGTTTGACGTCACAAACACACCCAGCGTTCGCCCAGACACTCCTCCGTTTCTCCAGCCACTCCCACATTTTCCCCAGAAACGGTAGCGTTTTTTCACACACTCCCATAAAACGGCCAGATTCCGCCCAGAAACACCCACTTAATGTCAATCACATTACGATCACCAAAACGAAGAAAAAACCTTGTAATGCCGTGAGTAAAATACCAATCTTCATAGCAAATTTACTTGGCGCAGTCGCAGTGCGAACATTGCGCATGCGCAATTAGCGGAAAATCGCTGCGATGCGAAAAAAATTACAGAGCGAACAACTCGGAATGACCACCATGGTTTTGCCCAACTGCTAAAAAAATTCCTGCTGCGATCAACTTGGAATTACCCCCAATGTTTTTCAAACAGACTTAAAAATAAAATTGCCGGTATTAAGCTACATGTGTGTGGTTCTGAACTTCACAAGTGTCTGTCTTTTTGATGATGAATAAACCATAATACTTCATCCTGTTTTCACTGATGTCAAAAAACAAAACCACTGCATAATATAATTATTATTTTTAATCTTTTTTTGGGGGGGAGGGTTGGGGGCGAACTTGCTATTTTTCAAAGTGTTCCTTTTTTTTTTTGGGATCCGGACAGCACAATTGGCAATAATGCCATGTATTTGTACCATTCACTCATACTGACCTCATGCTTTTCTTTAGCCTCAAACAGTAATGAGCCTCAATCACCAAGAATTGACCATGTGGAAACAGAAGACGATAGGTCATTCACTTTATATTTGTTTACCGCCACAACACCACAGCCCCAAACTCCAAATGCACCCAGCCCAGACTTTCAGGGGCCAATAGGACAAGCAGGTGCTTATGCTGGCTCTGACTTCCTGTTCTCAATGGCTTCAGTCCATGAGCGGCATGTGGCACTGTTACACACAGAAATGAAGCACTTGACACAAATTTGTCGTCAGATACAAAAACGTAACAGAAGCCATTCTCAAATCAGTGCAAAGTCATGCTTTTACATGATAATGTTTGCTCTCTAAATCAAAATGTCAGCCAGCTTAACACCAATTTGACTGAGAGTTTTGCTGTAATAACCAAATTGTTAGCGGCACAAACAAATTCAAATATGGCCTTTCAGCAAAATTTTGTTTGTCTCTTTGAAAGCCAAAACAATCAACTTAATGAGAAGAATGAAATTTCACAACATTATCACAACAAAATGTTGGTCGCCTCACTGATACATCAAGTTGCAGTAGTAGTAGTGCCCACCCCTCACTGGCACCACCACCAGGTAGGTGGTGGTACTGGTCCTTGCAGCTCCTCATCCTCCTCTAGACATCCACCTAGAAGGAGACATTAACAACAATTTCTGTAATAAACCTACACAGTTACATTATTATGCTTGCTTAAAAAAACCTTTAGCATTAATTTTTTCGCTTAAACAAAACCAGTTAATAGTTTCTTCTTGTGTTAGTCTTTAAGAACTAACAACAATAAAATTGTTCTGGTGTCCAAAACAATGTTAATACAATGCTGTATATAAAGCATGGTTTGTAATATTATGGTAAGTTTGAAGCATTTAAGGCTATGTTGGCCTGATTATTGCAGATTTCATCATTCATTTTGATAGTATTTGTATGTGTACTTTAGACATATTTGTATGCTTGGTTGATTTGTGCAGCTGGACACATTCCTATGTTTCATTGTTACTTGCATGGGTAGCACCAACCAAACTTATTTGTATTTTCGTATGAGTCCAAAATCGGCTTTTATTTACAAACATAAATACCACTTTAATGTGTTTTGAATAACAATATATGGTGGCGTCGAACAAATAAGACCTGTTGCAAATCAGTGTTTTGTTTGCATATTATTTTTATGAGTGTGAAGACTCTTCACATGCAATTAGTTTATTGTAAATTGGTATATTTTTATGGGTTACAAATGTGTAAATACACTGACACATGAGTGAAAGTGTATGGGACAAATACATCCATATACTTTATCTTTAAGTGGGCTCGGTGGCTCGCTGCGCTCACCACAGATTCTTTTCCAACTCTATGAATGTTGCGGACACCCATGAGTGGGAATAGTCCCTGTTGGTCGTCATGCCGACTGACGGGCTAGTCAATGTTCGGGACACCGGTGGCAGTATTGTGAACGGCGGACTCCTGACCGCCCATCACATAATCGCATCCCAATATTAACAATCTATTTTTGATTGCTCCCTATGTTGTCATTGTATTTCATTTGTATTAATTTATATTGTACATATTGCCTTCTGGTGGAGAAGAGAAGGGAATATATGGGAGTGCAGTATGCTAATAGTGAGAATCGGCGGTGGCTCCTGCCTACTCGTAGGAGGGTGGCTGCTGCTTTCTCCATGCCCAGTGAGGAGAGGCGAGTAAACAGCCAGGTCCCGGCACCTGCGCAATATATCTGAGAAGGCGGCATGCGCACATACCTCGGTGCGACTGGTTTCTATGGACTGTGTGGATGCAGCCCATAGAAGCCAGCTAGGGCTGCATGAAAGGCAGGTAGTGGCTACCAAATGAGAGCATACTTTCTGCTTATCTCTCTGTGAATGACAGGTAGAACTTCTAATAGGAAGTCACTGACAGTCACAGTGAAGCCAGTGAAGTCACAGACTGCATTTTGCTCACTGACACTGAGCTGAGCTGCCGGATTTTACTGGGGGGCTGCAGTCATGCAGCCCATAGGTAAAATCAGCCTCTGGTAGGAATACAGTGAATACTGTTAAGCAGTGATGCAAGGAAAAGGAGAAAAAGGATAGCAACAGATGTTGAGGTAGCTGGAGGTGAGAGATGTGAGGCAAAGATGATAGGATGGGTGGGTAGCGGTGTGATAGAATAATGGAGGCTCTGGAGGCTGACAGAGGGACACATGAACTGTAAGAACAGGAAGGCAATGCTCTTGGCCCCTCCCACAGGTACATAGATCCAATTATCTCAGCTTTAGCAATGCCACATTTCCAATACTTGATAAAGTTCCTTATTTCAGCTTGTAACTCAGTCTGCTCTTCTGCTTTGACCCCTTGGTTGACTTAACCTGTGCCACATCAAAATGGCTGCCAGAGGAATATTTTCTGTAAAATCTAGAAAACATCTGCAATGTGTAAACCGTTATTGACCATCTGCCAAGCAGAACTCAGAACTGATAATACTTATGAGTAGTACTATTTTAACTTATCAGCTCCTTGGCCTCTAAGTAAAAAAAATACTTGGCAAAAATGATCTAAGACTAATGTATTTATCTGTTTTCATTAATAATTCATATATTATGTTTTACTGAGCTGTGTGTATGCTAGTCATTTATCAACTATAAGACATATACAGCTGAATATTGTACAGAATAAGCACGTCTTAGATTAGAGCGTTGCTTGGCAATGTATTGACAAACACTGCATAAGCAGCCAAGAGTTTTGAAATTGCTGGGCAGTCTACACTTGGGCTTGGCCTGACTCACAATCAGATATAAAAAGATTAGATCTTGATGATCTTTGCTTGACAATTTCCCAGAGACTATATCTCATGCCCGAGTAATGTCCAGGATTCCCAAGACTGGCAGGAAAAACCAACTATGAATGAAAGCATATGTGGAGGAATTATCTGAGTTTAACTCGAAGTTAGCTTGAACCACATTGGTATCTTTAAAACAACAAATGAATATTTTAACATATTTTAAAACTAGAGATGAGCAGGTTCGGTTCCTTGAGAACCAAACTCCCCCGAACAGCCTGTTCCGAGCCCAAATCCGAGTCCGGCTTGCGACTTCCCACCAGACTCGGAAACCAGAATGAGGCAAAATGTCATCATCCTGCTGTCGGATTCTCGCGGGTTTTGTATCCCATAGAAACAGCCACGCATCACAGCCATTTTCATGTCTGTCTCTCTCTGTGGGTGGTGGCGTCAGGTGGGGTTAGTGTGTGCTCTGTAGGGGTGCAGCTACAGTTACTGTGGTGTACCTGTGCTGTGTTAGGGGTGCTGTCCTGGCTGTCCTTGCTGTCACTGATGTTTCATGTGCTGTTACAGCCGGCTGCTGCAGCTGTACATGGGTGTTGCTGTCCTGGCTGTCACTGTGTTGTACAGGGTGCAAGGGCACTGTTCTCCTGTATGCTGTAAAATATAGGGGTGCTGATGGCCCTGTATGCTATAAAAATTCAGGGGTGCAGTTGTTAAAAATTAAAAGCACACCGCTCCTGTATGCTGTAAAATATAGGGGTGCTGCTTGCCCTGTATGTAGTAAAAGTTCAGGGGTGCAGTTGTTAAAAATTAAAAGCACACTGCTGTATGCTGTAAAATATAGGGGTGTTTCTGTTCAAATACATTACACTGGCCCTGTATGCTATATAAATTCAGGGGTGCAGTTGTTCTTTAAAAGCACACTGGTTTATGCTGTAAAATGTAGGGGTGCTGCTGTTTAAATAAAATTACACTGACTCTGTATGCTATTAAAATTCAGGGGTACAGTTGTTAAAAATTAAAATGACACTGCTGTATGCTGTAAAATATAGGGGTGTTGTTGTTCAAATAACATTACACTGGGCCTGTATGCTATAAAAAGTCAGGGGTGTAGTTGTAAAAAATTAAAAGCACACTGCTGTATGCTGTAAAATATAGGGGTGTTGCTGTTCAAATAACATTACACTGGCCCTGTATGCTAGAAAAATTCAGGGGTGTAGTTGTTAAAAATTAATAGCACATTGCTGTATGCTGTCAAATATTGGGGTGTTGCTGTTCAAATAACATTACACTGGCCTTGAATGCTATAAAAATTCAAGGGTGCAGTGAAAATCAATGTACACTGGCCCTGTCTTGTATGCTGTCATAATTCTAGGGTGCAGTGAAAAAATCAATGTACACTGGCCCTGTCTTATATGCTGTAAAATTACAGGGGTGTTGTGAAAATAGAGGGGTGCTGGCACTGTCTGCGGTTGCAATGTCTAGGCCTGAACTTCACAACACTGTATGGGAAGAGGAGGCTCCTTCCACCATTTGCATGCCCCCTGTAAGTGCTGGGAGGAGCACCGCCAGTCCAGTTGCTGATATTGAGATTGAGGATGTCACTGTACAAGTACACCTTGATGAGGAGGATATGGCTGGCGCTGCAGAGGAATTTGATGATGAGGATTCTGATGGTGATGTGGTTTGTTTGAATAAGGCACCAGTGGAGACAGTTGTTGGCCATGGGATGAAAAAGCCCATTTTCATGCCTGGGCAAAATCCCCAAAAAGCCACCTCTTCGGTGTGTAATTATTTCTCCACAAATCCGGACAACAGGTGTCTAGCCATCTGTTGCCTTTGTCAATCCATAATAAGTAGGGGTAAGGACGTTAACCACCTAGGAACATCCTCCCTTATATGTCACCTGCAGTGCATTCATCATAAGTCATTGTCAATTTCAGAAACTTTGGGTAATAGCGTAAGCAGTCCACTGACACCTAAATGATGTGGTTTGTTTGTTTGTTTGTTTGAACATTATTTCTCTGTGAAGATGAGGATATAAACACTGAAGGGGGGAAACCTGAGGATGAGGACGATATCTTGCCGCTATAGAGCCAGTTTGTGCAAGGAGAGATTAATGCTTCTTTTTTTGGTGGGGGCCCAAACAAACCAATAATTTCAGGCCCTGTCGCTGAAATTATTGGTTTGTTAAAGCATGCATTTCATGTTTATACAATATAAGCGTGGGTGGGAGGGCCCAAGGACAATTCCATCTTGCATGTCTTTTCTTTGCCACATCATTCCAGGGGTGATGCCCTATATACTGTGCTGCTTCTATGCCCTATCAGTCCATGGCTTCTGCCCTACTGCCGTTTATGTCCAGGGGTGCTGTTGCCTGTCTGCTGTGCTGTGTAATTCTCCAGAGGTGCTGCCTATGCTGTATAAGTCCAGGGGTGCTGCTGTACTTGATCCTAGGTTTAAATGAAAGCCTAGAGCAGATATGAATCAAGCTTCAACATCACAAACAGATTTGTGAAAACTAGCCACAAAGGTGGAAATGGAAATTGCCAAAGTGTTTTAACATAAAGTGGGGAGACACCACATTTGTGGCCAAAGTCAGTGTGACTCAGAAGAGACTGAATCATAATCCAGCGCAACTGCCGGAGAGGTAAATGTGATGTTTTCTGCCGGAGCATTAGAGAGAGGTTCTTCTTAATTATTTCATGTTAGGGACTCACTCAAATGAATGGCTCCAATTAGTCAACCTTAATTTTGATTTATTATTGATGTCCACTTTTTGGGATTATTTATTTAGAAGATGAACATTTGTTGTACAGGGATCTTCTTTTCCTAAGGGCTGCTTAGGGTTATCGCAAGACCTTGCGGTGTTAGAAGAACAGAGTTTCAGTGATCTTGCATTGCATTAGCTTTCCATTGCACTGCAGCACTAGATGGGCCAGGAGATCCAGTGAGGCACAAACAGTTACTGAATAAGGTCCAGTATATGGAGTCTCATTGTGGCTTACAGCCAGGAAGATGTCTGGCTTGCCAGGCTGAGGCATGCTGTGGGCACGGAGGTTAGCATTTCCTCCTACAATCCTACTTATAGTATGAAATGAGTTTGGACTGTAGAGTGGTAAGCTCCACTAGGGCAGGGGCTCAATAACAAAAAAATTACTGCACAGTCGTATTTAGTACTTAATATGAATAAAATAAACAAGACACTGGGACACACAGGTATGCTCACATGCGTGTAACTCGGAGATGTGAAAAACAAAAATAAGGCATCTTCCACAAAATATGTAAATAAAAATGGAAAAAAAAGTGGAAATAAAATAAATCCATGAGCTTTTCACAAAATAAGTCTCCAGACTATGTTGAGGGGAAAATATCCAATCTCGATCCTGTGGTACAGTATACACGAGTTTATTTGCATTGTATCATTAAATCCGAGATTTTTTTAATCCCTGAAAATGGAGAAGGAGGCTTTGGCCCCTAGTTTTTCAGTTTGTCCAGTAATGTGGTAATTAATAATTAAATATTTGTTTGGTTGAGGTCCTTTGTGTTCCACACCAATATAAGAGTGGAGGTGAAAGCCTGTGTGTTGTTCCTGATTGCATGCGCCTCTCTAATTTTTAATCACCTTCTTGACACTGTCCTCTTCCTCTTGCCTCTTCTCATAATGAGAAAAGTCATCAAATATGGAGGTGGTATGTTTGTATCTAGCTATAATTTGGAGAACTTGGAGAGCTTTTTCCAGGGGGACCACCTGTCACTGAAATTATGGGTTTATTAAACTGTGCATGTCCTGTTTAAACAACAAAAAGGTGGGTGGGAGGGCCGAAGACAATTCCATCTTGCACCTCTTTTTTTTTTTTTTTGCATTATGTGCTCTTTGGGGCCTAGATTTTAAAACTGCCACCCTGTCTGCCACTACAATGCCACTCCTAGATGGGCCAGGTGTTTTTGCCGCCCACTTGTGTCGCTTAGCTTAGTCATCCAGCTACCTCGTTGGACCTCTTTTTTTTCTTTGCATTATGTGCTCTTTGGGGCCTAGTTTTTAAAACTGCCATCCTGTCTGCCACTGCAGTGCCAATCCTAGATGGGCCAGGTGTTTGTGCCGCCCACTTGTGTCGCTTAGCTTAGTCATCCAGCTACTTCGGTGCAACCTTTTGGCCTAAAAACAATATTGTGAGGTGTTCAGAATAGACTGGAAATGAGTGGATATGAATGCTATTGAGGTTAATAATACCGTAGGATCAAAATTACCCCCAAATTCTGTGATTTTAGGTGTTTTTATGGTTTTTTCAAAAATCATTCAGATCCAAAACCAAAACCCGAAAGGGTGGTTTTGGCAAACCAATCCAGATCCAAAATACGAACGGGGATCCAGATCCAAAACCAAAACACAAAACCCGAAAAGTGTCTGCCGCACATCTCTATTTATAACATTTGAAATTACATTTTAAGATAACATCAAAATGCTGTAATGGCATTGCTACACTATTGATTAAACCACCGGATGCTGATGAAGCTATGGCACTGGAATTACAGAGTAGATAAATAAGTGAGGCAACATGGTAGCATTTCTGAAATATGTATGATACATATATTAAACTTTTCTATATTGATGCGTGGAGGATAAGGAATACCTTATCCTTTACACCAATGGGTTATGTGGTGTGGCTAGAGGTAATTTTATACAGTTTTTGAGGCATGTGGTATATTTTGTCAGCATTCCCCATGTCGGCAAAGGATGTCTACTGTGACCACATCAACATTTATCATGTCTACACTTGAAATGTGGACATGATTAGATTTTCAACAAAACATTCCTGTTGTCTTACCGTAGTATAACTAATCCTAACCTCTAACCCTCCCCTAGTGCCTAACCTCCCCTCCCTTAGCCCAACCCTCTGCCAGCGATCTGTACAGAATGTCGACATTTCACTAAAGAGAGAGAGAGAGAGATAGGGGGTGATTAAATTCAGAGTGGTGTGCTGCTAAACTTCACTGCAGTATTTAGCTACAAACAACTTTTCCCATTACGGTATTTCAACATATAAAAAAATCTTGTATTGTTGCTTGTGACACTGTGTCATTTCAGAGCATGGCAGATGGTTGGGTGCAGAGCCGGCCTTAGGCATAGGCAAACTAGGCAAATGCCTAGGGCATTTGGTATGCCTAGGGGCACAAGCAGCTTCTGCTGATTAAAATGATATGCGTCATGCCTATATTCTGGGTGTGACTGCGGTTGTATCTGCATACGAAATGCTACGTTACAGTGTATTCCTGGAAATCAAAGGAAATGCAGATACAGACGCACACACAATATAGGCATGCCGCATATCATTTTAATCAGCAGAAGCTGATTGTGCATTCTAGCCACCTAGTAATGTACATAAGACACATTTTCATAAAAAAAAGGTGTCCAACGTTAGCAGAGCTGCCAGTTGACTCACGCCAGGCATCTCCTGCTGCATGGCATATTGAGGCAAGATTTATGAGGACACATCTGTATCCAAGCAGAGGCAGAGGTCACAGTTTTAGCGGCCATGTGAGTGCTGTGTGCAATTGGGTTGGTTGTGCAGTAGTATTCTGCATATGTGTAAGGGTCATTATGTGTGTAAATATAGTTGCACTACTGTGTTGCATAATTTGAATTGGGGTACTATTGTGTGGCCATGCCCCTTCCCAGCAAGAACACACCCCTTTTTGGACTGTGCGCCAAATGCGCAATGTTCCTATTTAAAATATAGGGGGCAGGAACACCAAAATGAGGACTACAGTACTATAGGTGAGGGGTGATGGTGCATGGAATGGAGTGCAGGGTGAGAGGTTGAACTAGCGGTGGTGCTAGGGGGCACCAGCCAAAATCTTACCCAGGGCATCATATTGGTTAGGGCCGGCTCTGGTTGGGTATGTAGGAAATAGAAAGGGTAGGAAGAGAAAAAAAGAGAGAGAGAGTGCAAGAAGGACAGCAGGTGATAGAAACTATAGGCAAAAAGTAAGAAATGAGAGATGGATCGTAGATGGTTTGTACAAAGAGGGTAATTCAGACCTGATTGCTAGGCTGCATTTTCTCACAGCCTGCAATCAGGCCCGAACTGCGCATGCGTATGCACCAAAATGGATCGCCGCTCAGCGATGGGTTTGTGCGACGGATGTGTTCGCATGAGCGAGCGCAAGGAGATTGACAGGAAGAAGGCGTTTCTGGGTGGCAACTGACCGTTTTCAGGGAGAGGTTGGAAAAACGCAGGCGTGTCCAAGCGTTTGCAGGGAGGGATCCTGACATCAATTCCGGTCCCGGACAGGCTGAAGTGATCACAGCGGCTGAGTAAATCCTGGGCTGCGCAGAGACTGCACAAAATCAGTTTGTGCAGCTCTGCTACACATGCGTTCGCACACTTGCACAGCTAAAATACCCTCCCCCTGTAGGCGGAGACTATCTGATCGCAGCAGTGCAAAAATTGCTGCCCAGCGATCAGGTCTGAAATAGCCCCAAAGAGGGAAGGGAAAAGGATAGAAGGAATATAAAATATAGAAGAGGAGAGAAGAAGGTAGGTAAGAGAAGTTGTAGACAAAAAAGAGTGTTTTTTGTTGAAAAGCAAATGCATGGAGTCAGATCCAGTGTAATGAGGGAAACAAACCACAACTATGCATATAATAAGTTCATATGAAAAGTATTATACATACAGTATTTATATACAGTATACCTTTTTAATTTTAAGGCACTTGAGGCGAATCTGCACAGGGCAATAAATGCATAAACGTCATTGTCCAGAATGGAAGAGTCCATCACATAATTTATGACACACTGTATACAGTCATTATATATTCTTCCTGTTGCTAAAGGGACTATGTCTTGCTGGCTCAGATAGTGTTAGAGTAATATATTATTTTACTACAAATTCATTGAACAGCTGCACTGATGGATTCCAAGGATACAATGTCATTATTGACAGAGAAGCAGAAAAAAAAATAATGATTATTTTTTTTCTTCGTAGAACTTTTGTGTCATGTATTGTAAAGATCCCACTTGGCAGGCGCTGACTGCAAACAACTCATAGAAAGTTACGCTGTTCAGCTCTCATCTTGGACAGATGCCACAGAGAAACATCTGGGCAGGACAAAAACTTAATGTAAGATGTACAGTACCATTTGGAGATAGATATCAAAAATCACTGCATAAAATACAGTAACACGATAACTTCCTCTGCATTTTTATGGTGTTGAATGCTGCACAATGCCAGTCTGACTCACTCTTTTTAGCTTGCGTGACATTTTTTTGAAAGATTCCTGAGATTACCATTTATTTCTCTGACCTATTTGTGTATATTCCAGGGTGTATCTATAACTGATGCAGGTGGAGGCAGCTGTCTCAGGCAGAGGGTTTTTAGGGGCAGGAAAATGTGGGAATTAGTTTTAAAGATGCCAGTGTTCTTGCTGTAATTTTACATTTCTCATTTTTGCCGTGATAGTGGATACAATAAAGAATAAAATAGCAATATTTGTCTTTTATAGTGTATACTTCCCAGCACAATTGTATATATGGTTATATACAGGATAAGATTGGCCTGGTAACAGCTGCAGCCCCAGACAGTAAAATCACAAAGCCAACTTCTGATCATATTTTTGGTGTGGTGGAAATAACACAAATGTTATTTGTTATAATAACATATCACCAGGAGTGTAACTCCCAGAGGCAGTGGAAACGCCTGCCTCCGGGCTCCAAGCCCTGAAGTGGCGCCTGCATGTACAGCAGCACCTGTGTGGTTCACAGCGGGATTCAAGTGTGACCACTGCTCTTCTATGTGGGGCACATGCTGCTGCTGCAGAGCTAATCAACTCTATCCCAGAAGCAATGCTGACACCTGTAACAGGGGACAGGATGACCCCTGCTATGTACCGCTCAGCCTGCACTGCAGCTAGTGATGGTACATCTGGTGCTGCTGCTGGATAGTGAGATGGGACCCGCTGATGAAAAACAGATTCTGCATGCTGCAGATGGCTGAATAATAGTGTAGCTGGAACCTTGACAATTTACTTAGAGCTCCAGTCCCTGTAGACCAGCTGACAGCGCTATCTATATAATTATGTAAGCATACCTCCCAACTGTCTCGATTTTCGTGGGATAGTCCCATTTATTTGGGTTTGTCCCGCTGTCCCTCCCACGGGCCACAGTGTCCCGTGGTGTGTGTGTGTGTGTGTGTGTGTGGGGGGGGGGGGGGGGGGTGGGGGTGGTCTATTCCAGTGAGCCAGAGGGACTGGGTGCAGAGAGTGCTGGCCGTGCCCCCGGCCCACAGTGATGAAAATGGGAGGAGTGGCTCACAATCGCGGCACTCACTTTGCAACAGTCATGTGTGGAGTTTTTTTGAAGTGCGCGGCACCAAACTCCAACTTGCCTCCGGACAATTGGGGTGAACTAACACCCCTGCATATCACAGTGGTAAGAAATTAATACTGAGGCTATTTGAGAGCATCTCAGACATGAGGATGCCCCAGTGAAGAGGCTTGTACTAAAAAGGTGATAGCTGACACAACGCATCAAGGGGGTGATTTAAGTCCATTCGCAACGTGTAGAAGGTAAAAACGTACCGATGTTTGGTACGTTGCATTGGACATAGTTAGGCTGCAGACATATTTTAAATGGCTTTCTGCAGCCATTTGTGGGCGGGGTTAGTGCTGAGGGCAGGGTCTCTATCTTCCGAAAAATATTTCCTGGCATCAGCAAGCCGATGGGGTCTCAGGTGATCCAACACAGCACTGGAATTTCAAATACATGCAGGAGGCGTCTGCTTATACCAGACGCCTTCTGCTGCATCTAAGTAAGCAGCAGCGATGCTGTTTCTGTCCATGTCTGAATAACCGCCCATGTGCAGCATAATTTACAATAGCTGTGAGCAGTAATAAAGAATGGCATATACAAAGTTCAAGCCCTTCTCTACACACTCGGCGCAGCACACAGAAATACGTCCCTTAATTTCTTTCTTTGGATGTCAATCTTCCTCCTCGCACTTCTTCTAGTGGAAAGTCTCTGATCCGTAAGCTCCGAAAAAATATGAAAAACAAAAACAACCACCAATGTGTAGTTCCTTCTTATTTGCAAATACAGTAGTCTCTGTGTAAAATGTCTCTATAGTAAGATCAAAGCTTCTGCGTACCAAGACTCTTATAAACAAATATCAATATATGGCTTAAAGGTATCTTTTATCCTCTTTTTCCTTTAAACTCGTGTTAACTTCACCACATAATGTAACAACTTGAAAAACATGTTTGAGTAAAGGATAGTCTAGTTGGGAACGTACCCCAAAACTCACACAATAAGTGCAGACTGTAAACACATCTAGGTATCTTTGGGGTATAATGCACTGCGTACCCGAACTCACAATGTATGACGTGGGATAACTCTTATAAAGGTATCTTTCGAAGACAGTGATTCAGTGTCCCTTTCTCCACTCGGAAATCCCAAAACTCACACAGGAAATGCTGATTATAAACACATCTAGGTATCTTTAAATCAATTCATATGGCGTACCCGGACTCACACTGTAAACTATGTGATGATTCTCATAAAGGTATCTTTAGAGGCCCAGTTATTCTCATCCAATGGATCTTCAACCGTTAATATAGTCGCTCAGGAAAAGATACCATGATATGCTTGATTCTTTCACTGTTCCTGTGAGTGTTGTGGTACGCATTCCCCTATGACCAGCTTCTCTTCTGGGCACTTATTTCCGGTTTGAATGCATTTTTTTCAACATAAGAACACCTAAAGATACCTTGATGTATATATATCACTTCCGATTAGTGTGAGTGGGGTACGCTTCAGTTTGAGCAACATCATTAAGTTCACCCTTTGATTTTAGAACCTACTACACATTTTGCTTTCCTGTTTCATTTTCTTTCTTTTCCTGAGCGACTATATTAACGGTTGAAGATCCATTGGATTAGAATAACTGAGCCTCTAAAGATACCTTTATGAGAATCATCACATAGTTTACAGTGTGAGTCTGGGTACGCCATATGAATTGATTTAAAGATACCTAGATGTGTTTATAATCAGCATTTCCTGTGTGAGTTTTGGGATTTCCGAGTGGAGAAAGGGACACTGAATCACTGTCTTCGAAAGATACCTTTATAAGAGTTATCCCACGTCATACATTGTGAGTTCGGGTACGCAGTGCATTATACCCCAAAGATACCTATATGTGTTTACAGTCTGCACTTATTGTGTGAGTTTTGGGGTACGTTCCCAACTGGACTATCCTTTACTGAAACATGTTTTTCAAGTTGTTACACTATGTGGTGAAGTTAGTTAACACGAGTTTAAATGAAAAAGAGGATAAAAGATACCTTTAAGCCATATATTGATATTTGTTTATAAGAGTCTTGGTACGCAGAAGCTTTGATCTTACTATAGAGACATTTTACACAGAGACTATTTGCAAATAAGAAGGAACTACACATTGGTGGTTGTTTTTGTTTTTCATATTTTTTCGGAGCTTACGGATCAGAGACTTTCCACTAGAAGAAGTGCGAGGAGGAAGATTGACATCCAAAGAAAGAAATTAAGGGACGTATTTCTGTGTGCTGCGCCGAGTGTGTAGAGAAGGGCTTGAACTTTGTATATGGTATTTATTGTTTTTAATGTGGTGACATTTATCTAAGCCTTTAACACCTTGGCTGCATTGCGCCTATTTTAGTCTGCTCTCCAAACCCAATCGAGTAATAAAGAATGGAGCAGTGGCCCAGTGAAGAGGTTGCCCATAGCAACCAATAAACTTTTAATATAATTCTGTAGAATGCACTTGATAAATGCTACCTCAAAGCTGGTTGGTTACTATGGGCAACTTCTCATCTAGTCCACTTCTCCACTCTTTTCACTGCTTGATACCTTGATACCCAAATAACCCCCCAATATGCCTTAGCTATTGCGGAAACCTAATAATTTCGAAGCTTGGTAATTTTCACCAGATTTCAGGCCCCATTGAAAATAATGGAGACTATGGTCTCTAGTGCTAGTTTAACCAACTCAGGAGATATTTCTAACATCTCTTGTAATAGTCTCTCAGACACTAACTTGCTAATATTTTTTCACAAAATGTGAAATGTAAAATTTTTTATTATCAGATTTTGTAAATAACAACTATTCAAACCTAATTCAGTATCAGTGGTGGACTGAGACAGGGGTAGGAGGGACTGTGCCTCCTTGGCTGCAAGGTAATCGGGAGATCTGTGTCACTGCTTCCGCACACTAAAAGCTCTAATGGTCCAGTGACAGAAAGAATTGCTATCTGCAACGCTTGGCGCCAGAATGCATCCGTGGCTGCGGTCTCCGAATAGGCAGAATCTTTGTCTGTGTCTTACAGGGCTATGGTAGCGCCACAAGACCAAACTTAGTATGAAAGCAAATTATGTGATATGGACGTGCATAGGCAGCCCTATCATCACCGTGCTGACTCACAAGCACACACAGCAGGCCCCGCACCAGAGTCTTTCAAGTGCCACCATTGCTTCCCCCCAGGCTCCCCTACAAGCACCCCTGCCACATATCAAATACTAGTTATAAATTAATGGGAGCCTCTTTTTTTTTTTCTTCATAACTAGGGTCCCATATTTATAAAAATGTATGTAAATATATACTAGTTATAGTATACAGTATATCGCTGATATACCTCTGATATCTGCTGCAGTCCCTCCATTTCAAACACCAACAGCAGCCCCCCTAAATTTTTATGATATGACTATGATCCGACTAGCTATTCAAGTCAAATTTACCAAGTTCCACTGGCCCTGGCAGCTAACATCATATAAGCAGTTGCACCAAGAGAGGGGGGTGCGGGTACAGATTACCCAGGCCCGGGCATTCCAGGGGGGCCCTGGCATGAGCACACCAGTAGCCATTCTTCTTTTTTTGTATTTTAATTTCTTTATTAAAAATCAGTGGGCGGGTGGCCGAGAGGTGGGTTGGGCCCCCCACCACCATGTGTGTGTCACCTGGCTGTGACTTACATATGATGACATCATCGCGAGTAGAGATGAGCGGGTTCAGTTCACCAAGAACCGTACCCTCCCGTACTTCACGTGGTTTACACGGGTCCGTGGCAGCCTCGGTTCTTCCCGCCTTACTCGCAAAACCCGAACAGGGGAAAACGTCATCTTCCCGCTGTTGGATTCTTGCGAGATTCGGATTCTATATAAAGAGCCGCATGTCGCCTCCATTTTCACTCGTGCATTGTAGTTTGAGCGGAGAAGACGTGGCTACGTTCTCTGCCTGAAAAGCCCAATATCAGCTAAATATCAGCTCAATATCTGTGCTCAGTATCAGTGCTGCATTGTGGTGACCAGTATACTACAGTACAATAGTCCATTGCTGTATCTTGCTGCTCCGTGTCAGTTCCAGTATCCTCATCAGTGCTCAATATCTGTGCTCAGTATCAGTGCTGCATTGTGGTGACCAGTATATAATACTGCAGTACAATAGTCCATTGCTGTATCTTGCTGCTTCGTGTCCGTTCTAGTGTCCTCATCAGTGCTCAATAACTGTGCTCAGTATCAGTGCTGCATTGTGGTGACCAGTATATAATACTGCAGTACAATAGCCCATTGCTGTATCTTGCTGCTCCGTCACAGTTCTAGTATCCTCATCAGTGCTCAATATCTGTGCTCAGTATCAGTGCTGCATTGTGGTGACCAGTATATAATACTGCAGTACAATAGTCCATTGCTGTATCTTGCTGCTCCATGTCAGTTCTAGTATCCTCATCAGTGCTCAATATCTGTGCTCAGTATCAGTGCTGCATTGTGGTGACCAGTATATAATACTGCAGTACAATAGTCCATTGCTGTATCTTACTGCTCCGGGTCAGTTCTAGTGTCCTCATCAGTGCTCAGTATCAGTGCTGCATTGTGGTGACCAGTATATAATACTGCAGTACAATAGTCCATTGCTGTATCTTGCTGCTCCATGTCAGTTCTAGTATCCTCATCAGTGCTCAATATCTGTGCTCAGTATCAGTGCTGCATTGTGGTGACCAGTATATAATACTGCAGAATAGTCAAGTGCTGTATCTTGCTGCTCCTTGTCAGTTCTAGTAACCTCATCAGTGCTCAATATCTGTGCTCAGTATCAGTGCTGCATTGTGGTGACCATTATATAATACTGCAGTACAATAGTCCATTGCTGTATCTTGCTGCTCCGTGTAGGTTCTAGTATACTCATCAGTGCTCAATATCTGTGCTCAGTATCATTGCTAAATTGTGGTGACCAATATATAATACTGCAGTACAATAGTCCATTGCTGTATCTTGCGGCTCCATGTCAGTTCTAGTATCCTCATCAGTGCTCAATATCTGTGCTCAGTATCAGTGCTGCATTGTGGTGACCAGTATATAATACTGCAGTACAATAGTCCATTGCTGTATCTTGCCGCTCCGTGTCAGTTCTAGTATCCTCATCAGTGCTCAATATCTGTGCTCAGTATCAGTGCTGCATTGTGGTGACCAGTATATAATACTGCAGTACAATAGTTCATTACTGTATCTTGCTGCTCCATGTCAGTTCTAGTATCCTCATCAGTGCTTAATATCTGTGCTCAAAATCAGTGCTGCATTGTGGTGAACAGTATACTGCGGTACAATAGTCCAGTGCTGTTCTCGCTGCCCAGTGTCAGTTCTAGTATCCTCATCAGTGCTCAATATCTGTGCTCAGTATCAGTGCTGCATTGTGGTGACCAGTATATAATACTACAGTACAATAGTCCAGTGCTGTTCTCGCTGCCCAGTGTCAGTTCCAGTATCCTCATCAGTGCTCAGTTTCACTACTCATTGTCTTGTGCTGCATTGTGGTGACTAAAAGTCCAGTGTCTTGTGCTGCATCTTGCTGCTGTAGGGTGCTGTGGTAGTATCCTGTCACTGTGCATAGGTCATCATCATTCCAGTCACAGTGGTATCTGGTATCTATCTAGTGGTATCTAATTCCAGACATTACTGACAACTACTTCCAGATATATTACTGGCATATAATTCCACACATTAAAAAATGGAGAACAAAAATGTGGAGGGTAAAATAGGGAAAGATCAAGATCCACTTCCACCTAGTGCTGAGGCTGCTGCCACTAGTCATGGCTGAGACGATGAAATGCCATCAACGTCGTCTGCCCAGGCCGATGCCCAATGTCATAGTAGAGAGCATGTAAAATCCAAAAAACAATAGTTCAGTAAAATGACCCAAAAATCTAAATTAAAAGCGTCTGAGGAGAAGCATAAACTTGCCAATATGCCATTTACGACACGGAGTGGCAAGGAACGGCTGAGGCCCTGGCCTATGTTCACGACTAGTGGTTCAGATTCACATGAGGATGGAAGCACTCATCCTCCCGCTAGAAAAATGAAAAGAGTTAAGCTGGCAAAAGCACAGCAAAGAACTGTACGTTCTTCTAAATCACAAATCCCCAAGGAGAGTCCAATTGTGTTGGTTGCGATGCCCAACCTTCCCAACACTGGACGGGAAGAGGTGGCTCCTTCCACCATTTGCACGCCCCCTGCAAGTGCTGGAAGGAGCACCCACAGTCCAGTTCCTGATAGTCAAATTGAAGATGTCACTGTTGATGTACACCAGGATGATGATATGGGTGTTGCTGGCGCTGAGTAGGAAATTGACAAGGAGGATTCTGATGGTGAGGTGGTTTGTTTAAGTCAGGCACCCGGGCAGACACCTGTTGTCTGATGAATAAGGCCATTGACACGCCTGGTCAAATTACAAAAAAAAAATCACCTCTTCGGTGTGGAATTATTTAAAAAGAAATGCGGACAACTGGTGTCAAGCCGTGTGTTGCCTTTGTCAAGCTGTAATAAGTAGGGGTAAGGACGTTAACCAACTAGGAACATCCTCCCTTATACGTCACCTGGAGCGCATTCATCAGAAGTCATTGACAAATTCAAAAACTTTGGGTGACAGCGGAAGCAGTTCACTGACAACTAAATCCCTTCTTCCTCTTGTACCCAAGCTCCTGCCAACCACACCACCTACTCCCTTAGTGTCAGTTTCCTCCTTAGATAGGAACGCCAATAGTCCTGCAGGCCATGTCACTGGCAAGTCTGACGAGTCCTCTCCTAACTGGGATTCCTCCGATGGATCCTTGAGTGTAACGCCTACTGCTGCTGGAACTGCTGTTGTTGCTGCTGGGAGAGGGGAAGTCGGAAGACCACTTGTACTACTTCCAGTAAGCAATTGAGTGCCCAACAGTCCTTTGCGAAGAAGATGAAATATCACAGCAGTCATCCTGTTGCAAAGCGGATTACTCAGGCCTTGACAACAATATATCAATGTTGGTGTTAGACGTGCGTCCGGTATCCGCCGTTAGTTCACAGGGACTTAGAGAATTGCTTGAGGCAGTGTGTCCCCGGTACCAAATACCATCTAGGTTCCACTTCTCTAGGCAGGCGATACCGAGAATGTACACAGACGTCAGAAAAAGAGTCACCAGTGTTCTAAAAAGCTTGTAGCCACTGTCCACTTAACCACGGACATGTGGACAAGTGGAGCAGGGCAGACTAAGGACTATATGACTGTGACAGCCCACTGGGTAGATGTATTGCCTCCCATAGCAACAACAGCAGAGGCGGCACCAGTAGCAGCATCTCGCAAACGCCAACTCATTCCTAGGCAGGCTATGCTTTGTATCACCACTTTCGATAAGAGGCACACAGCTGACAACCTCTTACGGAAACTAAGGAACATCATCGCAGATTGGCTTACCCCAATTGGACTCTACTGGGGATTTGTGACATCATACAATGCCAGCAATATTGTGCGTGCATTACATCCGAATCCAAAACACGACCGCGGAACCGAATCCAAAACCAAAACACAAAACCCGAAAAAATGCCCGCTGCACATCTCCAATCGTGAGTCTCTCTTTCAGCAGCTGGCTCTGGACGGACAGCCTCTTCAGCATCAGCAGGTTCTGGGGCAGCATGCGGGGACTGGGAGGAGAAGTGGAGGCATGCAGCTCGCTGGGTGTGGGTTAGAAGTCTTGTGGTGCATCATTATAGAAGCATGGCTGGTACCGTCATTAGCAGAGGCGTAACTTCGGTTTTTGGAGCCCAGGGCAAGATGAAGAGTGGCACCCCCCGTGCATGTCCTCTGTGCCCTGGGTGACAGCAGCGACATGTGCCTCTTGCATGGCAGCAGCAGCAGTAGGGCACAGGCACCCAGGTACCACAGGGCAGGAGGCTGAGCGCATACCTGTAGTTGTGCCTCTTGCTGCCTTCCTCTCCCCCTGCCCGGTGTAAGCAGTATCCACTGCATGCTGTACGGTGACAGTGACAGGCAGGGGCCACAGAGATGCAGGTGTCGCCTCCCTCTCGCATAGCTGATCCCTAGCTCTCCATTGTATCCAGTCGAAGGAAAGTACGACTTCAACTGTCGCCAGTTCTCTCCTTCACCGCGTCTCTCCCTCCTCCGACGTTTACTTCAGGTCCCGCGGCTAGCTTTGGAGCTGCGCTACTCCATCCTGAGATGGGGTTGGACAGGCAGCGGCCATGTTGGTGCTGGCGGCAGCAGAGCAATAGGGGGGGGCGGGTGGGCATGATACACTGGCTGGCGGCGTTCCCCTCTGCTGGGCCTGCCAAGGAGACTAGGGCACGTGCCCTGCTCGACCCCCCTTAGTTACTCCTTTACTCATTAGGAGTGGCATTGTGAGGTGAGAACTGCCTAACTGAGTTTCAGTGACACAGACACAGCACTGTGGTGCTGCAGTCTGCAGGCAGCTGCTGAAAAAGTATAAATTCTATATAAATTCTATAATCATGCATCCATACTGGTACATTACTATTAATATTTCTTAGCTTGTTAGAAGGTCTATCAGCATTAGCATGCATAATAGGTTATTATACTCATATAACATTTCATAATGTCTGCGCATGATCAGATTTCCAGTATGGTTTCTTGTCAACAGTAATGCACATCCCCTATGTTTCTAATAGTGATGTGCACTGGACATTTTTCGGGTTTTGTGTTTTGGTTATGGATTTGGTTCCGCGGCCGTGTTTTGGATTCGGACGCGTTTTGGCAAAACCTCCCTGAAAATTTTTTGTCGGATTCGGGTGTGTTTTGGATTCAGGTGTTTTTTTACAAAAACCCTCAAAAACAGCTTAAATCATAGAATTTGGGGGTCATTTTGATCCCATAGTATTATTAACCTCAATAACCATAATTTCCACTCATTTCCAGTCTATTCTGAACACCTCACACCTCACAATATTATTTTTAGTCCTAAAATTTGCACTGAGGTCGCTGGATGACTAAGCTAAGCGACCCAAGTGGCCGACACAAACACCTGGCCCATCTAGGAGTGGCACTGCAGTGCCACACAGGATGGCACTTCAAAAAATACTCCCCAAACAGCACACGATGCAAAGAAAAAAAGAGGTGCACCAAGGTCGCTGTGTGACTAAGCTAAGCGACCCAAGTGGCTGACACAAACACCTGGCCCATCTAGGAGTGGCACTGCAGTGTCAGACAGCATGGCAGATTTAAAAAAATACTCCCCAAACAGCACATGATGCAAAGAATAAAAGAGGTGCAATGAGGTAGCTGTGTAACTAAGCTAAGTGACCCAAGTTGCCGACACAAACACCTGGCCCATCTAGGAGTGGCACTGCAGTGTCAGACAGGATGGCACTTCAAAAAATAGTCCCCAAACAGCACATGATGCAAAGAAAAAAAGAGGTGCACCAAGGTCGCTGTGTGACTAAGCTAAGCGACCCAAGTGGCCGACACAAACACCTGGCCCATCTAAGAGTGGCACTGCAGTGTCAGACAGGATGGCAGATTTAAAAAATAGTCCCCAAACAGCACATGATGCAAAGAAAAAAAGAGGTGCAATGAGGTAGCTGTGTGACTAAGCTAAGCGACCCAAGTGGCCGACACAAACACTTGGCCCATCTAGGAGTGGCACAGCAGTGTCAGACAGGATGGCACTTCAAAAAATAATCCCCAAAGAGCAAATGATGCAAAGATAACTTAAAGAAAAAAGAGGTGCAAGGTGGAATTGTCCTTGGGCCCTCCCACCCACCCTTATGTTGTATAAACAGGACATGCACACTTTAACAAACCCATCATTTCAGCGACAGGGTCTGCCACACGATTGTGACTGAAATGACTGGTTGGTTTGGGCTCCCACCAAAAAAGAAGCAATCAATCTCTCCTTGCACAAACTGGCTCTAAAGAGGCAAGATGTCCACCTCCTCCTCATCGTCCAATTCCTCACCCCTTTCACTGTGTACATCCCCCTCCTCACAGATTATTAATTCGTCCCCACTGGAATCCACCATCTCAGGTCCCTGTGTACTTTCTGGAGGCAATTGCTGGTGAATGTCTCCACGGAGGAATTGATTATAATTCATTTTGATGAACATCATCTTCTCCACATTTTCTGGAAGTAACCTTATACGCCGATTGCTGACAAGGTGAGCGGCTGCACTAAACACTCTTTCGGAGTACACACTGGAGGGGGGGCAACTTAGGTAAAATAAAGCCAGTTTGTGCAAGGGCCTCCAAATTGCCTCTTTTTCCTGCCAGTATACGTACGGACTGTCTGACGTGCCTACTTGGATGCGGTCACTCATATAATCCTCCACCATTCTTTCAATGGTGACAGAATCATATGCAGTGACAGTAGACGACATGTCAGTAATCGTTGGCAGGTCCTTCAGTCCGGACCAGATGTCAGCACTCGCTCCAGACTGCCCTGCATCACCGCCAGCGGGTGGGCTCGGAATTCTTAGTCTTTTCCTCGCAGCCCCAGTTGCGGGAGAATGTGAAGGAGGAGATGTTGACGGATCACGTTCTGCTTGACTTGACAATTTTCTCACCAGCAGGTCTTTGAACCTCTACAGACTTGTGTCTGCCGGAAAGAGAGATCCATAGTAGGTTTTAAATCTAGGATCGAGCATGGTGGCCAAAATGTAGTGCTCTGATTTCAACAGATTGACCACCCGTGAATCCTGGTTAAGCGAATTTAGGGCTCCATCCACAAGTCCCACATGCCTAGCGGAATCGCTCTGTTTTAGCTCCTCCTTCAATCTCCCCTGCTTCTTATACAAAAGCCTGATGAGGGGAATGACCTGACTCAGGCTGGCAGTGTCTGAACTGACTTCACGTGTGGCAAGTTCAAAGGGTTGCAGAATCTTGCACAATGTTGAAATCATTCTCCACTGCGCTTGAGTCAGGTGCATTCCCCCTCCTTTGCCTATATCGTAGGTAGCTGTATAGGCTTGAATGACTTATGCTCCAGTCTTTGGCACGCGGTGGCTGAATGCCGAAAGTGGCCCGCAATTCTTCGGGCCACCGACAGCATCTCTTGCACGCCCCTTTTTAAATAATTCTGCACCACCAAATTCAATGTATGTGCAAAACACGGGACGTGTTGGAATTTGCCCACATGTAATGCACGCACAATATTGGTGGCGTTGTCCGATGTCACAAATCCCCCGGAGAGTCCAATTGGGGTAAGCCATTCTGCAATAATGTTCCTCAGTTTTCGTAAGAGGTTGTCAGCTGTGTGCCTCTTATGGAAAGCGGTGATACAAAGCGTAGCCTGCCTAAGAACGAGTTGGTGTTTGCGAGATGCTGCTACTGGTGCCGCCGCTGCTGTGCTCGCTGCGGGAGGCAATATATCTACCCAGTGGGCTGTCACAGTCATATAGTCCTTAGTCTGCCCTGCTCCACTTGTCCACATGTCCGTGGTTAAGTGGACATTGGGTACAACTGCATTTTTTAGGACACTGGTGACTCTTTTTCTGAGGTCTGTGTACATTCTCGGTATCGCCTGCCTAGAGAAATGGAACCTAGATGGTATTTGGTACCAGAGACACAGTACCTCAAGCAATTCTCTAGTTTCCTGTGAATTAACGGTGGATACCGGAAACACGTTTAACACCACCCAGGCTGCCAAGGCCTGAGTTATCCGCTTTGCAGCAGGATGACTGCTGTTATATTTCATCTTCCTCGCAAAGGACTGTTGGACAGTCAATTGCTTACTGGAAGTAGTACAAGTGGTCTTCCGACTTCCCCTCTGGGTTGACGATCGACTTCCAGCAGCAACAACAGCAGTGCCAGCAGCAGTAGGCGTTACACTCAAGGATGCATCGGAGGAATCCCAGGCAGGAGAGGATTTGTCAGACTTGCCAGTGACATGGCCTGCAGGACAATTGGCTTTCCTGTCTAAGGAGGAAATTGACACTGAGGGAGTTGGTGGTGTGGTTTGCAGGAGCTTTGTTACAAGAGGAAGGGATTAAGTTGGCAGTGGACTGCTTCCGCTGTCACCCAAAGTTTTTGAACTTGTCAATGACTTCTGATGAATGCGCTCCAGGTGATGTATAAGGGAGGATGTTCCTAGGTGGTTAACGTCCTTACCCCTACTTATTACAGCTTGACAAAGGCAACACACGGCTTGACACCAGTTGTCCGCATTTCTGTTGTAGTAATTCCACACCAAAGAGGTGATTTTTTTTTGTAATTTGACCTGGCATGTCAATGGCCATATTCGTCCCACGGACAACAGGTGTCTCCCCGGGTGCCTGACTTAAACAAACCACCTCACCATCAGAATCCTCCTTGTCAATTTCCTCCTCAGCGCCAGCAACACCCATATCCTCATCCTGGTGTACTTCAACAGTGACATCTTCAATTTGACTATCAGAAACTGGACTGCGGGTGCTCCTTCCAGCACTTGCATGGGGCGTGCAAATGGTGGAAGGCACCACCTCTTCCCGTCCAGTGTTGGGAAGGTCAGGCATCGCAACCAACACAATTGGACTCTCCTTGGGGATTTGTGATTTAGAAGAACGCACAGTTCTTTGCTGTACTTTTGCCATCATAAGTCTTTTAAGTTTTCTAGCGAGAGGATGAGTGCTTCCATCCTCATGTGAATCTGTACAACTAGCCATGAACATAGGCCAGGGTCTCAGCCATTCCTTGCCACTCCGTGTCGTAAATGGCATATTGGCAAGTTTATGCTTCCCCTCAGATGCTTTTAATTTAGATTTTTGGGTCATTTTACTGAACTTTTGTTTTTTGTATTTTACATGCTCTCTACTATGACATTGGGCATCGGCCTTGGCAGACGACGTTGATGGCATTTCATTGTCTCGGCCATGACTAGTGGCAGCAGCTTCAGCACGAGGTGGAAGTGAATCTTGATCTTTCCCTATTTTACCCTCCACATTTTTGTTCTCCATTTTTTAATGTGTGGAATTATATGCCAGTAATATATTAATAGCAATGGCCTACTGTACCGTACTGCTATATATTATATACTGGTGGTCAGCAAAATTATGCACTGTCCTCCTACTATATATACTGTGCAAAACTTAAATGCACCACAGGTATGGATGGATAGTATACTTGACGACACAGAGGTAGGTAGAGCAGTGGACTACTGTACCGTACTGCTATATATTATATACTGGTGGTCAGCAAAATAATGCACTGTCGTCCTACTATATATACTGCGCACAACAACTAAAATGCACCACAGGTAT
Source organism: Pseudophryne corroboree (assembly GCF_028390025.1). Taxonomy (NCBI): domain Eukaryota; kingdom Metazoa; phylum Chordata; class Amphibia; order Anura; family Myobatrachidae; genus Pseudophryne; species Pseudophryne corroboree. The sequence continues at coordinate 215,117,707 of NC_086453.1, read as the reverse complement.
TGATGGATAGTATACTTGATGACACAGAGGTAGGTAGAGCAGTGGACTACTGTACCGTACTGCTATATATTATATACTGGTGGTCAGCAAAATTATGCACTTTCCTCCTACTACTGCGCACAACAACTAAAATGCACCACAGGTATGGATGGATAGTATACTTGACGACACAGAGGTAGGTAGAGCAGTGGCCTACTGTACCGTACTGCTATATATTATATACTGGTGGTCATCAAAATTATGCACTGTCCTCCTACTATATATACTGCGCAAAACTTAAATGCACCACACGTATGGATGGATAGTATACTTGACAACACAGAGGTAGGTAGAGCAGTGGACTACTGTATCGTACTGCTATATATTATATACTGGTGGTCAGCAAAATTCTGCACTGTCCTCCTACTATATATACTGTGCAAAACTTAAATGCACCACAGGTATGGATGGATAGTATACTTGACGACACAGAGGTAGGTAGAGCAGTGGACTACTGTACCGTACTGATATAATACTGGTGGTCACTGGTCAGCAAAATTCTGCACTGTCCTCCTACTATATACTACAATGCAGCAAAGATATGGAGCGTTTTTCAGGCAGAGAACGTAGATATTTTCAGCACACTGAGCACAGATATTTGCAAGCACACTGAGCACAGATATTTGCAGCACACTGAGCACAGATATTTGCAAGCACACTGAGCACAGATATTTGCAGCACACTGAGCACAGATATTTGCATCACACTGAACACAACTGAGAGAAAGCTGCACACGTCCTCTCCCTATCATCTCCAATGCACGAGTGAAAATGGCAGCGACGCGCGGCTCCTTATATAGAATACGAATCTCGCGAGAATCCGACAGCGGGATGATGACGTTCGGACGCGCTCGGGTTAACCGAGCAAGGCGGGAAGATTCGAGTCCGCCTCGGAACCATGTAAAATGGGTGAAGTTCGGGGGGGTTCGGATTCCGAGGAACCGAACCCGCTCATCACTAGTTTCTAAGGTTCCATTAATGTGTAAAACGTTAAACAAATTAGCAGCCTATACCGGTGTCACTCCTAAGCCTCCCATATTGGACAATCCACAAACTTCCATCAAATAAACATTCTACTTGCTTACTTAGAGGAAAGCACATTTGAGCTGTGTATAGCTTGTATCAGTTATGAAGATTTCGGTATGATTTGCCGATTGTCTGGATCCCGGCAGTCAGGAGGCCAACGCCAGAATCCTGACATGCGGAATGCTGGCAGCAAGTGCAGCAAGTCCCCTCGCTGGCTCGCTGCGCTCACCATGCATCAAGCCTGGTGGCGTGCTTCGCTCACCACACTATTATATTCCCCCTCGACAGAGGAGGATTTACCAGAAGGCAACCAAAGCAGCTGCTTAGGGTCCGCCAACAAGGCTGTATAATGGGCATTTCTGGCAGACCATGAGCTTCACCAAAATTGTCCAAGAGCTGAGCTGGCTGAATACTCCCAGCAGGCTGTCAGTAGTTAGACAGCTGTGGGTGCCGGCTCCAGCGCATGCCTGTGTCTCCAGTCCTGCAGTACTGTGCATGTGATCAGTCATGACACACGTGTGTATTACATCAGATGCTTAGATTGAAGAACCGGGATGTGGGGAGGTGGCACATACTGACTGGTGATATATCAATATGCTATAATACTGTTTTTTAAGTACTACTGTGTATGGAAGATGCCTGCTACAATCAGTGGGGCACTGATATACTGTATAATCAATACCGTCAAACTGACTGAGGGGTGTAGTAATGGTAATATAAGCGATGGGGGACTTACTAGGCTGCTACAATCAGTAAGGGGGGAGGAGGCACAATAATCAGTCAACACTAACATAATTGGTTGTAATACTAAGTATTATAAGGTATGGGTGCCTGCATTATATATCAGTGCCCCCTCCCCACAACCACACACTCGCTGATTGTAGCACATTACCCATCCCCTATTAGCAGGTCCTCCATCCCTTACAATATCCATTACTGCACCCCTCAGTGACTGTAGCTGTATTGCCTATATATCAGTGCCTTTAGTGTGACTCCATTATACGAGGTCTGACAATTAAGTTGTGAACTGGCTACCGCGCAGAAGCGGATTTACCAGTAGGCATCCAAAGCAGCCACAAGGGCTCGGCTAGTCCCAGGGGGCTCGCCGACAGATCATGGAGTTGGGAGGGCATTTCTGATTTCCACCAAAAATGTCAGAGTGCTGGTCTTGCTGAATACTCCCAGCAAGCTGTCAGTGACTAGATAGCTGCCAGGTGTGATTTTAACAGCAACACGGATGGTGTAATGGTTAGCGTTACTGCCTCACAGCACTCAGGTCATGGGTTCAATTCCCACCATGGCCCTAAATGTGTGAAGACTGTATATTCTCTCCATGCTTGATTGAGTTTCCTCCTGGTGCTCCGGTTTCCTCCCACAATCCAAAAATATACAGATACTGTAGGTTAATTGGCTCGCAACAAACCTAACCCTAGCATGAATGTGTACATGTGGTAGGGAATATAGACTGTAAGCTCCACTGAGGAAGGGACTGATGTGAATGGCCAAATGGTCTCTGTAAAGCGCTGTGGAATATGTGTTCACTATATAAATAACTAGTAATAATAAATAATAATCAATATACTAGTACAACTACCATCTGCCTGCAATAATCGGCTATGGGCAGATTGGGGAGGATACACTGACTAGGTGGCAGCAGGCCCTGTCTGCTACAATTGGTGGGAGGGCACACTTAGGACTGTTTGAGGAAGGAGGACCCCAAATCGGTGTCTTGCTTAGGGCCCCATGTAGTCTAAATACACCTCTGCCACCCGAGTGGGTATTCAGGGCTTAGGTCAGGATTCCGACCACCGTCATTTCACCAGGTGTTGGGATTCTGGCGTTGGTATCCTGAACACAGGGATCCCAACAACCGGTTATTTAACCGCATCCCGTCATGAAAGTGTGGAACAGTGGCTCTCATTCCGAGTTGTTCGCTCGCTAGCTGCTTTTAGCAGCAGTGCAAACGCTAAGCTGTGGGAGTGTATCTTAGCTTAGCAGATACACTCCCTGTGGGAGTGTATCTTAGCTTAGTAGAAGTGCGAACGAAAGGATCGCAGAACGGCAACAAAAATGTTTCAAGCAGTTTCTGAGTAGCTGCAAACCTACTCCTACTTTGCGATCAATTCAGACTATTTAGTTCCTGTTTTGTCGTCACAAACACGCCCTGCGTTCGGACAGCCACGCCTACGTTTCCCCAGCCACTCCTGCGTTTTTATCTGGCATGCCTGCGTTTTTACACACACTCCCCGAAAACGGTCAGTTACCACCCAGAAACAACCACTTCCAGTCAATCACTCAACGAGCAGCAGTGCGACTAAAAAGCGTCGCTAGACCTGAAAATGCATCGGCTTTTGTGAAAGTACGCCGCGCGTGCGCACTGCGCATCATACGCATGCGCAGAAGTTCAGTTTTTTTGCCTGATCGCTGCGCTGCGAATGAAAGCAGCTAGCGATCAACTCGGAATGACCACCTGTGTGTATTGCAGGTGGCAATGTTATGTGTGTGAAAGTTTTCATTACAGCGAGTGCTGTGGTTTTCTATTTGTTTGTATATTTTAGGGTTAATCCTTGGTTAACTCATTAACTGTGGCCACAAGCTCTGTTCATGCACCCCTATTATCTTAAACCTGTGTCAGCTGCCCTTCAGTAATTTATCAGCCAGTTTCAGGTGACTAGTGTATCTTTAAAAGCCATGGAGTTCATGGCAGATACACCTTAAACCAAGTAGGCATATTTGCAGTTATATTATGTGTGTTACCAGGGCCGGTGCTAGGGTGTCCGGCGCCCCCCTGCAAACAATAAATTTGCACCTTCCCTCCCATGTGTAGTAAAGGGACAGTGCTCGTCAAAGGGGCGTGGTCTCACATGGAAGGGGCGTGGCCACATAATAGTGTCCCCAATTCAAATTATGCCACACAGTATCACAATCATATTAACATTATACCACACGTAGTGCCCGATTCATATTGCACCAAATAGTTGTGTATCTAATTCACATTACGACACACAGTAGTGCTCCTTATACACAATACCCACAGTAGTGTCCCTTATACACATAACACCCGCAGTAGTAGTGCCACACAAAATGCCCACAATGATAGCGTGCTTAATACATAATGCTCACAGTAGTCGTACCACACAGAACGCCCACAGCAGTAGTGCCACACAGAACGCCCACAGTAGTTGTGCCACACAGAACGCCCACAGTAGTTGTGCCACACAGAACGCCCACAGTAGTTGTGCCACACAGAACGCCCACAGCAGTAGTGCCACACAGAATGCCCACAGTAGTTGTGCCACACAGAACGCCCACAGCAGTAGTGCCACACAGAATGCCCACAGTAGTTGTGCCACACAGAACGCCCACAGCAGTAGTGCCACACAGAACGCCCACAGTAGTTGTGCCACACAGAACGCCCACAACAGTAGTGCCACACAGAACGCCCACAGTAGTCGTGCCACACAGAAGCCCACAGAAGTAGTGCAACAATTAATGCCCCTTACACTTAAGTCAACCACAGGGGAGGGGAGGAGATAGAGGTGGTGCGTGGTACTTACCGCACACAGATCCGTGGAGAGTACTGCCAGCACCGCTGCCTAAAGTGCAGTGAGGAGGCAGGGAGCCGGAGGGACCAAGCTGGAGCCGTGCTGCACGCTGATGAGCGGGAGAGCACCGGCTCTGTGCGGGAGAGTGCTGCCGGTGCCAGGGCCGGATTAAGCTTTAGGGGGGCCCGGAGCACTTAAGACAGGGAGGCCTTCACCTCTTGTCAGCACTGCCCCCTGGCTGTGTCTGTGCAGGTCTTATCCCATGGGGCCATCTAGAACATACAAGGCCTTGGGTAATGGAGGGAACCTTCAGCTCATCTCCCCAGTGTCTCTCAGACTCAATCACCTCCTAGTATGTCTTTATTACTGTGGATGTGATGCGTCTTTCTTTATGTTGGAAATCCTGTGAGTGCTGCATGGCTTGCTTGTTTACGTATTCCCTATTTGGAGGGCACCGGGACCATTTGCTGTTGAGGGAAAGCTGGTGTCAGTCACATTGCCTCATATATGGTACAGAATATATGATATATATATATATATATATATATATACACACATATACACATATACACACATACATACAACACCTATTCCCAGCACTCCCCCAGATACACAGCCAAACATTACTTGCTCCGGTGCCCTCCTAGGTATACTGGTACCATATATATGCAGGTTTGGTAAGGCAAATAAAGATGGATTCACTGTGGTAACAAGGTCTCCTGACTGCCGCCTTACCAAACCTGCATATATATGGTACCAGTATACCTAGGAGGGCACCAGAGCAAGTAATATTTGGCTATATATATATATATATACACATATATATAATATCCAGAGGTTTGGCACTCCATGTAAATGAACAAGGGCAATTTATACAATCACATACACACAGAAAAAAAAAATATGTGGGAGGGCACAGTACGATATATATCTCATAGAGCACCACTGTATTCCCGGCACCACAGCAGGCAGTCGGCGGCACCCCCCCCCCCCCCCCCCATCCTCGAAGAAGAAGTGGCCAGTAACCACAGCACTGCCGGCACACTGCACCCCCACCCACGGTACAGTTCTTCCCTCCGTCTGTCAGTTTACAGCCGGGGGCGGAAAACTCACCCCCACACAGCAGCAACTTCAAGCAAGCAAACCCGACGCTCTGTGTAGCGCTTCAGAGAAGTGAAGCTGCTCCCTGGGGACTTCGCCGGGACAGACCTTTTGCGGAGGTACACTGTCCCGGCAACTGCTTTCAATTAAGTAGTACTACCCCATAGCCCCTCCCCTTTAATCCAGCTCGTGCCGGCACCGCTGCCTAAAGTGCAGGAGGAGGGGGCGGAAACAGGAGGGAGGGAGCCGGAGCTGCGCCACACGCTGTCTGCGTCTGTCATACAGTGTGACAGACGCAGAGCCAGCCGAGAGCCAGCAGCAACAGCAAAGCGGGGTAAAGCGCCTCTTCCGACTAGCGCCTCCCTGCTTTGCAGGAGCTGCTGAGCGGGTAGCGCCGGCTCTGTGTGTTACAGTTGCCAGGATAGTGTAGGACCTGCATGAAGGTGGGGTACCTTGGCGAGCGGTGTGCAGGCTTCCGTGCATTGGCCAATTCACTAACTAAACCCCCATCATTTATTCATTTATTCCTAGATGTTGTGAGGATAAGTGAGTTTATTTTGGTAAGTGCTGAACTTTCTGTTTCTATATTTTTGAGTAGGTGGCCATGGGCTACATGCACCCCACCCCACTAGTGGCGAGTGCGGACACTGCACCCCACTTCTGGGGTGGCGAGTGCTGTGGTTTTCTATTTGTTTGTATATATATATATATATATATAAATCGATTGGGTCCGGCACTCAATAAATAATTCAATTACCCCGGTGTCCTGCTCCAAAAACGGTGTGCACCGCTGGTATACGATTCTGAATGGAACGGCACACAGAGGCTTTTCTTATGCAAGAAGCGTGTATTAAAAGTTCAATAATACATCAATTCAATCAATCAACGTTTCGGTGCCGACACGCACCGTCGTCAGGATATGATGCATAGTACAAAAAAGACAAACACATACAACCTATACAATGTGACTCACCCTCCTAAATACCTGTGCAATCCCCGTTCACCTGAGCTCCGGGCGGGTGTCTGGCGTCCTGGCGTGCGGGGGCGCTCAGCGATGACGTCGTCCCATTGTCCAGACTACGCTGTAATCAGCGGGCCGTCTGTGTGCTGCGTCCACCCGTCGTCAGGACAACAGTCTGCTGGCGTGTTCGGTAACCAGGGACGCCCTCGCGTCTCCTGGCCCTCCAGTTCAGCTGGCTGTGTGTGCCGGATGCCGCTCCTTCCCAGCTCTAATAATAAAAATGAAAATAAAAAATTTAAAAAAATGAAACTGGCGCACCCAGTGGGCATTATGCATACTCTATATATGAATATCCATGCACAATAGAGATAAGATATACGTATATTCTATCTTCCTCAATCATTAGACTTAATTTTTAGAGGTTAAAGAGATACTTTCCCTAATCATACATAATTTTTACTTAATTTTTACTTAATGCTCAACATGCCATGATTATGATAATGGGATAATTTGTTAACTTTGATTTATGCTGTCCACTATATAAGGCTGTTCCAACATATCTTCTCATTCAGGCCCCTCGGGGCCACCGTGTCCAATCTCATGATCCATCTGGCTTCCAGAATCAATAATTGTTTATTCCTATCACCACCCCGTTTGCTGCTTGGTAGATGATCAATAATCATGTATCTGACACTCGTCAAGCTATGTCCATATTCCGCGAAGTGTTTGGCAACTGGTTGATCGCTGCTGCCGCTTTGGATCGCCGCCCGTATAGCTGATCTATGTTGAGTGGCTCTTTCTTTAAAAGGGCGTATGGTTTTGCCCACGTAATACGAGCCACAAGGGCACCTGATGATATATACAACGTAGGCCGTGGTACACGTTACTGCATGTTTGATTGGGATATACTTCCCACTATGTGGGTGTCGGAATGCCTTTCCTGTATCCATATGGCTGCATGTGGTGCAATGGATGCACTTGTAGCACCCCTTGCGATGTTGAGTGCTCCCTGTACTTGGAAAGTTGTTAAATCCGGTTATGTCAGTACGTACCACCCAATTCTTGATGTTTCTCCCTCGTCGGTAGCTTGTCATAGGTTTTTTAGTTTTAAATCCCTTTAAATCGGTATCAGTACTGACAATTGGCCATAGGGCCTTAGTAGCCTGTTGGATGATACTACTACTGGTGGTATAGTTCATTGGCCAGATTATGCGGTCATCATTCTTATTTACCTTTTTATGGGTATGCAGCAGCTGTTCCCTTGGGATTTGTAATACTTTTCTTTTATGTTGTAAAAGCAAATGTTCTGGATATCCACGTTTCAGGAACTTGGTCACCATCTCATCCAGCTGTTTATGCAATGATTCTTGGTCGCTATTAATGCGGGCAACCCTCAGCATTTGAGAGTACGGGAGTCCGGATTTTAGGGCTGTAGGATGATGGCTGTTATATCCCAATAATGTATTGCGGTCAGTGCTCTTACTGTACACAGACGTAATCAGTCTGCCGTCTCTGTTTACCAGAAGTACATCTAAATAACTTATTTCTTTAAAGCTGTATTTGTAAGTAAACTGTATCGGACCCTTCAGGGCATTAATGGAATCCACAAAGGTCACTAGTGTGTCAGCGGTTCCAGACCAAAATATGATGAGGTCATCTATGTATCGCAAAAATAATTTCGAGTGTTTCATAAATAGTGCGTTACTGTAAAATAGATGCCGTTCCTCTGCGTACATGTAGATGTTTGCATACGTTGGTGACACGTTCGATCCCATGGAACATCCAGATACCTGTAAATAATAACGTCCGTCAAACAAGAAATAATTTCTGTGTAATACCAGGCTGAGAAGCTGTATGACAAATGTCACATTTGGTCCTGTGTACTGGTTGCTGTTCCTGATAAATTCCTCTACTGCCCTGAGCCCGGCCTCGTGAGGAATGACTGTATACAGACTGTGCACGTCCATTGTGCACATCAATAAATCAAATGGTGCTGTTATATAATCATTAATGCGTAACAGGAAATTTGTTGTGTCTTTCACATAAGAATCTTCTTGAGTGATGCACGGCTGTAGTAACGCATCCAGGTATTGTGAGACTGGTTGATATAATGACCCCATAGCTGATACTATGGGGCGTCCCGGGGGATTTCCTGCGTCCTTGTGGACTTTAGGGACTGTATATAATATCGGGGTCACCGGGTATGGTTGTGTTAAAGCTTTCAACACTCTTTCAGAAATGATACCTTCTTGGTGTGCCTGTTTAAGTATGTTGTCCAGTTCACTTTTGTATTTATTCACTGGATCCCTTGGTAGCTGAATATACACAGAAGTGTCACTAAGTTGCCTCTGGATTTCCTTGCGGTAATCGGCGGAGTCTTGTACCACGACGGCCCCGCCCTTATCCGCCGGGCGGATGATGATGTCGGTGTACTCGCTCAATCTTTTAAGCGCCTTCCGTTCTCCTTCAGGAAGATTGTATCTTGTGAATTTATTCTCACTATTATATTTATGTACGGAATCATCTAACAGCCTTGTAAAACATTTTAGAGATGGATTCGGGACCGGTGGATCAAATGAAGATTTTATGTTTTTTCTGCAGAATTTTTCTATGGAATCTGGCCCACTGGTATTTGCTAATGTGTCTCCTGTTTTACCTGCAAAAAATTCCTGTAACCTGAGTTTTCTGCTGAATTGATGTAGATCCTTGCCCCAGTCGTATTCAACGTGATGATTAGTGGGGACAAAGGCAAGCCCCCTGCTTAATACTGAAATCTCATCCGTTGTGAGGACTCGCTGGGACAGGTTGAAGACTAGTTATATGTCTTTTTCCACGGGGGAGGCCTACCCCTCTTCGTTTGACCGCCCCTTCTTGTGTAGAGCCTCCTGTGTTTGGGCCCCCAGTGCGGGTACGTGCTCCTAAAGGGACGGCAGGTGGATTACTGTTGTCTTCACTTTCAGATATAACGAAGTCACTGTCGCTCTGTGATGCCGGTGTCTCATTTTTTCTATATTCGCGTCGTCCTCTGTATTGGGTGTAAGGTCTCCTATAGTTCTTTTTAGGTTCTCCTCCTGTGATCCAACGGTATACGTTGTTCTCCTCATAGTCTTGTACGACTTTGACCCGTTTAAGTCTTTTAAATTTAATGAGGTCTGTACGGTATTTATCACACTGATTCTGCAACTTCACAAGCCAATCAGAGTTAAGGTGCATACACACGGAGCGATATAACTGAGCGATTTTGACTATATAGTCAAAATCGCTCAGAAAGTTAGTGCAGATCGCTCCGTGTGTATACAGGCAGCGACAGCGATGCGCGTCCCCGCTAAGTCGCTATCGCTGGGAAAAATAGTCAGTGCCGGCAAGTCAATTTTGGCTATGCCGCTGGTAAAGTTAGTTAAAATCGCTAGAGGCCAGCGATTTTTCCCAGCGATAGCGATGTTGCAGGCGGCGGCGGGTTGTGGCGGCGGCGGTGCGGGCGGCGGCGGGATGCGGTGTGGGCGGCGGCGGGTTGCGGCGGCGGTGCGGGCGGCGGCGGGCGGCGGCGGGTGGCGGTGTGGGCGGCGGCGGTGCGGGTGGCGGTGTAAACGGCGGCGGTGCGGGCGGCGGCGGGTTGCGGCAGCGGTGCGGGCGGCGGAAATTTACCTTTCTCTTGCAGAGTTTGGCAGCGGAGCGGTACCAGTTTCAAAAATGGCGCCTCAGCGTCATTTTTGAAATTCAAGATGGCCGCCGCGAGCCAATCACGGCTCGCCGCGTCATCGCCCCGCCCCCTCCCGCTGACTTATATAAGTCAGCGCGAGGCAGCGGCTTTCAGTCCGACGGCGGAGGAGGAGCGGAGAAGAGCTCCTGAAGACGCCGTGGAAGTCCTGGATGGGCGGCGGCTATGCAAAAGAGCTTAGCAGCCGCCGCCCACCAGGTGAAGACGCCGGAGCAAGACCCCAGAAGCCCTGGGGAGGTGGCGCCCCCCCAGGTGAAGACGCCGGAAGCCCTGGGAAGGCGGCGGCCATGCAAAAGAGCTTAAAGGCCGCCACCCCCAGGTGAAGACCCAGTTTAATAAAGGATTTTTAAAAGAATGTGTTGTGTTTTTTTTTTAATATTTTCTTTACAGGTGGACTACAGGTGCCAGCGGGCCCTTTATGTCCGGGCATGCTGGCACTTGTGGTTCTCCAAGTGCCAGCATGCTGGGGCAGGCTTGCTGGGACCTATAGGCCTCCTGTAAAGAACAATATTACTATTGAAAGGCTATCAGCCTCCCATCCACCGGCCCACGGATGGGGGGGACAGCCTCGGGCTTCACCCCTGGCCCTTGGGTGGCTGGAGGGGGGGGACCCCTTGATTTAAGGGGTCCTCACTCCAGTGTACCCCGGCCAGGGGTGACTAGTTGGGGGGGTAATGGCACGGCCGCAGGGACCAATATAAAAGTGTCCCCCGGCTGTGGCATTATCTCCCTGGCTAGTGGAGCCCGGTGCTGGTTTTAAAAATACGGGGGACCCCTATGTCTTTTGTCCCCCGTATTTTTTAAACCAGGACCGGACGCAGAGCCCGGTGCTGGTTGTCTAAATATGGGGGAACCCTACTCATTTTTTCCTCTGTATTTTAACAACCAGGACTGGCTCAAAGAGCCCGAGGCTGGTTTTACATAGGAGGGGGGACCCCACGCAAATTTTTTTTTTAACTTTTAGCTATTTAAATACCAGCCACCCTGTAAATTCATCCTATATATGACACTCATCCCCTTATTTAAATGAGATAGTCAAAATCTCCCATAGCCAAAATCTCTCCGTGTGTATGCACCTTTAGAGTCTTCCCGTAAGGTGTCAATGTGCATGGTTTCAAATGTGCTGATTTTTGCTTTCACACTCTCTAATTCTCTAGTGGCCTCCTCTATGACTAGTATCATTAAATCGAACGAGCAAGTAATTGAATTATTTATTGAGTGCCGGACCCAATCGATTTATTTGGAAGAAAACATTTCTTCATTTTTCAAGGCACCATGGAATTTCTTCATTGACACACCTTGCTATCAACTGGACACCCAGGGACACGTATGTACTGTATATATTGCTTTTCACACTGCGAGCCCCTCTTGAGACAGTATGGCACATCCACTACCCACTACACCACTGGGAGAGACTTTAAGTTTCACAGATGAACAAATTAACAAAATTCTGGTTGAGGAGAATCCACAATATAGTGCAGAGGCAGACTCGTGTGAAATATTATATTAAAGCCTATATAAAATGATGAAGCGGGAGATAGACTATACGCTGCACGGCATTACCCTGTCAGATTATTATAGGGATAAATTTATCCCACGAGGGTTCCGTGTTAAGAACGCTCCCACTATAGGCAGATATAATCAAGCATTTTGCCGCAAGTGGATAGCCATACTAAACAAATGCTCGTTCGATTTACTGATACTAGTCATAGAGGAGGCCACTAGAGAATTAGAGAGTGTGAAAGCAAAAATCAGCACATTTGAAACCATGCACATTGACACCTTACGGGAAGATTCTAACACTGATTGGCTTGTGAAGTTGCAGAATCAGTGTGATAAATACCGTACAGACCTCATTAAATTTAAAAGACTTAAACGGGTCAAAGTCGTACAAGACTATGAGGAGAACAACGTATACCGTTGGATCACAGGAGGAGAACCTAAAAAGAACTATAGTAGACCTTACACCCAATACAGAGGACGACGCGAATATAGAAAAAATGAGACACCGGCATCACAGAGCGACAATGACTTCGTTATATCTGAAAGTAAAGACAACAGTAATCCACCTGCCGTCCCTTTAGGAGCACGTACCCGCACTGGGGGCCCAAACACAGGAGGCTCTACACAAGAAGGGGCGGTCAAACGAAGAGGGGTAGGCCGTCCCCCGTGGAAAAAGACATAGAACTAGTCTTCAACCTGTCCCAGCGAGTCCTCACAATGGATGAGATTTCAGTATTAAGCAGGGGGCTTGCCTTTGTCCCCACTAATCATCACGTTGAATACGACTGGGGCAAGGATCTACATCAATTCAGCAGAAAACTCAGGTTACAGGAATTTTTTGCAGGTAAAACAGGAGACACATTAGCAAATACCAGTGGGCCAGATTCCATAGAAAAATTCTGCAGAAAAAACATCAAATCTTCATTTGATCCACCGGTCCCGAATCCATCTCTAAAATGTTTTACAAGGCTGTTAGATGATTCCGTACATAAATATAATAGTGAGAATAAATTCACAAGATACAATCTTCCTAAAGGAGAACGGAAGGCGCTTAAAAGATTGAGCGAGTACACCGACATCATCATCCGCCCGGCGGATAAGGGCGGGGCCGTCGTGGTACAAGACACCGCCGATTACCGCAAGGAAATCCAGAGGCAACTTAGTGACACTTCTGTGTATATTCAGCTACCAAGGGATCCAGTGAATAAATACAAAAGTGAACTGGACAACATACTTAAACAGGCACACCAAGAAGGTATCATTTCTGAAAGAGTGTTGAAAGCTTTAACACAACCATACCCGGTGACCCCGATATTATATACAGTCCCTAAAGTCCACAAGGACGCAGAAAAACCCCCGGGACGCCCCATAGTATCAGCTATGGGGTCATTATATCAACCAGTCTCACAATACCTGGATGCGTTACTACAGCCGTGCATCACTCAAGAAGATTTTTATGTGAAAGACACAACAAATTTCCTGTTACGCATTAATGATTATATAACAGCACCATTTGATTTATTGATGTGCACAATGGACGTGCACAGTCTGTATACAGTCATTCCTCACGAGGCCGGGCTCAGGGCAGTAGAGGAATTTATCAGGAACAGCAACCAGTACACAGGACCAAATGTGACATTTGTCATACAGCTTCTCAGCCTGGTATTACACAGAAATTATTTCTTGTTTGACGGACGTTATTATTTACAGGTATCTGGATGTTCCATGGGATCAAACGTGTCACCAACGTATGCAAACATCTACATGTACGCAGAGGAACGGCATCTATTTTACAGTAACGCACTATTTATGAAACACTCGAAATTATTTTTGCGATACATAGATGACCTCATCATATTTTGGTCTGGAACCGCTGACACACTAGTGACCTTTGTGGATTCCATTAATGCCCTGAAGGGTCCGATACAGTTTACTTACAAATACAGCTTTAAAGAAATAAGTTATTTAGATGTACTTCTGGTAAACAGAGACGGCAGACTGATTACGTCTGTGTACAGTAAGAGCACTGACCGCAATACATTATTGGGATATAACAGCCATCATCCTACAGCCCTAAAATCCGGACTCCCGGACTCTCAAATGCTGAGGGTTGCCCGCATTAATAGCGACCAAGAATCATTGCATAAACAGCTGGATGAGATGGTGACCAAGTTCCTGAAACGTGGATATCCAGAACATTTGCTTTTACAACATAAAAGAAAAGTATTACAAATCCCAAGGGAACAGCTGCTGCATACCCATAAAAAGGTAAATAAGAATGATGACCGCATAATCTGGCCAATGAACTATACCACCAGTAGTAGTATCATCCAACAGGCTACTAAGGCCCTATGGCCAATTGTCAGTACTGATACCGATTTAAAGGGATTTAAAACTAAAAAACCTATGACAAGCTACCGACGAGGGAGAAACATCAAGAATTGGGTGGTACGTACTGACATAACCGGATTTAACAACTTTCCAAGTACAGGGAGCACTCAACATCGCAAGGGGTGCTACAAGTGCATCCATTGCACCACATGCAGCCATATGGATACAGGAAAGGCATTCCGACACCCACATAGTGGGAAGTATATCCCAATCAAACATGCAGTAACGTGTACCACGGCCTACGTTGTATATATCATCAGGTGCCCTTGTGGCTCGTATTACGTGGGCAAAACCATACGCCCTTTTAAAGAAAGAGCCACTCAACATAGATCAGCTATACGGGCGGCGATCCAAAGCGGCAGCAGCGATCAACCAGTTGCCAAACACTTCGCGGAATATGGACATAGCTTGACGAGTGTCAGATACATGATTATTGATCATCTACCAAGCAGCAAACGGGGTGGTGATAGGAATAAACAATTATTGATTCTGGAAGCCAGATGGATCATGAGATTGGACACGGTGGCCCCGAGGGGCCTGAATGAGAAGATATGTTGGAACAGCCTTATATAGTGGACAGTATAAATCAAAGTTAACAAATTATCCCATTATCATAATCATGGCATGTTGAGCATTAAGTAAAAATTAAGTAAAAATTATGTATGATTAGGGAAAGTATCTCTTTAACCTCTAAAAATTAAGTCTAATGATTGAGGAAGATAGAATATACGTATATCTTATCTCTATTGTGCATGGATATTCATATATAGAGTATGCATAATGCCCACTGGGTGCGCCAGTTTCATTTTTTTAAATTTTTTATTTTCATTTTTATTATTAGAGCTGGGAAGGAGCGGCATCCGGCACACACAGCCAGCTGAACTGGAGGGCCAGGAGACGCGAGGGCGTCCCTGGTTACCGAACACGCCAGCAGACTGTTGTCCTGACGACGGGTGGACGCAGCACACAGACGGCCCGCTGATTACAGCGTAGTCTGGACAACGGGACGACGTCATCGCTGAGCGCCCCCGCACGCCAGGACGCCAGACACCCGCCCGGAGCTCAGGTGAACGGGGATTGCACAGGTATTTAGGAGGGTGAGTCACATTGTATAGGTTGTATGTGTTTGTCTTTTTTGTACTATGCATCATATCCTGACGACGGTGCATGTCGGCACCAAAACGTTGATTGATTGAATTGATGTATTATTGAACTTTTAATACACGCTTCTTGCATAAGAAAAGCCTCTGAGTGCCGTTCCATCCAGAATCGTATATATATATATATATATATAGCAGTATCACTGGACTGGATTTATACGCCAGTAACACTGTAATTATACGGCAGGATCACTGATCTTATACGGCAGGATCACTGGATTTATACAGCAGGATCACTGTAATTATACGCCACTAACACTGTAATTATACGGTAGGATTACTGGAATTATACGGCAGGATCACTGGAATTAAATGGCAAAATCACTAGAATTATACATCCAAATCACTGGAATTAAATGGCAAAATCACTGGAATTATACTTCAAAATCACTGGAATTATACGGCCAAATTACTGGAATTATACGTTCAAATCACTGGAATTAAATGGCAAAATCACTGGAATTATACTGCAAAATCACTGTAATAATACTGCAAAATCACTGGAATTATAAATCAAAATCACTGGAATTATATGGCCAAATCACTGGAATTACACTTCCAAATCACTGGAATTAAATGGCAAAATCACTGGAATTATACTACAAAATTACTGTAATAAATTAATAATACTGCAAAATCACTGGATTTATACGTCCAAATCACTGGAATTATACGTCCAAATCACTGGAATTATACATCTAATTCACTGGAATTAAATGGCAGTACCACTGGACATATATGGAAGTGTCAGACAGGATGGCACTTTAAAAAAATAGTCCCCAAACAGCATAGGATGCAAAGAAGAAAAAAAGGTGCACCGAGGTTGCTGTATGACTAAGCTAAGCGACACAACCACCTAGCCCATCTAGTAGTGTCACGCATTGGCTGAATGTCGAGAGTGGGCCGCAATTGTTCGGTCCACTGACAGCATCTACAGCATGCCCATGTCATTTTTTTAAAATTCTCCAATTGGTGGATTTATACGGCAGTACCCCAGGACTAATACAGCAGTACCCCTGGACTCATACGGCAGTGTCAGACAGGATGGCACTTTTCAAAAACTAGCCCCCAAACAGCATCTCATGCAAAGATGCCGAAGAGGAGCAATGAGGTAGCTGTATGACTAAGCCAAGTGACACAAACAATTACCACTGGAATTATACATCCAAATCACTGGAATTAAATGGCAAAATCACTGGAATTATACGTCCAAATCACTGGAATTAAATGGCAAAATCACTGGAGTAATACTACAAAATTACTGGAATTTATACGTCCAGATCACTGGAATTATACGTCCAAATCACTGGAATTATACGTCCAAATCACTGGAATTAAATGGCAAAATCACTGGAATTAAATGGCAAAATCACTGGAATGATACGTCCAAATCACTGGAATTAAATGGCAAAATCTCGGTATCGCCTGTAGTGAAGTGGAATCTAGATGGGATTTGGTACCGGGGACACAATACATCCATCAATTGTGTAAATCCCACTGCACTAATGGCGGATACCGGACGCATGTCTAACACCAACATAAGTGTCAAGGCCTCAGTTATGAGGGCTTCCATCGTCATGTGAAGCTGAACCACTAGTCTTGAACATAGGCCAGGGCCTCAGCCGTTCCTTGCCACTCCGTGTCGTAAATGGCATATTGGCAAGTTTGCGTTTCTCCTCAGACCATTTAAATTTCTTTTTTTGGGTCTCTTTACTGAACTTTGGCTTTTAGGATTTTACATGCCCTCTACTATCACATTGGGCATAGGCCTTGGCAGACGACAATGGCATTTCATCGTCTATGTCATGGCTAGTGGCAGCAGCTTCAGTACTAGGAGGAAGTGGTTCTTGATCTTTCCCTATTTTATCCTCCAAATTTTTGTTCTCCATTATTTTTCTGGAGTTATATAACACAATATGTGGCACAGGAATGACTGATGGCTGATGCACAGGACACTACCACTGGTCTGATGCAGGACAACCCAGCAACACTGTAAGGGACTTGTTGTTGTTGTTATTATTATTATACGGCAGCAGTGGACATATAGCAGCAGCGTATACCACTATGACTGCCTGGTCACTGGAATGACTGATGGCCAGGACACTACCACTGGTCTGATGCAGCACAACATAGCAACACTGTAAGGGACTTGTTGTTGTTGTTGTTGTTGTTGTTGTTGTTATTATAATTATTATAATACGGCAGCAGTGGACATATAGCAGCAGCGTATACCACTGTGACTGCCTGGTTACTGGAATGACTGATGGCCACGACACTACCACTGGTCTGATGCAGCACAACACAGCAACACTGTAAGGGACTTATTATACAGCAGCACTGGACATATGGCAGCAGAGGACACCACCACTGTGACTGATGCAGCACAACACACCACCACTGTACTGATGCAGCACAACACAGCACCACTGGACAGCACTGGACGTATGGCAGCAGAGGACACCACCACTGTGACTGATGCAGCACAACACACCACCACTGTACTGATGCAGCACAACACAGCACCACTGGACAGCACTGGACGTATGGCAGCAGAGGACACAAGCACTGTGACTGGACAGATACAGCACAAGGCACGGACACTGAGGACACTGAGAGAACGGAGACACGTCCTCTCTCTACACTCTCCAATGCCGGAGTGAAAATGGCGGGGATGCGCGGCTCCTTATATGGAATCAAAACCCTGCGAGAATCCAACACCGCAATGATGATGTTTTGCCTCGTTCTGGTTTCCGAGTCAGTCGGGAATACCTGAGCCAGGCTCGGAACCGGACTCGAATGATGAAGTTCGGTACGGTTCGGTTATCTGAGAACCGTACTCAAGGATGAAGACTGACCCTAAAACTCCCCCTCACCGCGGTCTAATCCTAACCCTCCCCGGTGGTATTGATATGTTATTTACATAAGAAATGTATAAAATAAAGTTGTTGCACTTTCCTTTTTGTCTGTTTATAACATCTAAAGACATCCAGCTAACAATGCAGCTTTTATGGGGCTGTCCCGCTATCCTACTAGTGAATACTTTTATCCCAGCTGGTGGGAGGCATGCCATGCTCCTGTGAGTGGGTGCTTCTCATGTACTAGACACGCCTCCAAAGATTTGCAGCCATGCCCCCAGCATGCTGTGGTCACTACCCTTACATGTGGGGGGTGGGAGTTGTTGTACTGGGCCCAGGATTTCTCTTGGCAGCCCTGCATATAAGGATTTAGTAGATTTAACCAAATTGTGTGGACGCCCATTTTTATCTGTTTTCCAGTACTTGGGAGCAAATGGTCAATTGTCATTTACTCCCATACATTAACAAATTTTCGTTCCAATGAGAAAGATTGGACGAATAATCTTATAGTGTGTATCCATTTTAAGAGTTATGTTTAGAATATGTTTAGAACAGCAACAAAATGAAATATAATTTTGAAACAATATTTTTTTTTAAATGTAGTTATAAAAAATAATGTTGACACTGGATGAGATTATTCTATGGCCGTTATATAGATGACTTATTTTTTATTTGGGATGGGGATTTGAGTTCTGCACTTGATTTTGTTACGTTTTTAAACACCAATGATTATAATTTAAAATTCACGCACTCTTATAGTAAAAGCACGGTTAATTATTTGGATTTAACAATTTCTTCAGGAGAAGGATGTATTATTACGAAGAATTATAAGAAGGAGGTTGATACAAACAACTTCCTTCATTACTCTAGCAATCATTATAAGCCCTGGTTACGAAATGTACCATATAGTCAATTTGGGAGATTACGGAGAAATTGTTCTACCATTGAGGATTTTAGAGATCAGGCTAATGGAATGGCACAGGAGTTTGTTAGTAGAGGGTTTACAAAACATCTAGTTACAGCAGCTTTAGATGAGTGATAGGAACACATTAATGTCAACTAAAAGAAAGGATGTGGCAAAAAAATTGGTAATGAAAGAAACCCCTACTCAAATGAAGTTTATAATTAAATTCAATAATCAATCGTCGGAAATTAAGAAGGTGGTGAGGGAAAATTTTAAAATATTACAACAAGATAGTTTATTACAATCTGTTATTTTACCTGACCCCCACATCATCTATAAGAAAAATCGTAATTTAAAAAATATATTAGCCCCTAGTATGTTGAGGAAGGCCCCTATAGAGAAAACCAACCAAATTATTACACCATGGCTGGTAAAACCTGTTTCAGGCTGCTATAGATGTGGAAAAGGGAGATGTCTAACATGTGGGTATTTAGTGAACAAATCTTGTGAAAAAGAATCTTACACTACTAAAGAAAAATTTTAAATACGAGAATTAATTAATTGTGATACCACATATTGCGTATACGTACTGCAGTGCCCGTGTGGACTGCAGTACGCAGGTAGGACCACCCGTTCTCTTAAGACAAGGTTTAGAGAACATCGACTGAATATAATAAAATGGTTTAGTAAACACAGTGTTTCACAGCATTTCAACAATGTACATGAGTGTAATCCAAAAGGTTTAACAGTGGTAGGGGCTCACCATGTGAAAGGGACCGTTAGGGGGTGATTTTTTCGGAATTTATGCAGGAAAGAGGCACTATGGATTTTCCGTTTATCACCTCAGGGACTAAATGAGTGCATCGATTTTGAGTCCTTTGCATAGAAAATTATGTGGCTGGAATATGTGAAATCTCTCCAATTGACACAGTATGGAGTTAGATCAACACATGGGGTTTAGGATATGTGGATGTAGTTGGCACCGAGATATATATATAGTAGTGGAGGATTGGTTTATCGGGTCTGGAGGGGGAGAGTTAAGTCAGTGAGATGTTAAGCAATTGGTACACTTACTTGCATGATAATGTATTAAGAATTGTGTTCTGGTGAATATAGTTCTTTTGTAGGTACAAGTAATTTGTATATAAATAAAAATAACAATTTAAAAAATAAAAAACAAAAGATAAAAAATTAAAATAAAGGTAAAATATTAGAAAGTAGGATATCTATCAATATCAGGGGCTGTGCTATTAAAGAGACTTATGTGCTTAGGGTACGTGCTGTTAACAGGAGATAGTGATGGAGTAGTGGTAGAATAACAGACTCTGATGGGAATAACTGGGAGTTCAAATTACCGAAAGGAAGGTTATATATAACTTTACATATGAGTATTTGGTATTTTTGCTTTATTTTTATTTTCTCGTTGAATTAAGGGGGGGGGGGAGTGTTTGCAGCGGTTTTCTTATGGACAAACGGACACATTTCCATCATGTATTATATATCAGTATATGCATGTGTGGTATTTATATGGTGGGATTATATTATATATTTATTTATATTTATATATATTTCTGTGTATTGAAAGTAGGTTTCATTATGCCAAATGAAATAGGAGGTGGATTGGGAGGTCAACGTGTTCAATCAGGTGCATTGAATTAGGTGCATTGCATTAATTAAAGTGATGCACCAATAGGAACGAATACTACCAAATTTAAATAGGGTCCTGGAATTTTTTGGAAATATTCTTTGATAAAGCACCTGTGAAAGCATTGGACCCCATTTATTGTCACCATTGGACCCCTGCATTGTCACCATCATCACTTTCTTGCTGACCGCAGTTCACTGGCAGCCGCGAGGAAAGAGACCGCTTATTGGTATGTGCATGCAACACACGGAGGACGGGACTTACAGTGCTCTGAGGACGGGAGTAAAGTATTTTCCAGGCGCTAGCAAAAGTGTCGGATCCCGCAGCCAGAGTCTACCCCTCACATTTTATCAGAACTCCCTCTCGCTGAATTTCCTTGTGAAAGTCGCACGTAAGGCTCCGGTGTGGAGCAGTTAATTTATACTGCAACATTGTATCGGTAGGGGCGAGTCAGTAAGGAGCTGGGATGTGAAGGTATTCATGCTGGAAACGATTGCATTTATGGTGACATGCTGAACTTACCATTAATATATGGACTATATTATTAAATTTTAGTCCATGGACTGATTGTTATTTTATCACATTATTTTTTTCTTGTGCACATAGTAATTTTGGATCCACCTCCGTAATATTATTAAATGTGTTACAGGTTGAGTATCCCATATCCAAATATTCCGAAATACGGAATATTCCGAAATACGGACTTTTTTGAGTGAGAGTGAGATAGTGCAACCTTTGTTTTTTGATGGCTCAATGTACACAAACTTTGTTTAATACACAAAGTTATTAAAAATATTGTATTAAATGACCTTTAGGCTGTGTGTATAAGGTGTATATGAAACATAAATGAATTGTGTGAATGTAGACACACTTTGTTTAATGCACAAAGTTATAAAAAATATTGGCTAAAATTACCTTCAGGCTGTGTGTATAAGGTGTATATGAAACATAAATGCATTCTGTGCTTAGATTTAGGTCCCATCACCATGATATCTCATTATGGTATGCAATTATTCCAAAATACGGAAAAATCCGATATCCAAAATACCTCTGGTCCCAAGCATTTTGGATAAGGGATACTCAACCTGTATATGTATTTTTTTTATTGCTATTTATGACCGGTCAAGTTTAAATAACAGAATTTTTTTAAATTAAACTTTATAGTATATAAACTGTTGGAATTGGAATTATTGGACTTTCAGCCATAACGTTTATTGCAAATTATAGCGTAGGGGATAGTTGTTGTAGTATTTCTGGTGTATACACCTGGTAACCCGGGTGTTTAATTTGACTTGTAAACCCCAAGTCAATTTCTTCCTGCTGCTAAGATAGTGACAAAAGGTTTTGTATCAAACCGGTAGGAGTCTAAGCGTACTATAAGTATATTTGAGAAAGCGCCAGGTTTCTTTTTTTCTTTACTGGATGAGAATATAACTTTTTAGCTTTCTCAAACCCCTAAAAATTATAATTTTTGCTCTTCATGTGATAATACAGTCTAGTGACCAGACAAAAAAAAGCAGTAAGATTGCCAGTCTGTTCCATTTACAATGAGAAAGATTGGACAAATAATCTTATAGTGTGTACTGTGTATCCATCTTAAGAGTGTCTTGAGGACTGAGTTTGTATCAGGACAAGATTTTATTAAATATGTTTAGAACAGCAACAAAATTAAATATAATTTTGAAACAAATGGTTTTTTTAAATGTAGTTATAAAAATAATGTTGACACTGGATGAGAATATAACTTTTTAGCTTTCTTAAACCCCTGAAAATGATAATTTTTGCAATTCATGTGATAATACAGTCTAGTGACCCGACACAAAAAGTAGTAAGATTGGCAGTCTGTTCCATTTACACTTAGTACCTCATCAAAATGTTTCTTGATAAAAATCAAAGTGCAATACAATGTTTCTGAATACTGAACACAATTATTAAACTAATAGTAATAGCAAAATAATAATAATAATAATAATAATAGCAGCCATTTCATGAGGGTTAGAAGCATTGCTATCTATAAGGAGAGAAAAAAAACAAAAATAAAAGTATTTTGTAATTTACACTTTTTCTCTTCAGCACTGGCCCTTGCCTGCTTATTTTATTAAATGTTGAAGAGGAAGTGAAGTTGGATACATGCTGGTTTCCACATAGATTACTGGAGCAATTTCTGGTTGAATAGGAGCAAGCCTCGGGCTTCCATTTGTTGACATCAAGCAGAGAACCCATTAACATGACACCAGTCTTGTCTATTGCTTCTTCTGATAGTGATATGGTCCTCATCTGGTATCAGAGCAACCATTCCGTGGACATCAGAGTCAAATCAGATAATCTTGGAAGTCCCTGTAATAAAGAATTGATTTTTTTCTTCTCCCCTCAGCACCCACAGGAGAGTTTACAGCTATCCTTTGGCCACACAGTACTAGGTTACATGTTCAATGTGTGTTAAGAAGTCTTTTCGTTTGATAATTGGATGCAATGATTTGTAACCACATCATAGGCCTTGACTGGAGCTTACCATTTTTATGGCTAATGTGATCGAAAATAATTGTGCAATTCCAAATAGGAGAATGCCTCATGAAGTTCCTCTAAATCATGTTGTATAGCATTGTGATTTGGACAGAGCTGAACATATTACTATAACCGATACAACGCTCAAAGCAATAACACAGAAAACATTCTTATGAAAACTGTGTGCAATATGAAATATAATGAAACATCAAAGGGAATATATTTTCCATTGGCATATGTATTTTTTTATTTTATTTTTTATCTGTGTATACTTGCAACTCAATTTAAACATGTACGGATATTTTGAGACCGTATTATTACATATGGGTTTTCGGAGTGCAAAACAAATCAAACTAAAAATGAGTCCCTTTACATATGTTAAACAGAAAATAAAATCATACTATTTTTGTTCAATTTTAATACTACATAGTGCCTCCTTTTATACTGGGGCAATTTATGAAAATTGTTATTTAGATAATACAGTATAAAGGTGATACCATCTGTCAAGATAAGATCCATCAAGTCATTTGTGTAATGTGGATTTGAAATGGTTAATCGACACAAAACTCCTTGGTTGGTCTAAAATAAATTAAACCCCCCTCCCCTTCCCAATCCTGCAACTGCTAAGATCTAGGAGAGCAGCTGCAAGTCTTCAGAAAAAAATAATTTACTGTACTCTCTGACTTATCCTAATAATGTAATTACAGAGTTAATTTAACAAACTATTACCTGCATCATTTATAATGTTATAAAAAAAAGATAAATCTATCTGACACATGATTTCTTTAAGAACACAACTACAGAATATCATTAAAAACTTTTGATGGTTTTGAAAATTCTGAAAGGATATTGAAAATTCTCTATCTCATGATTTGATATTCAATAATATACTACATTTGGTTACTGCCACTGTTCAGTAATTACTATATCAGTGATAATTGTTGCAGACTCCCAGTGATCACACAGGGGAGCCTGTAATCTTTGTTGACATGTAAATAAATGGTTAAATGCTACAAGCTGTCTCTTAGCTGAGTGTTATAATGCATGACTCATCAGTTATAATATCATCACATGTCTAAATGACCAGACTTAAAGGTCAGACTGATTAAATGGCAGGTGCATGTTGTTTACATGGCTCTATATAAGTGTCTGGATATCCCCAAGCCTGTCACTGTGTTACTGGAGCCTCGTAGTGCTGTATGGTTTTACAATACTAAACCCAGGAGAGATTAATGCCTTATCACAGTAACATAGTAACATAGTTTTTGAGGTTGAAAAAAGACAATTTGTCCATCGAGTTCAACCTATTAGTAAGAGATCACTAATTTAACTGTTCTGTCCATTCCTTTTTGTTTGTTTGTTTTTTTAGTATTAAAGTGCATGATTTACCCACCATAACCCTGAATATTCTTATCCATTAGGAATTTATCTAGCCCAATCTTAAAAGTGGTGACCTGGTCCGCCCATTACTACTTTCTCAGGCAGGGAATTCCAAATCCGTATTGTCCTTACTGTAAAGAAACCCTTCCATCTCAGAGTGCTAAATCTGTTCTCCTCTAACCTGTGATGTGGGATGTCGGCCGAGAATGGCCGTATTTTTAAAGCAGCAATCATTTACAAGGCAAAACAAACCTGGTTTTGCCTTGTAAATGATTTGCGCCTTAAAAATACGGCCGACCCTATTAATAAACCCCCCTGATGTGTGAATAGAATTACAAAGTAAGGTCTTTGTTTTACTGTTTCTATAATAATAATATTTAATTATTTACAGTACAAATAAATAAAAACACATCAAAATTCAGAATATGTCAGTGAGTGCAAAACATAAAATGCCCTGATAAAACATAATCAGCATAATCAGCATATTTTTGAATATGTAAAAACATTTTTTTCTGCTGCATCATGGCAATGTGCAATAAATATTGAGACCAAAATAGTCCACCGTTAAAAGATATGATGCTTCTTTAATCTTACAATTAATTGTTCATTTGAATGTATTTAAATATATTTGAATAGATTAAAAGCAATGTTGTATGAACTGCGCAATGGCAGTAGAGATGTAATGTAATTACCACTCATTTGTCTGTGGTGGTTGGGGTTAATTAATATAGATGTTCAATTATTGTTGGAAAGAGATATTGATAGTGATATCTGTAATAGGCGACCTCTTGGGAATACGCTGTGTGTTGCAGAAAATTGAGATGCAAAGCTTTTAATATATTGCAATATGCAGGGCCATACATTGAAATGTCATTATCAATTGCAGTAGAGTACATATTGTAACGGTGGACGTTCATGTTATAGAAAAGGGTCTCTGTATTTTTAAGAAAACAAAGGATATTTTTTTCTCATTAATTCCTTGATATTTCTTATCATTACTTTTGCAGCAATATTCAGTTTGAATGCTTGCACACTAGCAACACAGTCAGTGTGAAACATGTCACATTGTATGGTTACAAGTGGAGATGCTGCAATTGGGTCACCATGTGCTATCTGATACTACTGTACAGAATATTTGCAAAGGAATTGCAGTCATAGAGATTTAAGGGCAGTACACATGGGGAGAGATGTGTGCTGAGCGATCTGTCATAGCTCAGCACAGCGCGATGTGTGCTGAGCGAGAGGGGGTGGACTGCTCATTTCATCCAGAGGGTGAAATGAGCGATGTGCTAGATTGTTCCTGCATGCAGGCCAATCTAGCACCGGCGATAGCGCCGCGCGGGGCCGCACATCGCTATCGCTGTGGGGCATACACTTGGAGAGATCCGTGCTTAAAATCTAAGCACTCTAGTCAGATGTCCATGTGTACCCCCCTTTAGAGGAAGTGATAAGAGAGGACACGCTGATGCTATCAAGCTAGTTAACCTTAGAAAGACCTTTAGAATGTTGAACTTATAGTTTAAATGTATTCTTATTCTTCTGGGTGTGGCCAGTTAAAATGGGACGTGATACACATATGCCCCCAATAGTGCGGTGCCAGATCCACAATTGCCCCCACAGTGCCAGGTATACAAATGCCCCCCACAGTTCCAGGTATACAAATGCCCCTCACAGTGCCAGGTATACAGATGCCCCCACAGTGCCAGGTGTACAAATGCCCCCCACAGTGCCAGGTATACAAATGCCCTCACAGTGCCAGGTATACAGAATCCCCCACAGTGCCAGGTATACAAATGCCCCCCACAGTGCCAGGTATACAAATGCCCTCACAGTGCCAGGTATACAAATGCCCCCCACAGTGCCAGGTATACAAATGCCCCCCACAGTGCCAGGTATACAGATGCCCCCACAGTGCCAGGTATACAGATGCCCCCACAGTGCCAGGTATACAGATGCCCCCACAGTGCCAGGTATACAGATGCCCCCACAGTGCCAGGTGTACAAATGCCCCCCACAGTGCCAGGTATACAGATGCCCCCACAGTGCCAGGTATACAAATGCCCCCCACAGTGCCAGGTATACAGATGCCCCCACAGTGCCAGGTATACAAATGTCCCCCACAGTGCCAGGTATACAGATGCCCCCACAGTGCCAGGTATGCAGATGCCCCCACAGTGCCAGGTATACAGATGCCCCCACAGTGCCAGGTATACAGATGCCCCCACAGTGCCAGGTATACAAATGTCCCCCACAGTGCCAGGTATACAGATGCCCCCACAGTGCCAGGTATACAAATGCCCCTCACAGTGCCAGGTATACAGATGCCCCCACAGTGCCAGGTATACAGATGCCCCCACAGTGCCAGGTATGCAGATGCCCCCACAGTGCCAGGTATACAGATGCCCCCACAGTGCCAGGTATACAAATGCCCCCCACAGTGCCAGGTATACAAATGCCCCCCACAGTGCCAGGTATGCAGATGCCCTCCCCCCTCCCCTCCGTGCTGCTTACCTTGGGACACGGAGGAGAGCACGGCTGTCGGGTCAGGGCAGGGAGGAGAGCGCGGCTATGTCAGGCTGCGGCGGCGTGTACTACTTCAAACCAGCCGCCGGTTCGAGAGCCAATCAGAGCTCGCGGACCGGCAGCCGCGGCTCCTGATTGGCTGCCGGTCCGCGAGCTCTGATTGGCTCACGGACCGGCGGCTGGTTTGAAGTAATACACGCCGCCGCAGCCGCACCAGAGCCGTGCTCTCCTCCGTCTCCCTGTTCTAACAGCTGAGACACGCTGCCGCCGGACTGAGCGGCAGCGTGTCTCACTGACACCAACTGGTGGGCCGGACCAAACGGCTTCGCGGGCCGTTTACGGCCCCCGGGCCGGAGGTTCCCCACCCCTGTTTTAGAGTATGGGAGGAAACTCATTCAAACTCTGGGAGAGAGACAGTCATGCTAGCTACTATGCCATAGATGCACACACAGGGTTTGCACCTAAGCCGTCTCACAAGAAAGAAGCAGCTTCTTTTTTAATCCTAGATGGCCGATGTAAAAGTGTTAGGGTCTCCTGCTCTGTGCTGCCACGTCGTCATGGCAACCGGGAGACAAGTGCTAGCGGAGTAACCTGAGCGTAGCTGATACTCCGGTTCGGGTCTTTTGCTGTGCAGTGGTTACAGGCTCTGTGCACGGCAGGGGATCCGGTGCTGGTTTTTGTGCTCACAGTCTGTGAGGTCTGAGTGGGGCGTGGACAGCACCTGCTATATAAACCCTCTTCTCAGGTTAGGCAGATGCTGCTGAATCTTTGTTGGTTAGTCAGTTCCTGAAAGCTAGCTAGTACTGTGTAAACTTTGTATTTGTTTGTTGCTTACTGCAAATAGGCCTTGGGATTTGGTATTACACTCTGCCAATCCAGACCTAGCAGTAAGACTGGAGTCAGTCGTTTAACCTGCTGGGGTTCTTTTGCTACTCTGTGAACCTAGCAAGTTTGCGGCTGTATTCTCAGACTTGCCTGCCAAAATCCTTTCTCACTGTGCAAGGTGTTCAGGTGTCAGTTTAGTGGCAGTAAGCTGAACCAGTGCACTGCAAGTGAGGACTAGGATTAGGGAGACTCTCCTTGTGTCTATTATTCCATCTCTGACCAAGGAGTTTACTGCCACACCCGTTGGTAACCCTTTAGGGTTTTGCTGTTGCCCTTAGCAACAGCATTTCGGGTTCTCTACGTATTAAATCACTACATCTCGCTTCTTTCCATCTGAGCATTCCTAATACTAGGGAGACACCCAGTTTCTTAGCCTTTGGGCTTCTCTGTTCACTTTGTGTTTATTTTGTTACCCTATCACCTTCTGTGTATGTAATGTCATATTCCCCAGTCTGTCTGTGAGTTCATTTGTTTTGCATCCCTCACCGTTCAGACACCAGTACATTCCTGCTGGCACTGGTGTGCATAACATATTCAGCAGCCTAATACTCCTGTTGAAATTTTGTGGGAATATGGAGCATACCCCTCAAAATACTTTGCAACAGGTGGTCGATCAGGTGCAGGTCCTGACTCGACAATTTAATGATTTGTCCATTAAAATGCACACCTCGCAGGCCGCTGGCGGAGCTCCCGCAGCAGCAGTACCTTCAGGGGTTAAGGAGCCGAAAGTAAATCTCCCGGATCGTTTTTCTGGAGATCGCTCGCAGTTCTTTTGTTTCAAGGAGAGCTGCAAGCTATATTTCCAGCTTAGGCCTCAGTCTTCTGGGTCGGAGATTCAGCGGGTGGGCATAGTGATTTCCTTGCTACAAGGAGACCCACAGGTCTGGGCATATGGGTTGCAGCCTGACTGTCCGTCGCTTAAAAGTGTTGATGCTTTTTTTACGGCACTGGGCATGTTGTATGATGACCCTGACAAGACGGCCTCAGCCGAGGCTCAGATTTCGATCCTTAAGCAAGGGCGAAGGCCAGTTGAGGTTTATTGTACGGAGTTTCGGAGGTTGGCCCATGATACCCAGTGGAATGACCCAGCCCTGAGACACCAGTACCGAAGAGGTCTTTCTAACCAGTTAAAAGACCAACTGGTAGAATATCCCTTGCCTGATAGCTTGGATCAGGTCATGCAGTTATCCATTCGGGGTGGATAGACGGCTGAGAGAGCGCAGGCTTGAAAGGGAGACCGAGGTTTCCTTCTTTCCCAAGGGAACCTCAGACTCTGAGGAATTTTCCGAGGAGCCTATGCAGATTGGGGCTACCCGCCTCTCCTCGCGTGAGAAGACGCGGAGGAGACAGCAGGGGTTATGTTTGTACTGTGGGAATAAAGGTCATGTGGTAGTATCATGCCCAGAAAAGCCAGAAAACTTCATGGCCTGAGGGTGATGGGAAATATCCTGTCAGGTCAGAAGTCGGAATTTCCCAAGAAGACTTTTATCATTCCGGTGACCTTGAAGATCCTCGGTCAAACTGTCAAGACTGAGGCCTTTGTGGACAGTGGGGCCGACGGGGTCTTTATGGACCGCCAATTCGCCCTGAAACACTCTGTTCCCTTAGTACCCTTGGCATCGGAAATTGAGGTTTGTGGGTTAAACGGGGAACCATTATCCCAGGGTAAAATTACCTCTTGCACTAGCCAGATTTCTTTGTTTATTGGAGCCACACACTCTGAAAAATTGTCCTTTTATGTGTACTTTTGCCCCATTGGTGTTGGGGTTACCCTGGTTAAGGGCCCACAATCCTCAATTTGACTGGGTCTCTGGGGAGATTCTTAGTTGGGGTACTGATTGTTTCAGGAGTTGCTTGAGCCTTCCAGTCAGGCTTTCGCAGCTAAGTTTGCCAGGATTGCCAGGATGTTAAGCAGATTTTGCGGACGTGTTCTCCAAAAGAGTTGCAGAGGTACTACCTCCCCATCGCCCCTATGACTGTGCCATTGATTTGTTGCCGAATGCTAAGCTTCCCAAGAGCAGGTTGTACTCCCTGTCACGTCCTGAGACTCAGGCTATGGCAGAGTACATTCAGGAGAACTTGGCTAAGGGATTTATCAGACCTTCACAGTCTCCAGTTGGGTCGGGGTTCTTCTTCGTGGGTAAAAAGGACGGTTCGTTGCGACCCTGCATCGACTTCAGGGAATTGAACCGTATCACGTTTAAAAACTCATACCCACTGCCTCTCATTTCGGTCTTGTTTGACCAGCTTCGTACTGCCACCATTTTTTCTAAGATTGACCTACGCGGTGCGTACAATCTAATCCGAATAAGAGAGGGGGATGAATGGAAGACTGCCTTTAATACCCACTCAGGGCATTATGAATATTTAGTAATGCCTTTTGGGCTCTGTAATGCCCCGGCAGTCTTCCAGGACTTCATGAACGATGTGCTCAGGGAATATTTGGATAGATTCTTAGTTGTATACTTAGATGACATCCTAATCTTCTCCCATTCCCTGGAGGAACATCGGAAGCATGTACGCTTAGTCCTCCAGAAACTCAGAGACCACCGGCTTGGGGCGAAGCTGGAGAAGTGCGAATTTGAAGTTCAGCAAATCGCATTTCTAGGATATATTATCTCCCCAGAAGGTTTCCAAATGGAGAGTTCCAAGGTACAGGCAGTCCTGGATTGGGTGCAGCCCACTAGTTTGAAGGCGCTTCAGCGTTTTCTGGGCTTTGCAAATTTTTTTTTTTTTTTTTAAAGTATTTTATTGGACAACTGTACAACATTTGCATACATTATCTCAAAACAGAACAAAATGATATAGTGACATAGCTATACATTTGAGACAGTTGGTTTGAAATAAAACAATCAACATAAACCAGGTCAGGTCTATCAGAGAGTACCACAATAAGGGCCTTTTAGAAGGGTGGGTGTCCTAGGTCCAAAATTTCTAGGTTATACCATGTGGTGTAATATATGGCTTGGCGTAGGGAGGATTTGACAAGGTTATCTAGTGTTTGCACATAAGGGAGCCATATGTCAAAGAATTTTGTTATTTTGTTCTCTTTATCTAATAGCATTTCCAACCATTCCATGTGGAAGAGGTATGATATTCTTGGCAAAAATATAGCTATGGATAAGGAGTCGGTGGCTATCCATTGGGACAGTATTGTTTTTTTCCCTGCTGCTGCTATTTTGGTTAGTAATTGGCGTTTACCTATCGGTAGCTTAGAGGCAGGGTGATATAATTGTAAGTCCCACA
The DNA here is from genome assembly GCF_028390025.1 of Pseudophryne corroboree. NCBI lineage: Eukaryota > Metazoa > Chordata > Amphibia > Anura > Myobatrachidae > Pseudophryne > Pseudophryne corroboree. The sequence goes on along the minus strand of NC_086453.1, from coordinate 215,086,321 downwards.
TAACCCATTCCGGGGAAACTTCTAAGTTGAGATGCAGTTTATTTCTAACATATGTTTGAATTAGGTTCCAGAATTTACGTACTTCAAGGCAACTCCACAAACAGTGATAAATATCTGCATCTATCATGCCACATTTAAAACACTTGGAGTCAGAGGCTGCTCCCATTTGGAGCCGTAGTTTTGGTGTAATGTAGGATTGGTGTAGGATTTGATAATTCATTTCTGCGTAAGATGCTGATATGAGGGTTTTATTGATCTTATTAAAGGCCGTAAGCATGGTGGAAACATCAATGGATGGGAAGTCTGATAGCCACTTTACTAGTCCCGTCTGGGTAGACTCCCAATCAATGGATTTTTTTATGTATGTATATAGCAATGCAGTAGAGGGGTGTATAGTCGGTGTCAATTGTAAAGTAATGTCAAATGCATTAGTCCTATCTTCTGCAGACATCAGGGCTATGGACTTTTTAATGTAGCTACGTATCTGGAAGTATATGAATAATGGAATTTTAAATTGTGGGAAACTGTCGCAGAGATGTGAGTATGTGTAAACCTGGCGGATGTTTTGGTCAATTAGTTGGTATAACAACCTGATTCCTCCGTCTGACAGGGTAGTTAATGTGGTACGTGCCGCAGTCCCTCTAAAGTCTGGGTTATGAACTAGAGGGAGAAACATCGTGTTATAACTGGATACACCCATCCTCGAGCGTGCCTGTCTCCAAGCCGCACAAGTCGAGGTCAATAATATATTATTTTTAATCGAGGATGGAAGGGCCGATGGGCGCATGTGTAACAAGCTGACAAGAGAGAGTCCAGGGCAGAAAGCCTGTTCTAAGCCTGTGTTAGCAAAGGACTCAGTTTTATGTATCCAATCGATGGCATACCTATAGTTCGCTGCCAACATATAACTTCTAATACAAGGTAAGTTAACCCCTCCCAATTTTTGTGGTTGGCTCAGTTTAAATAAGGAAATTCAGTTTTTTTTTTGCGCCCAAATAAATTCACTAAAGGCTTTATTTAGAGTTTTTATGTCTGCTTCAGTTATTAGTAGGGGCAGCATCTGAATAGGGTACAGCAGTCTTGGGAAGGAAATCATTTTGATTAATTGGCATCGTCCCAGATAGGACAGGGGCAGATGTTTCCATGCCTGAAAGTCCGTCAACATACGTGTTATAATTCGTGGGAAATTGAATCTGTATAAATCAGACGGGTTTACAGGTATCTGGAGACCGAGATATATAATTGATCGGCTCGCCCATCGGAAGGGGAACTGAGAGTTCCATCCGTGTGTGGCTTTTGAGTGTAAAGCCAGGGCTTCCGTCTTAGATTTATTAATTTTAAACCCTGAGATCGACTCAAATGTCGCCAACAATGATATCAGACTAGGGAATGCGAACTGCGGGTTCGAAAAATATAATAAAAAGTCATCTGCATAAGCTGTGACCTTAAGATTATGATTATCAATTTCGATCCTTTGCCAGTCAGAGTTCAAATAACAGTGTCTGATGAGTGGATCTAGTGCTAGGTCAAAAAGGAGTGGGGATAGGGGGCACCCCTGTCTCGTGCCTCTATGAAGTGTAAACGTGTCTGTGTTCAAACCGTTCACTGTAATGAACGCAGAAGGTGTGTCATAGATAGTGCGAAAGAATTTGACGAAATCGGCTCCAAATCTCTGCCAGTGAAGCACCCTTAGCAGGTGAGACCATGACACGCGGTCAAACGCTTTATCAGCGTCACAGCTCACTATCAAGGAAGACCCACCCGGCGTCTGAGCCGCTATGGTCAAAGCGGCAACTAGTTGTCTTATATTGTGCACTGATGTTCTCCCCTTTACAAAGCCAGTCTGTGATGGATGTAATAATGTGAGTAACACCGTTTGCAGCCTATGTGCCATTATTGTTGTCAATATTTTAAAATCTTGGTTTAAAAGAGAAATGGGACGGTATGATTGAACCAAGGTAGGGTCTTTCCCTGGTTTCGGTAATACTATCATACGCGCTTGGTTAAAGGTGGGCGGAGCAGCGTTACCGGCCATAATGGAGTTAAGTAGGGCCAGGAGATAAGGTGTAATGTGGGGTTGCAGTAATTTGTAATACTCTGCGTTCAGACCGTCGGGGCCTGGAGATTTTCCATTAGCCAATTGTTTAATTACTGTCGTTAGTTCTAGTTCGGTGATAGGGGCCATAAGGGAGTCTTGATCCTCTGTTGTCAGTGTGGGGGATCCTGCTGATCTTAGGAAGTTCATGCCGCTAATAGCGTCATCTGGCGGAGCTGAGTATAATTCTTTATAGTAAGATAAGAAGGAGTCAGCTATTACTGCTGGGTCAGAAGATATTTGTGTATTTGCTTGAGGAGTGAGAATGTGCGAAGTGGGGCGTTGACTACGAACTACATTCGCCAGAAGTTTGCCAGCTTTATTTCCCCACCTAAAGTATTTATGTTTTTGAAAATCTAAAGCATATTGGGCTCTCTCTGTGCAGAGGGTATCATACAGGTGTTTAGTCTCTAAATAGATCCTGCGAGTATCTTCTGTAGGGGAAGCTAACAGCGTGGCGTAAGAATTTGTTAATGTCAAGCCGAGGTCACGAAACCTTTGGTTGAGACGCTTACGTTTAGCAGCGACATATGCTATGATATGTCCTCACACTACTGGCTTGGAAGCAGACCAAAAGCGGCCAATGTCCTCTGTGTGTTGTGCGTTGTCTCTAGTATAGTTAAGGAAGTTAGTCTCTAAATATGACTTAAATTCGGGGGAGTTGTATAAGTGAGAGGGAAACCTCCAATTATATGATGTCTGTTTAGGAGACTTCAGCTCAAGTGTGAACCATGTAGGTGCGTGGTCAGAAATGGCAATATTTTCCACTCTGGAGTCATCCAACCTGGAAAGCAATCTTGCTGGGCACAGCCAGTAATCTATTCTAGTTGACGTAGCATGTGGGTGCGAATAAAACGTGTATTCTCGACTAATAGGGTGCTGGTGTCGCCATGGGTCTATTAGGTGAAATGAAGACAATAGAAATTGCAGTGATGCTGGGATGGAGTAACTGTGCCTACTAAATGTGCCAGACCTGTCCAGAGCTGGCTGTAAGGTTGAGTTAAAATCGCCTCCGATGATTAGATGACCCTCGGCCCATTCCTGAAGTCGAACATAAATGTCTGTAAAGAAGGCATTATGGTCCGAGTTCGGTGCATATATTGTCACTAAAGTGTATAACTCCCCCTCTAATTGTACTTTTAAAAATAAGAATCGGCCGTCCTCATCCTCCAGTGTATCTACTATGTTGTATCTAAGAGATTTACGGAATATAATCATTACCCCTCGCTTCTTGGAGGTGTATGATGCAGTGTTAAAGCCCTGAATCCAAGTATCTCTAAGTACATTGGGATCTCCCAGCTTCCAGTGGGTTTCTTGCAACATCGCCACATCCGGTCGCAGGCGCTTGAGGTGTTGCAATATCTTTCTTCTTTTAATCGGAGTATTAAGACCCTCCACGTTCCAAGTAAGAAATTTTAGACTCGTCTTAATCTCTGTAGAGGCCGCCATTTCAGTGTCCGATCTAACCTATACCCGTCCTTTCGGACACATAAAACAGTGGCACTCTAAATCGCGGGGTTCCCCATATCCCAGCGAGTAGGGAAACCCAGGCCAAGGCAGTGGTAATTGACCTGTGTCTTAACATTAATAACAATAGTGTTTGTGAACTTTGTATTACAGTATATCCATTTTTCACATTTTTATGAACCCATAACAGTGGTCCTGAGGACCCACTATAAACCATTAGTATAACTCCGATCAGATTAATGAAAGGGGGGTGAAAGAGGGGGGGGGGGAAGTAAGAGGTAGAAGAACACAGAGGCAGGGGAGAGAGGAAAGGGCGGAGAAGCCCTGTGATTTTCAAATTCTGAAACAGGTGAAATTGTTCGGAACAACATGTAATGAACAATAATGATCAGCCATACATTACCAATCACGACCTCCATAAGGGAGATGATACAGATGTTAAGCTTATGAGGACGTTTGTGATCAGTCTCTGTCCTTGGAGGCAGATGAAGAGTGGCTACGTACAGATTCTGCAAATGTTTTTGCTTCCGAGGGTGAGTCGAACAGGTACGTTTTGCCGTTATGTTGAGCATGTAATTTCGCAGGGTAGAGTAGAGCAAACCGTATGCCCTTATCAAACAGGATCTTGCAAGTGGGAGAAAATTCTCTCCTTTTCATGGCCACACCATATGAGAAGTCCTGGAACAGGAGTAACTTGTCTCCATGATAGAAAAGTTCCTGAGCTTTGCGATACGCGTCCATCACTTTGACTTTGTCTGTGTAATTGAGGAATTTGAATATGACCGGTCTAGGTCTGCGGCGGTCTGTTTGGAAATCAGGACCAATTCTGTGTGCCCGTTCTATTGCCAAATTTTCCTAATTTTTCAGGCAGCCCAACTCGAGCGGCAACCAGGAGGAGACCAGCGCCATCAATTCTTTAGGTTTGACAGATTCCGGTAAGCCAATCAAGCGGAGATTATTTCGACGATTGCGATTTTCTAAATCTTCTAACTTCTCCTGTATCGCGGTGATGGAAGACGCTTGAGATTCAATTACAGAGCGGGCAGTGGTTAAGTCATCTTCTAGATTCGAGACCCGTTGTTCTGCTTCATCTATTCGTGTGCTATGTTCCTTTAGTTGTGTCATGGTGGAATCGATAGCTTCCTTCAACCCTGCGAGTTTCTTATCTAATAGCGGTGACAATATATCAGAGATTTCCTGTGCCCTGGCCACGGCGTCCATGGTGTATCTCGCAGGGTCTGTTACGCCATCTAGGACACTAGCGTTAGGTGATGATGGTGGTGAATTAGCAGAAGCTGAAGCAGATGCTCTGGTGTCTTTAGTTTTTGCTGGTGCGGAGCCTCGTCCTCCTCTCTGAGGTTTGGCCACAAATTTATCCATATCTGCGCAGTATTAGAGTGTTTCAGCGAGAAACTAGATATGTTAAGGTATCCTGCCCTGCAGGGAGTATGTGCAGATGTGCCGTCACTGAGTGGGAGATAGTGATGCCTGAGGATGCGCGGGCTGTGTGCAGCGCCCGCTGGTTTATGTACTAGAGGCCGTCTTTTGCAGGGTCTAGGATGGCACTGACCAGTTCCTGTTAATAGATTAGAATGAGTCCAGGTGTCTGTTGGTCTGAGGGGGTGCAGTATGATATGTGCAGGCCTGTCTTCCTGTCAGTGATGGCAGTGGGATGAGTGTGAAGTGAGTGTGAAGCCCAGCGTGGTGCACTCACCCCTTTACAGGTCTCCTCCAGTCACCCTCCCTCCTCAGACGCTCATCTGCGCTCTCTCCTCCGTCTGTGTCCCCCTCCGCCAACGGTAGCCGTGCAGGGCTCGGCGGTTCGTGTGGGGAAAGGATCAGGGCGCCGCTCTGTCTGTGATGGTAGCGGGGGGGGGGGGGAGGCAGCCCAGCGCTATACCTCTACCCCTGTGCAGATCCCTCCAGGCCGCGTCCTTTTCCTCTGCTGTGTGTGCGCGGCGTCTTCCGGCCGTGCTCCTCACCGTCAGCAGCAGCGGCACAGGGCTCGGTGTGGTGCCGGCCGAGCGGGGCTCTCAGCCGCGGTCGCCTCTGTCAGCGAGTCGGGGTGAGAAGGGGAGATTAGAGGTGTCCGGCCACAGCCAAGATGGTGGCCGCAGGCAGCATGCGCCACAGCTGGCGCTCAGACTCCGATGAAGGGGGCGGTGGGGAGCCAGGGAGATGGTCTCCTCTTGCCCACCAGTATTTCCGCTGGCCCCTGGTGTATTTTCGGGGCGCAGGTCCCGGTATGTGACTCCCAAATCGGCTGCAGGGTGTCAGGGGACGGAGAGCTCTCCTAAAAAGCGGCCAGCAGGGGGTCCGCCAACCGGAAGTCGGCTTTGCGAATTTTTATAGACGATTTATCGCTGGATTTTCGTCTATAGTGGCGCCCTTGGTGGCACTCACTAAGAAAGGGGCGGATGTTGCTCACTGGTCTTGTGAGGCCAAAACGGCTTTTGCCCGTCTCAAAAGGGCATTTGTCTCGGCCAAGGTGCTGCGACACCCAGATCCAGAGCGTCCTTTTGTGGTGGAGGTGGATGCCTCTGAGATGGGTATTGGGGCAGTGCTCTCTCAGATGGGGGTGTCTGATAATCGCCTTCATCCCTGTGCTTACTTTTCCCGTAAATTTTCGCCTGCCGAGATGAATTATGATGTGGGTAACCGGGAATTGTTGGCTATTAAGGATGCACTCGAGGAGTGGAGACACTGGCTTGAGGGGGCTAAGTTTGTGGTCTCAATTCTCACCGACCATAAGAATTTGGCATATTTAGAGTCAGCGAAGCGCCTCAATGCCAGGCAGGCACGATGGGCTTTGTTTTTTGCTCGCTTTAATTTTTTGATAACATATCGCCCTGGGTCAAAAAACATCAAGGCTGATGCGCTCTCGCAGAGTTTTGCTCCAATCCAGGAGACCATCGAGGAGCCATTGCCCATTGTGTCCCCATCATGTATTAAAGTGGGCATTACCCAGGACCTCTTGTCATTAGTCCTTAGAGCACAGGAGCAGGCTCCTCCAGACCTTCCGGTAGGTCTTTTGTTTGTGCCTCCTAGGTTAAGACAGCGAGTGTTCCTGGAATTCCATGCCAAGAAGTCGGCAGGTCACCCGGGTATTGCCAGAACTCGGGAGTTGCTATCTAGGGCGGTGTGGTGGCCCTCGTGGCTAGGGATGTGGATCAGTGGGTTCGGGCATGTGACATCTGTGCCCGAAATAAGACTCCTAGAGGGGTTCCTGTTGGCCCATTACATCCACTCTCTATTCCATCTAAGCCATGGACCCACATTTCAATGGATTTTGTGATGGACTTGCCCAAATCCTCGGGGATGACAGCCATCTGGGTTGTCGTTGACAGCTTTTCGAAGATGGCGCACTTCGTTCCATTGGTTGGGCTGCCATCGGCCAGACGCCTGTCTGAATTATTTATGCTGCATATTGTGCGCCTCCACGGGTTGCCACTTGATGTGGTCTCTGACCGCGGATCCCAGTTTGTGGCCAAATTCTGGAGGGCATTTTGTTCCGATCTCAAGATTTCTGTCAGCTTGTCATCAGGCTACCATCCGCAGTCTAATGGGCAGACTGAAAGGGTGAACCAGTCCTTGGAGCAGTTCCTCAGGTGTTATGTCTCCAAGTGTCAGACTGACTGGGTGGCTCATCTGTCCATGGCGGAGTTTGACTATAACAACGCGGCTCACTCTGCTACAGGGATCTCTCCCTTCCTTTGTGTGTATGGGCATCATCCTAAGGCCAATTCTTTTGACCCCCTGGACTCCACGCCTGGTGGTTCCTCTGTGGTTTCGGTCCTTAGAGGTATTTGGAGGAAAGTGAAGAAAGCCCTTGTGTCTGTGTCATTAGTGACCAAAAGGGTTTTTGATAAGCGGAAAAGACCCTGCAGCTTCAAATTAGGAGACTTCGTCTGGTTGTCTACCAAGAATTTGAAGTTGAGACAGCCATCTCATAAGTTAGGCCCCCGGTTCATCGGTCCTTATAAGATCACTAGGGTTATCAATCCGGTGGCATTTCAGTTAGATCTACCCCGTTCTTTGGGTATCAATAAAACATTTCATTGTTCCCTTTTAAAACGGGCGATTAGTAATCCTTCTTCCAGTGGAAGACCTTCCCCTCTTTTGATACGTGGCCAGAGGGAGTTTGTTGTTGAAAGGATTCTTGACTCCAAGATGGTTCGGGGTCGGCTGTCATTTTTGGTGCACTGGAAGGGGTATGGCCCGGAGGAGCGGTCGTGGGTGCGCAGTTGTGATCTTCATGCCCCCAGACTGTTACGCTCTTTCTTCTCGCAGTTCCCCGATAAACCCGGTGGTAGGGGTTCTTTGACCCCTCGTCAGAGGGGGGGTACTGTTAGGGTCTCCTGCTCTGTGCTGCCACGTCGTCATGGCAACCGGGAGACAAGTGCTAGCGGAGTAACCTGAGCGTAGCTGATACTCCGGTTCGGGTCTTTTGCTGTGCAGTGGTTACAGGCTCTGTGCACGGCAGGGGATCCGGTGCTGGTTTTTGTGCTCACAGTCTGTGAGGTCTGAGTGGGGCGTGGACAGCACCTGCTATATAAACCCTCTTCTCAGGTTAGGCAGATGCTGCTGAATCTTTGTTGGTTAGTCAGTTCCTGAAAGCTAGCTAGTACTGTGTAAACTTTGTATTTGTTTGTTGCTTACTGCAAATAGGCCTTGGGATTTGGTATTACACTCTGCCAATCCAGACCTAGCAGTAAGACTGGAGTCAGTCGTTTAACCTGCTGGGGTTCTTTTGCTACTCTGTGAACCTAGCAAGTTTGCGGCTGTATTCTCAGACTTGCCTGCCAAAATCCTTTCTCACTGTGCAAGGTGTTCAGGTGTCAGTTTAGTGGCAGTAAGCTGAACCAGTGCACTGCAAGTGAGGACTAGGATTAGGGAGACTCTCCTTGTGTCTATTATTCCATCTCTGACCAAGGAGTTTACTGCCACACCCGTTGGTAACCCTTTAGGGTTTTGCTGTTGCCCTTAGCAACGGCATTTCGGGTTCTCTACGTATTAAATCACTACATCTCGCTTCTTTCCATCTGAGCATTCCTAATACTAGGGAGACACCCAGTTTCTTAGCCTTTGGGCTTCTCTGTTCACTTTGTGTTTATTTTGTTACCCTATCACCTTCTGTGTATGTAATGTCATATTCCCCAGTCTGTATGTGAGTTCATTTGTTTTGCATCCCTCACCGTTCAGACACCAGTACATTTCTGCTGGCACTGGTGTGCATAACAAAAAGTGTTGTCTTTGAACAAAGGACTTAGCCATTTTAGATTCAAAACCAGGCTGCATCTTGCTGGGAGTCAGTTGAGATACAAAGCGTAGACAACAGCCATAATTGTACCCCAGCAGGTAAGTAACCAATGTCCAGGGTGGTGGATGTGGTGGGTAACCAATGCCTGGAGGAGGAGGGGAAAGTTGTCACATATCCCTTCCCTCGAGCCTGTCCATGCCTATGAACTACATCAATGTGCTTCATTTATGATAACATCTACTTGTAGTACTAATGAACTGTTGCGGTTACTGCATGGCAAGTAGAGCAATGCACAATGAGTCATCTGCCAGAATCACACAGAGGTGACTCTGTTAGGTCATGGTGAGCAGGGTAGTATTATTTTACTATACTGCATACTGCCCACATACCTGTCAAAAAACAGCGCTAATTATTTTTTTTTCCTATTTGGAGACTCAATTCAAGCATCATTTGTCTTTGTTGGTAAGATTGTGCATAAGTCCTTATACAATTTTGTAGCACTTATTTGTATCGCATCCAGTACTTACTGAAGATCTTTACAGTGGAAACATAAACTTACTTTCGAATTGCACTGACTGTGCAGCCAAACGTCCTGCTAACCTAGCAACCAACTTGCTTTAAAATTATATGAAGTAATAAACACCCAAACATTTATCCTCTGTAACCTTTTATACCTCAGTTAGTAGTTGAAGTGTGCTGGTATGCAGCGGTATAGCAAAACCGGTACTTTGATTGGATTGCACTGACCAAAAGCTTAGTGGCTGTACAGTGGAGGAGTGTATTTCTGCATGTGTGCATGTGTAACAGCTACACACGCAGTACCATCCACCCACCTGCATCACCCGTGGCTGCCTGGCCGTTGGTGGCAGTGCCTCCCAGTCCCCGCTGACGTTAACTAGGGATCCAGTCTTCCTCCCCTTCTCCCAATGCATTTCAAGAGGCCATTTCAAAACCATTATTTATTCATACTACATAATTCAGTGGGTGTAATGTTATCTGGTTGAGAACACTTTGTTGTTGCACCAATTTTCATCAAAATATTATCACTTATGTAATATTACTAGAGACAGGAGTAGTGTCAGTAGCAGACAAAAATGACTAATCTCAGCAATCTGTCTGTAATTGTCTTGCTCTGCTGTCTAGTGTCTACTCTGTCTATTATTTGCCTAAATGTTGTTTGACAACTGTTTGCTGTTACCAAATCCTCTGTGTTTTGACCACGCATGTAAGCTGTGACTCTAAACTATGACCGTTTGCTTTTCTTATCATTACACTCTTTGCCAGTGGCATCTGCAGCCCCTGGGCTAATTATATAAGTGTTGATTCAACCCCGCAATTACAAGATACTGAGTTTGTTCTATACCCAAAGCCCCTTATTGTGATATAAGGGCTGTTGGTAAGAGGCATTGCTATTCCTTCACTGGTTACATCCTCTTTAAGATAAAGAACTGTGCCCAATTGACATTTTGACCCCAGGATCCCCCCAAGTAACTGTGTGTCCATTTCCGCCTCATTGATATACTGTGGCACAGCAAGTTGTAACAAGAGCTCCAACGATAACTGCCTGTGAAGATATTTGTTGCCTTGGCTAGGGAAAGTTAGAAGTGATCACATTGTAGAATGTAATGCACAGCATCTGATTTGAGTTTACTGTTCCCAATGATTTTATGTTAAGTTTTGTGGTTTGAAATGCTTCTCATCTTGATTCTAATAATTCTTTTTCGTGATTATAATAACTAGTCTTTTGAAAATTGGATGACTTTTTGTGGTGTAACTGTAGAGAAATTGGCATAATCCTGTTTTTTTTTTCTTAAATCTAAGTCTTCTTTTTGTCATTCCTCACCCAAGTAACTTTCCTAAATCCATTTTTCATCCTAATGCCAGAGTTCATTGCAAATTAATAAAAAAAGATGCCCTGTTTGAATTGCCTACTCGCTTCTGATTCATATAAATCTCTCCCACTTCTCTGAGCATGATACTACGAGACAAGGTACGGGGAACAACACTTAAAGGGGAAAGGTCAGTCACATAGCCACCCAACAACCCCGGGGGTGTTACAAATGCAGCATCCCGGGTTCAGTGGCAGCAGTAAAACACAGAGCGCTGCCGATCCCCGGGGACCTGTAGCCAGCTGATATGTTACATACATCCTGCATGTATGTTCATATGTGCTAACCCGCTTCCCTCTGCATGATGTGGTGTGAGCTGTAGCCCAGGGGCTGCAGACGTCACTGCTCCTTTCTCTCTGCCTGACTATTGGCCTGTGTATAGTGGTTTAGGTTATATATTGTCAACCCTGACTTGGTTATTGTTACTGAACTTACTGTTTATTCTCATGTATTCCCTAAATGGTGCAATATGTTCCGAACTTACCTGGGTGAAATCATGCCTTTTAAATCCAACATTTTTTTCATATATCTTCACAGTTGCCCACAATGACATCCATAGCCCTTTATTTTTGGTATGAGATCATTGATGATTTTGTGAGTGTCACAAGATTAGATGGCTGAAAATAAAGAGTAAGGGCAAACATAAACCCATTGGTAAGCTTATCATTTTTTTTTAGAAGGATAGCATTAAACCATATCTACTACAATATATGCATTCCTCTGTCCTAAGCAGATTCCAGCAGTACAATCTGTGGGTTTAAAATGCCTTTTAACTAAACATGTGATGCTCCTTTATGCCCCCCTTCTTTACACCAACGAAAATTGCACTTGTCTTAAGGACACACCCCCTTTTAAGTGGCCATGCTCCCTTTTCTTTAGCAGTACACCCTGTAGTAAACATTATTAATGAGAGTTGGCTGGGTTTGTTGAGAAAGTGGTCTTGAGAACCCATTTAAAGTTTTGTAGAGAAGTGGAGAGTCTGATAGAGAGAGGTAGAGAATTCCAGAGATAGGGAGCAGCAAGTGAAAAATCTTGGAGGTAGGAGTGGGAGGAAGTAGGCAATGGATAGTAAAGGCGGCGTGCATAAGCGGATCAAAGAGGATGGGTAGGAGTATATAGGGAGAGAAGGTAAGATAGGTAAATGGGAGAGGAGTGGGTGAGGGCTTAGTAGGTGAGTGTGAGAAGGTTGCATTTGATTCTGAAAGGGAACCAGTGAAGGTCTTGTAAGAGAGGGGATGAGGACGTAGTACGTTTAGTGAGGAAGATGAGCCGGGCTGCAGCATTCAGGATAGATTGGAGTAGATAGATGCATTTATCAGGGATACCACATAGGAGGAGATTACAGTAGTCCAGTCAGGAAATGACCAGTGAGTGGATAGGGGTCTTAGTAACATCCAGGGTGAGAAAGGGTCTGATTTTGAAAATATTTTTGAGAGGAAAATTACAGGTTTGTGAGAAGTGCTGAATGCGTGGTTTGAATGAGAGGGAATAGTCAAGGATTATACCAAGACAGTGCACTTGGGGGCTAGAGGAGATAGTAGTGCCATTAATAGATAATGAAATTGTGGGAGGTGAGGTTGTGCATGATGATGGGAAAATAACCAACTCAGTCATAGATTTGTTAAGTTTATGAAAGCGCTGGGACATCCAAGAAGAAATAGCAGAGAGACAGTTGGAGATATGAGTGAGGAGAGCAGGGGAAAGGTCAGGGGAGGAAAGGTAGATTTGAGTATCATTAGCATAGAGTTGATATTATAAGATAAAAGAGCTAATGAGCTCACCTAAAGAGGACATATAGAGAGAGAAAAGGAGAGGACCAAGAAAAGAACCTTCAGGGACAATACTGTTAGTGGAAGTGGGGAGGTGGAGTCATGGGAGGAGACAGAGAGGAATGATCCGAGAGGTAGGAGAATAGCCAGGAGAGGGCAGTATCACACAGATCAAGGGGGTGAAGGATTTGCAGAAGGAGAGTGTAGCCCACAGTGTCAAAGGCAGGAGAGAGGTCAAGGAGAATAAGCAGAGTTGTGGCCCTTGGATATAGCAGCAAGGAGGTCATTGCAGGCTTTTGTGAGGGCAGGTCCAGTGGAGTGGACAGGATGGAAGACAGACTGGAATGGGTCAAACTGAGTAGCAGGAAAGAAAGGCAGTAAGGCGGTTGTAGACGATGCGCTCAAGGAGTTTGGAGGCAAAAGGGATTAGAAAGATGGATCGGTAGTAGGAGAGGGTGTTTTGATCAAGAGTAGGTTTTTAAGAATAGGGGTGACAAATGCATGCTTGAAGGAAGAGGGGACAGTGGCTGATGAGAGGGAGAGATTGAGGAGGTGGGCGAGATGGGAACAGGCAGAACGAGAGAGGCAGCGGAGGAGGCGGGAGGGGATTGGGTCATGTGGTGAGATGGAGGTGGGTAGGGACGGATTAGGGCCATAACCTCTTCACCGGATATATGGGAGAAATATGTCAGAGATGATAAGAGGGATGGGGAGGGGTGGTAGGGCAAAGGAGGTGGCTGGTTGCTGATGTTCTGGTGGGATGTGATGTCCTGATGTATGGAGTCAATTTTGGATGTGAAGTAAGTGGCAAAGTTAAGGGCAGAGAGAAAAGTGGGGAGATGAGTTGGAGTTCGCAGAGGAGGGAGTTGACTGTGGTAAAGAGGCACCAGGGGTTTGAAGACTGGGAGGACATAAGGTTCTTGGGGTAGCAAGAGAAATGGAAGCACTGAAGGATGAGAGCATAATTTTGAAATGGAGGAAGTCAGCTTTAGAGCCTGATTTCCTCCACTTTCGCTCGGCAGTACGTGAACATTTTTGCAGATATCTGGTGCATTTGGTGTACATTAAATCCCTTAAAATTTTCCATACCCCCACATCAAAATTTCCACTTAGACCACTGCCCGCAGTGCAGTGCTCTGTCCAGGATTAATGTTCCCAAAGTCATTTATTTTAACTTCTAATTGCCATTACTACATTTTCAGCCTGTCCATAAAGTATTTATTTATTTATTTATTTATTTATTAACAGTTTCTTATATAGCGCAGCAAATTCCGTTGCGCTTTACAATTTGAAATAACAATAACAAACTGGGTGATAACAGTCATAGAGGTAGGAATGCCCTGCTCGCAAGTTTACAATCTATAGGGAAATAGGCATATGTACACAAGGAAAGGTGCTATCTATTGCATAGAATGAGAAGACATGTGAGGATATATGTGGACTGTACAGAGTGGATGTAATTTGATAGGAAGGTTTATGAAAGTTATGTGGGTGGTTCAGGAATTTGATACGCTTGCCTAAAGAGGTGAGTTTTGAGGGAACGCTTGAAGGTTTGGAGACTAGAGGAGAGTCTTATTGTGCGTGGTAGGGCATTCCACAGAGTGGGTGCAGCCCGATGAAAGTCCTGCAGTCATGAGTGGCAGCGAGTAATGAGTGTGGATGAGAGACGCAGGTCTTGTGAAGAGCGAAGAGGTCGGGTTGGGAGATATTTTGTGATAAGCGAAGTGATGTACGTTGGTGTAGTTTGGTTAATGGCCTTGTGTGTGAGTAAAAGTATTTTATATTGAATGCGGTAGAGTACAGGTAACCAATGGAGGGACTGACAGAGTGGATCTGCAGACGATGAACATCTAGCGAGGAAGATAAGCCTCGCCGCTGCATTCAGAATGGATTGTAGTGGTGAGAGTCTCGTTTTGGGAAGACCAGTTAGGAGACTATTGCAATAATCAATGCGGGAGATAATGAGAGCGTGGATTAGAGTTTTAGCAGTGTCTTGTGTAAGGTATAGTCGTATTTTGGATATGTTTTTTAGATGCATGTAACATGATCTTGAGACAGATTGAATGTGGGGAACAAAGGACAGATCAGAGTCAAGGATGACACCTAGGCAGCGAGCTCGTGGGGTAGGGTAGATAGTCGAGTGTTCACCAGTGATAGAGATATCAGGTTGGTACCAACTATTTGCCGGTGGAAATATAATTAACTCTGTCTTTGAAATATTAAGTTTGAGGTGGCGAGATGTCATCCAGGATGAGATGGCAGAAAGGCATTCAGTGACACGGTCCAGTACAGATAGGGACAAGTCAGGGGAGGATAGGTAGATTTGAGTATCATCTGCGTACAGATGATACTGAAAACCAAAAGAGCTGATTAGTTTACCAAGAGATGAGGTATAGATAGAGAAAAGCAGAGGACCCAAGACTGAGCCTTGCGGTACTCCAACTGAAAGAGGTAGCGAAGAGGAGGTAGATTCAGAGAAGCGAACACTGAAGGAGCGATTAGATAGGTACGATAGGAACCAAGAAAGGGCTGTGTCTTTAAGACCTAGGGATTGTAGTGTCTGTATGAGAAGAGAGTGGTCTACAGTGTCAAATGTAGCAGATAGATCTAGAAGAATAAGTAGTGAGTAGTGGCCTTTAGACTTTGTAGTGACCAAATCATTAACCACTTTAGTCAGTGCTGTCTCTGTGGAATGTTGGGAACGGAAGCCTGACTGAAGTGGGTCCAACAACGTGTATAAGTTAAGAAAGTGTGTGAGTCGAGTGTAGGCAAGTCTCTCAAGTAGCTTAGAGAGACAAGGGAGCTGAGAGATAGGGCGGTAGTTTGAGAGAGCATTAGGGTCAGAATTTTGTTTTTTTAAAATGGGAGTAATCACTGCATGCTTGAAGAGTGAAGGAAAAATACCAGTAGAGAGAGAGAGATTACAGATGTTAGTTAAGGTAGGGATGAGCACCAGAGACAGAGCTTTGCTTATTTGTGAGGGTAAAGGATCAAGAGGAGAGGTAGTAGAGAAGCAGGATGAGAAGAGTGATGATACTTCATCTTCATTTGTGGGATCAAATGAAGAAAGAGTGCCAGAGGGTTCAGGTAAAGAATGGAGCAGGTCACTGGCTGCCGAAGAGCATACCATTTCATCTCGGATCTTATCAATCTTCTCCTTGAAGTAGGAAGCAAGATCCTGTGCCTTGATAGTGGCTGGTGGGGTAGGTGCGGGAGGATTCAGAAGTGATTTAAATGTATTAAAGAGTCGTTTGGGGTTAGAGGCTTGAGCAGAGATAAGAGTTTGGAAATATGTTTGTTTGGCAGTGTCCAGGGCATTTTTATAAGAATTGTAGACTGTCTTATATGTGAGGAAGTCACTTGAAATACGAGATTTACGCCACTGACGTTCAAGTTTTCGTGTGAGTTTTTGTAGTTGTCTTGTTAATTTGGAGTGCCATGGTTGACATCTAGGCCTACGTGGAGTGTGATGGGTAGCTGGAGCCACTTCATCAAGGGCTAGTTCTAGAGTCTCATTAAGGTGTGATACAGCCATCTCAGGAGAGGTGAATGCAGAAATAGGTGAAAGCAGTTGTTGGAGTGAAGTGGAAAGTTCTTGAAGATTAATTGTGTTAATATTTCTGCGAGTTTGAGGAAGATTGGAGAACTTCCGCAACACAGGGTTTGAATTAACAGAGGAGAGCATGCAGGTGATAAGGTTGTGATCTGAGAGGGGGAAAGGAGTGTTAGTGAGTTCAGAGATGGAGCATAGTCTGGTGAATACTAGATCAAGGCAGTGGCCCGCCTGATGAGTAGAGGAGTCAGTCCATTGGGAGAGGCCAAGAGAGGAGGTTAGAGAGAGTAGTTTGGAGGCATGCACAGCAGATTTTGGACAATCAATAGCAATATTGAAATCACCCATGATAATGGTGGAGATGTCTGAGGATAGAGTACAGCCAGATGTGCGTTTTACTGAGGCAGTTGGGTTGCTTTCACTTTATCTGATGGGTCCTTATTCATCTAGCTTTTTTTTTTTCACAAAGTGCTTGGCGTGACATAGATACTCCGCCACCTGTATCGATTTGTACTTTTCCCTGAATTTTGCATTTTATTCGTAATCGTAGCCACATACAAAGTTGAATACATTGTACCAGGTAAACTAGATTAGTACTTTTGTAGCACAAGGGCTATTGCAACTATTTTTTAACCTGCTTACTTGTGCATAACTTTCTAATATGCAGACAGCAATCCACTGTTCATGAATCGATTGTGACAGCATAATCAGCTGTTTCTGTGTACATATTGTAAATGTATACATGTATATTAAGTTGCTGTAGAGAGAGATTTTAAAACTGGTATCAGAATTTTATTAGGGTGTGTTTTCAATTTTAATAAATATTGATTTACAGTATTGATTATCACACACTGTGATTGGACAGCACTTCCTCCTTTTCAAATTTAATTCTGGTATTGTTTATTGAGGGTCAGCTCCTCATCCTTTGAAGCTGCAGACATTTACCAGTGTGAAACTGTTCACTATAGAAAGTGGGTAGATAGAATCAGCACTATTCATTTTATTTTTTTAATGCTCAATAATTACCTATTCTTTCTATAATGCAGAGTAAAAAAGTGTAATTTTACTTGTGGTAAAAACTCTTAATAATTGTATTTTAAATTGATTTTGCTTGATTTGGTCTTTGTCTAAAGGATGGAGGCTCTGAAAAGATGAAGAGGCTGTGAGGCCTGTAAATGATTATGAGCCCAGAGTGGGTAATGGAAAATAATACAGTAGCGGAGAGGCTGAAAAGATGAAAGTTATGCCAAATACCGTACAGTGCATGGGGCAAGGCGCAAAATTGGGTGATGTGCAAAATGAGGATGTTTATGGATAAAAGATGAGAAAGGTTGGATGCTTTTGATATGTGGTCAAGAACTGGTAGGAAAGCATTTCCTTTGTATGTACTGTAAGTACATTAATGACAATAATAATGATATCATATACGGGTGAGTAAATATGTCTGCTGCTGTAGAATCAGTAATATGGTCTTACTCCGTTCTTGCTGTTACCCACTTTTTTACTCCTTTACAACAATGTTAAAATGAGTTCAATGTAAAATATCTAAAGAAGATCCAGTGTTCAATGAATGCAACTCCTGCAATAATAATAAAAATAATAGCAATTACAATGCATACAACTCCAGCATTCTGCACACTGGAACCTGAAGTCTCTCAGCACATTGGGCATATATGAAAAACGTCGGTCTGGATTTGAATGAATAGGAAAGTGGAGGGGAGAAACAAGTTAAAAAAGAGGCAAGGCTTGCGGGGTCCCGCAGCAGCTGCTGAGCGTGGTGGGTGGACTGAGGCTACGGATGCGCCACACTCCCTGGCTGCGGCTTTCCCCTTTTTCAATATAGCCTGCACTGCCTGCCATGAGTGAAATGGAGGAGGGGAGTGGACATCTGAGCTGTTCCATCGGTAACCTCTCCTGGAATGCCGGTGGGCCAATCCACCCCTGGTTACTGTCTCACAGCACTGAGATCATGGGTTTGATCCCACCACAACCCTGTCTGTGTGGACAAAATAGAGCTTAGGCACAATCACTAGTCACACTTAATAAACACATAAAGCCACCATGGGTTATTACAACGACAGTGAGTCTCCGTATACGTATACTCTTATCTGTAAGTTACAACCCAGTGTCCAAGCAATCCTTTTATTTTCCAGTGTAGATGGTAAAATACTCCACGTGATAGTGTCCTCGAGGTATATGTAACAGAGAGAAGAAAAACATATATAGTGTAATACTGTGTGGTTTCACACTTCTTTCTTTCATTTTCATTTATTGCACAAAAAACTCCTCGACTTGGGGTATGTTAGAAAAAAATTCATATATATATATATATATATATATATATCAGTTGTGTATACAAGTGACTCTAGGATACAATGATGGCATTTAAGGGGAGGTACATAACCTGATGGGGTATGAAGTCCAGACTTCCCCCTCCAGTCTAACAAGTGCTTTAGAGCCCCAATACTTTCAACAGGTGTCCACAGCACTCTCCACCAGCTAAGAAAAAAAGAAACTTGGTCCAACAGTCTGTTTATCTTGAACCATCCTGAATAGGATTCAACTAGTACAAGGTACTCCTTCCCCCTACATTCAAATAGATCAGCCGCAAGAATGGACCACAGAAGATCAGGAATGTCATGGAGCAGCATGGGCTCCCATGGCAGGTGTGGACACAAGGCATTGCAGGGTGCACAAAACAAGACAGCACGGTCAATGTCACCGTACATGGAGAGCCAGAACGTGGTTTCACGGGCCCTAAGCTTGGTAGCCTCCAGTCCGGGATGGCCCTGGTGCATCTGCTTGGTGTAGAACGTCTGAAGGGCAGCTGGAATCACAAAGCGATGACCTCGCAGGATGACACCATCAGACACGGTGAGCTCATCTCTCATACAGTAGAAGGAGCAAAGGCAGTGCAGTAGTTCCTTGGAAGAGGATGGTCAGCCATTGAGAATTACAGCAGAGAGACACTGGCAAAGATCATCCGCAAGTGTAGCAGCACGCAGCTCTTCCAGCTGCTTGGTAGGGAGCACCTCCACAGCCATGACCTCATAGTCATCCTCAGCAGCGTTCATGTCAGTAGTCGAAAGGAAGACTTGAGACAGAGCATCAGCAATGTACATTTATTTGCCTTGCTTATATATGACATCCAGGTTGTACAGCTGCAGCTTGAGCATCATGTCCTGAATATGGGAAGAAGCAGAGTGGATGGGCTTTTCCAGTATGGCGATGAGAGGCTGATGGTCGGTTTCCACCGTGACAGGACGGCCATAGATGAAGTCATGGAAATGGTTGCAGGCGAACAACAGTGCCAACAGTTCTTACTCAATTTATGCATACCTGGTTTCAGTGTGGAAGAAAAAGACACCGGTCTGCGGTGTTGGAGGCACACGGCCCCTAGACCACTCTATGAAGCATCGGCAGAGAGGTTTAATGGATCATGAACGTTGAAGTATTGCAGGACCGGTGGATTTGTCAGCATGGTCTTCAATCGATCAACAGCAGCCGTGTGTGCATCCAGCCAGCAACATCCTGAGTCCTGGTGGAGTAGCTGCCGCAAAGGTGAAGTGGTTTCACTATATTGCAGAACAAATGTAGACAAGTAGTTGGTCATCCCCTGGAAATGCTGCAGTGCCTGTTGGTCAGCCGGAAGCGGCATTTTCTGGATGGCAGTGATTTTATTCTAATCCGGTTTGACGCCTTGGCTAGTGAGCACGTGGCCCACGTACGCCACTTCTGTAACTCTAAACTTGCATTTGCCTGGGTTGAGCTTGAGGTTCAAAGCACAGGCCTGTTCAAGTACCTGGTGCAGTCGCAGGTTGTGTTCTACCTTGGTGCGGCCCCACACCAGGATGTCATCGATGATGATTTCACAGGGATAGCCTGCAAACAGTTGCTCCATGCAACGCCGGAAGACGTCACTGCCCGTAGTGATTCCATAGGGCAAGCGAAGGAAGACATATCGCCCTATCGGGGTCATGACAGTGGTGAGCAGGGACGAAGCTCTGTCCAAAGGGATTTGCCAGAATCCGCACTTTGCATCCAGGGTACTGAAAACTGTGGCACCTGGCATGTCAACAATTACTTGCTCGATGGTGCAGAGAGGGTAATATGGATGCAGCAGTGCTTTGTTCAAGTGTACTGGATCAATAAAAAGACATACAGTCCCATCCTTTTTTGATGCAGACACCATGGCGGACACCCACTGTGTTGCTTCCTCTATGGGGGCAATGACACCCAATTGAGTCATTCTGTGGATCTCTTTAATGATTTTATCTTTCATTGCGATAGGAACCCTCATGGGGGCACAGACAGTGGGTACAATGGAGCCATCCAGCCTCATATAGTACCAGGAAGCTTGCCAAGTGTACTGCAATCAAATAAATCCTGAAAGTATTTTATCTCTGGGACGGTCATCTGTATTGCGTTACCTTAGACCCCAATTTGAGAAGGCATAACTTCATACTGTCAGGGAGGCCTAGCAGTGGTTTAACCTTTTGATCCACAATGTGGAATAGCAAATCAGCACGGGTACATTTTTGCTTTGTGGTACCCAGTGTGGTGATGATCTAGCCACCATAAGCTATCAAGTTGATCTAGTCTCATTTGTTTATCTGTGCAGTTGGATCTATTTCACGTAGTTGATTGTAGGATATGACATTACACTTCACCCCTGAGTCTATTTTCACCTTGTTCGTATGCTTTGTTCTCAGTTTGATAAATATTTCGCCCTTTTAATCCAAGTGGTCTACACTATCACAAACTGTCAATCAGACCGATTCACACCCTGGCTCTATTTCAACCTGGTTAATCTGCCGGGGTGAGCGGATATAGCGCGACTCAGACTGTCGCTTTATGGAAGTTTGATCTTTGGAGCGGCAGCACCTTGCAAAATGATTCCATTTGCCACATACATTACATCTTTTATCATATGCGGGGCAGCTTTGTTTGTCAGGAGGGTGCTGTGCCGCGCAGTTCCCACACATGGAGGATCGGCACGGAACGGCCGCCATGACACACAGCTCAGTATCCTTTCTTAGTTCCCTTGTGCTCTTTTCAGACTGCTCATTTAACATACAGATATTAATGGCAGTTTCAAATGTGAGGCCCTTCACCCGCAGCAGCTGTGCTTGCACCTTGTCACTGTGTATGCTGAATACGATTATGTCACGGATTAGCTCCTCTGTGATGATACCAAAATTGCACTTCTTTGCCAGCAGCTTTAGCGTGGAGACGTAGGACTGTATAGTGTCATCACCCTTTTGGTTTGTGCTGTTGAAAACATGCCTGTCCATAATTACATTCTTTACTGGCATACAGATCTCTTCAAACTTTGTAATTAGGATGTCAGGATCCTCTCTGTCTTCTCCGTCAGCGTATGCAAAAGCATTTGATTTGTCCACAGCATCGGTGCTTGCGAGGTTCACCAGCGTGTATAGCTGGACTTTTTTTTTATTTGTCTGAAAGGCCTTCTATGGAGTATACGTGCCATTCCCTTTTAAACCTCAGCCAATTGTCAGCCACGTTTTCATCAAATATCAGCGGATCTATTCTCCTGAAACCTTGTGCCATGGCATCCCAGTTCTGACACCATGTAGATGTGTAACAACAAAATCAGGACGGCACTTGCAGCATCAGTGTAATACAGGTCTTTTCTAAGCATGAGTCAGACACCAACTGGAAGTAACAGGAGACAAACAGGAAGTGAGTCACCTCATCATGACATCATCTCCCATAATGCACAGCATGCATTTACACCCACCATGTTCTAAAGACCAATTTGGGTACTGCACATGCATGGTGGCCATTTTAGCAGCAATTTTTTATTGCAACAGCAGTGCCGATGCTGGACTCCGGAAAGGTACGTATTAACAATGGGTGTGGTGTGTGCGGTGTGGGTATCCTTGGACCCAGGGGCCTGTGTGCACATTGCACCTATTATAGAAACGCCTATGACTGCACTGTAGAGTGCACCTACCCATGAAGTACTGCCTCTATCCTCTTCCTGATTACAGAATATGGAATGGTTAAGGACGTACAGTAGTGAAGTGACATAGTACAGGGTATACTGTAGATGATAAAAGACACATCTTTCAGAGCTTTCCTCTGGCAGCTCTCCATTCCCCATCTCCACCTAACAGAATACATGACTGCTCCACCTCCAGCGCCACCGCTGGTTTTCTCACTTCCACCTGCAGATGCAGCACTATCTCCGCACATGCTCTTGGTGGTCCTGGATATGCATGAATCAATAGCCTGCTTGGTGGCTAGACAATATGTCATCTATAGTGCAATCACAGTCTACGAGCATTCGCACTCCCTTACTATGACTGAAGTGGATGAGGGCAGAGATGTAGGGGCAGGGGCAACAACAGGCTATACTGTAAGACAAGGAGCCTGCTCTGTGCTGGCTGGGTAGCACCGAGGAGCAAGCCTCTGTGTACTGGCTGTAAGCATAACTGCAGTTCTCCTCCCACTGGCACTGTAGCATCAGCTGCCAGCAGCACAGCAGGTGACTCAGGTACACCTCTATCAAGAGCATGACCCCTCTAGCATCATCACTCTCCATCCAACTATTATCTGATAATCTGGGGCAGATTTTGCAATATAATATAAACATTCTAGCACATTGCCTTCAAAATCCTACTGCAATAAGTCAGCAGGGTTTATGTAATACCTTCAGATTTCACAGAAGCTGCGGGACGTTGGAGAGGATGCAGACAAATTTAAGTGGCAATTAGTTCTAGGGCTTAATATAAGAAGGTGCTGTTAAGGTACCTCATATCACCAAAACCATCTAACAGTAGATAGCTAAACTATAAAGTCATTCAGTTTTGATGCTATGTAAAATAGCAATCAGTGTGGAGGACTGGAGCTGTAGTCCCTTCACTGCCCTATTGTTAATAGGGCCTTGCTCAGAGTGAATCTGATTTTCATTTGAATGCAGAGAACAACGTCGCCTCTATGTTCTGTTCATTTAGGAAGTCAAAGAGTTAAAAATGTCATCTAATGCCACCCAGAAAGTCTGCATTGAGAATCTGCTGTTCAGTGCATCCCTGCAGAATGGATATTGGTATAGCTACTGTATGTACTGTAGTTTTTAACAATTACACAATCTTAGGGGAAACTGTGGTAATGACTATTAACATGACACATGTGTCCTTGGCTAAAACAAACATTAACTAGAGATGAGCGCCTGAAATTTTTCGGGTTTTGTGTTTTGGTTTTGGGTTCGGTTCCGCGGCCGTGTTTTGGGTTCGACCGCGTTTTGGCAAAACCTCACCGAATTTTTTTTGTCGGATTCGGGTGTGTTTTGGATTCGGGTGTTTTTTTCAAAAAACCCTAAAAAACAGCTTAAATCATAGAATTTGGGGGTCATTTTGATCCCATATTATTATTAACCTCAAAAACCATAATTTCCACTCATTTTCAGTCTATTCTGAATACCTCACACCTCACAATATTATTTTTAGTCCTAAAATTTGCACCGAGGTCGCTGGATGACTAAGCTAAGCGACCCTAGTGGCCGACACAAACACCTGGCCCATCTAGGAGTGGCACTGCAGTGTCACGCAGGATGGCCCTTCCAAAAAACACTCCCCAAACAGCACATGACGCAAAGAAAAAAAGAGGTGCAATGAGGTAGCTGTGTGACTAAGCTCAGCGACCCAAGTGCCCGACACAAACACCTGGCCCATCTAGGAGTGGCACTGCAGTGTCACGCAGGATGTCCCTTCCAAAAAACCCTCCCCAAACAGCACATGACGCAAAGAAAAAAAGAGGCGCAATGAGGTAGCTGTGTGAGTAAGATTAGCGACCCTAGTGGCCGACACAAACACCGGGCCCATCTAGGAGTGGCACTGCAGTGTCACGCAGGATGTCCCTTCCAAAAAACCCTCCCCAAACAGCACATGACGCAAAGAAAAAGAAAAGAAAAAAGAGGTGCAAGATGGAATTGTCCTTGGGCCCTCCCACCCACCCTTATGTTGTATAAACAGGACATGCACACTTTAACCAACCCATCATTTCAGTGACAGGGTCTGCCACACGACTGTGACTGATATGACGGGTTGGTTTGGACCCCCACCAAAAAAGAAGCAATTAATCTCTCCTTGCACAAACTGGCTCTACAGAGGCAAGATGTCCACCTCATCATCATCCTCCGATATATCACCGTGTACATCCCCCTCCTCACAGATTATCAATTCGTCCCCACTGGAATCCACCATCTCAGCTCCCTGTGTACTTTGTGGAGGCAATTGCTGTTGGTCAATGTCTCCGCGGAGGAATTGATTATAATTCATTTTAATGAACATCATCTTCTCCACATTTTCTGGATGTAACCTCGTACGCCGATTGCTGACAAGGTGAGCGGCGGCACTAAACACTCTTTCGGAGTACACACTTGTGGGAGGGCAACTTAGGTAGAATAAAGCCAGTTTGTGCAAGGGCCTCCAAATTGCCTCTTTTTCCTGCCAGTTTAAGTACGGACTGTGTGACGTGCCTACTTGGATGCGGTCACTCATATAATCCTCCACCATTCTTTCAATGTTGAGAGAATCATATGCAGTGACAGTAGACGACATGTCCGTAATCGTTGTCAGGTCCTTCAGTCCGGACCAGATGTCAGCATCAGCAGTCGCTCCAGACTGCCCTGCATCACCGCCAGCGGGTGGGCTCGGAATTCTGAGCCTTTTCCTCGCACCCCCAGTTGCGGGAGAATGTGAAGGAGGAGATGTTGACAGGTCGCGTTCCGCTTGACTTGACAATTTTGTCACCAGCAGGTCTTTGCACCCCAGCAGACTTGTGTCTGCCGGAAAGAGAGATCCAAGGTAGGTTTTAAATCTAGGATCGAGCACGGTGGCCAAAATGTAGTGCTCTGATTTCAACAGATTGACCACCCGTGAATCCTTGTTAAGCGAATTAAGGGCTGCATCCACAAGTCCCACATGCCTAGCGGAATCGCTCCCTTTTAGCTCCTTCTTCAATGCCTCCAGCTTCTTCTGCAAAAGCCTGATGAGGGGAATGACCTGACTCAGGCTGGCAGTGTCTGAACTGACTTCACGTGTGGCAAGTTCAAAGGGCATCAGAACCTTGCACAACGTTGAAATCATTCTCCACTGCACTTGAGACAGGTGCATTCCACCTCCTATATCGTGCTCAATTGTATAGGCTTGAATGGCCTTTTGCTGCTCCTCCAACCTCTGAAGCATATAGAGGGTTGAATTCCACCTCGTTACCACTTCTTGCTTCAGATGATGGCAGGGCAGGTTCAGTAGTTTTTGGTGGTGCTCCAGTCTTCTGTACGTGGTGCCTGTACGCCGAAAGTGTCCCGCAATTCTTCTGGCCACCGACAGCATCTCTTGCACGCCCCTGTCGTTTTTTAAAAAATTCTGCACCACCAAATTCAAGCTATGTGCAAAACATGGGACGTGCTGGAATTTGCCCATATTTAATGCACACACAATATTGCTGGCGTTGTCCGATGCCACAAATCCACAGGAGAGTCCAATTGGGCTAAGCCATTCTGCGATGATCTTCCTCAGTTGCCGTAAGAGGTTTTCAGCTGTGTGCGTATTCTGGAAAGCGGTGATACAAAGCGTAGCCTGCCTAGGAAAGAGTTGGCGTTTGCGAGATGCTGCTACTGGTGCCGCCGCTGCTGTTCTTGCGGCGGGAGTCCATACATCTACCCAGTGGGCTGTCACAGTCATATAGTCCTGACCCTGCCCTGCTCCACTTGTCCACATGTCCGTGGTTAAGTGGACATTGGGTACAACTGCATTTTTTAGGACACTGGTGAGTCTTTTTCTGACGTCCGTGTACATTCTCGGTATCGCCTGCCTACAGAAGTGGAACCTAGATGGTATTTGGTAACGGGGGCACACTGCCTCAATAAATTGTCTAGTTCCCTGTGAACTAACGGCGGATACCGGACGCACGTCTAACACCAACATAGTTGTCAAGGACTCAGTTATCCGCTTTGCAACAGGATGACTGCTGTGATATTTCATCTTCCTCGCAAAGGACTGTTGGACAGTCAATTGCTTACTGGAAGTAGTACAAGTGGGCTTACGACTTCCCCTCTGGGATGACCATCGACTTCCAGCAGCAACAACAGCAGCGCCAGCAGCAGTAGGCGTTACACGCAAGGATGCATCGGAGGAATCCCAGGCAGGAGAGGACTCGTCAGAATTGCCAGTGACATGGCCTGCAGGACTATTGGCATTCCTGGGGAAGGAGGAAATTGACACTGAGGGAGTTGGTGGGGTGGTTTGCGTGAGCTTGGTTACAAGAGGAAGGGATTTACTGGTCAGTGGACTGCTTCCGCTGTCGGCCCAAGTTTTTGAACTTGTCACTGACTTATTATGAATGCGCTGCAGGTGACGTATAAGGGAGGATGTTCCGAGGTGGTTAACGTCCTTACCCCTACTTATTACAGCTTGACAAAGGGAACACACGGCTTGACACCTGTTGTCCGCATTTCTGGTGAAATACTTCCACACCGAAGAGCTGATTTTTTTGGTATTTTCACCAGGCATGTCAACGGCCCTATTCCTCCCACGGACAACAGGTGTCTCCCCGGGTGCCTGACTTAAACAAACCACCTCACCATCAGAATCCTCCTGGTCAATTTCCTCCCCAGCGCCAGCAACACCCATATCCTCCTCATCCTGGTGTACTTCAACACTGACATCTTCAATCTGACTATCAGGAACTGGACTGCGGGTGCTCCTTCCAGCACTTGCAGGGGGCGTGCAAATGGTGGAAGGCGCATGCTCTTCACGTCCAGTGTTGGGAAGGTCAGGCATCGCAACCGACACAATTGGACTCTCCTTGTGGATTTGGGATTTCGAAGAACGCACAGTTCTTTGTGGTGCTACTGCTTTTGCCAGCTTGAGTCTTTTCATTTTTCTAGCGAGAGGCTGAGTGCCTCCATCCTCATGTGAAGCTGAACCACTAGCCATGAACATAGGCCAGGGCCTCAGCCGTTCCTTGCCACTCCGTGTGGTAAATGGCATATTGGCAAGTTTACGCTTCTCCTCCGACAATTTTATTTTAGGTTTTGGAGTCCTTTTTTTACTGATATTTGGTGTTTTGGATTTGACATGCTCTGTACTATGACATTGGGCATCGGCCTTGGCAGACGACGTTGCTGGCATTTCATCGTCTCGGCCATGACTAGTGGCAGCAGCTTCAGCACGAGGTGGAAGTGGATCTTGATCTTTCCCTAATTTTGGAACCTCAACATTTTTGTTCTTCATATTTTAATAGGCACAACTAAAAGGCACCTCAGATAAACACTGGAGATGAATGGATACTAGTATACAATTATGGATGGACTGCCGAGTGCCGACACAGAGGTAGCTACAGCCGTGGACTACCGTACTGTACTGTGTCTGCTGCTAATATAGACTGGTTGATAAAGAGATGTAGTAGTAGTATGTATGTATAAAGAAGAAAGAAAAAAAAACCACGGGTAGGTGGTATACAATTATGGACGGACTGCCGAGTGCCGACACAGAGGTAGCTACAGCCGTGGACTACCGTACTGTACTGTGTCTGCTGCTAATATAGACTGGTTGATAAAGAGATGTAGTAGTAGTATGTATGTATAAAGAAGAAAGAAAAAAAAACCACGGGTAGGTGGTATACAATTATGGACGGACTGCCCAGAACCGACACAGAGGTAGCTACAGCCGTGGACTACCGTACTGTACTGTGTCTGCTGCTAATATAGACTGGTTGATAAAGAGATGTAGTAGTAGTAGTATGTATGTATAAAGAAGAAAGAAAAAAAAACCACGGGTAGGTGGTATACAATTATGGACGGACTGCCCAGTGCCGACACAGAGGTAGCTACAGCCGTGGACTACCGTACTGTACTGTGTCTGCTGCTAATATAGACTGGTTGATAAAGAGATGTAGTAGTAGTATGTATGTATAATATAAAGAAGAAAGAAAAAAAAACCACGGGTAGGTGGTATACAATTATGGACGGACTGCCCAGTGCCGACACAGAGGTAGCTACAGCCGTGGACTACCGTACTGTACTGTGTCTGCTGCTAATATAGACTGGTTGATAAAGAGATGTAGTAGTAGTATGTATGTATAAAGAAGAAAGAAAAAAAAACCACGGGTAGGTGGTATACAATTATGGACGGACTGCCCAGTGCCGACACAGAGGTAGCTACAGCCGTGGACTACCGTACTGTACTGTGTCTGCTGCTAATATAGACTGGTTGATAAAGAGATGTAGTAGTAGTATGTATGTATAAAGAAGAAAGAAAAAAAAACCACGGGTAGGTGGTATACAATTATGGACGGACTGCCGAGTGCCGACACAGAGGTAGCTACAGCCGTGAACTACCGTACTGTGTCTGCTGCGACTGGATGATAAATAATGATATAAAAAATATATATATATCACTACTGCAGCCGGACAGGTATATATTATATAATGATGGACCTGCTGGACACTGTCAGCAGAATGAGTTTTTTATAGAATAAAAAAAAAAACACCACACAAGTGAAGTCACACGACGAGTGTTTAACTTTTTCAGGCAATCACAATATAGTATACTATACTACTAACTATACTGGTGGTCAGTGTGGTCAGGTGGTCACTGGTCAGTCACACTGGCAGTGGCACTCCTGCAGCAAAAGTGTGCACTGTATAATTTTAATAATAATATGTACTCCTGGCTCCTGCTATAACCTATAACTGGCACTGCAGTGCTCCCCAGTCTCCCCCACAATTATAAGATGTGTGAGCTGAGCACAGTCAGATACGAGTGTTTAACTTTTTCAGGCAATCACAATATAGTTGTGACAGGACGGTACCGTACGGAAGCACTCGCCGCTTGCCGCGTCCCGTCGACTGCGCACAGACTGGAAGGTCAAGCCGCACGAGGCCTGACCACATAGGGGATTCCCGCTTACCGTCAGTAACCGCCTGTTACTGACTCCACCCACTGCGTTGTGGGCGGGTTCTTGCTGCCACCACCAAACTCCTAACCTGCCGTGGCGTTTGGAACCACGGTTCTGCTCTGTATGTGCCGACGCACTGCCTTACCACAGCTGTGTGGTGCTGACGAATCCCCACTAGCCACTTGCTAGGCCTCTACCGGTAGCTGGCGGAAGACGGAGCTTGGAGACGTCAGGTGCTTCCCTGGACAGCCGGAGAACGGGGCTAGGTTTGGCCTAACCCTGTAGGTCACAAGATGAAGCAGTCTTCTTGAGGCAAAGATGTTTATTGCTCAAATAACCTTTAAAAAGGCTCCTCCCTATTGCTAGGGGCAACAGCATACAATTAGATGTTTTCAGCAGAAGAAGATGTTACAACACACAATCCTATGGGCCAACTGCCCTTCTTTTATCCCTCTCCAAGACCCCTTACCACAGGGGGTAAGCCCGCCCTGTGGTGTACAACCAATCAATGTTTACCCATGAGCTGTGCATGCTCTGGTCTCATGCACACCCAACATTGGTCCCTATGGACAGTGGGGAGTGGTCGGTCTCCTTGGACTCTCCCATCTGGGAGAGCAGGGTACTCCCACGGTGCCGTTCAGTCTGGCTGGGGGGAGGTTTTCCCTCCTAAACTGACTTCCAGAAACCTGCCCGGGACCCCTCTCACTGCCTGCAGCCTGGATTTGGGCTCCAGAGCTGGGCAGCCTGGCTCCCCGGTCCAGGTTTCCTGGCCACTACGGCTGATCTCCATGGAGCTCCAAGAAACCACTCAGCTTGTTTTATAGCTAAGCTGCTTCTCTTTCTCCCTGTGCCCATTGGAACTGTGAGGCTGGATGGGAAAGCATTCCGTTTTTAGGGAAAAGGTCTGGGAGAATCCATCAGCCTGCACAGCCATGGATTCCCCCCTCCTGGGACACACAATCAAGTAAGTGCAATTTCTCTTTAAATACATTACATTTTAAATCACACTGTACATTTCCCTGTAACTATACACTGAGCCTGTGCCCTGCACAGACTCTACATACTCAGGCACTGCAGTGCCTTCCCTAGCCCTGCAGCCTGGCTGCTAGGGCTCTCTGTGTGCTGGAGGTATGGGGCTGGCTTCCCCCACCCTCCAGCCTGTCTGCCTGCCACTGGGGTCCAGGGAGCTGGCTCCCCCTGTCCCCCCAGTGTGGCACTACCTTTGTGGCCTCGCCGCACGTAGCGGCGCACCCCCCTGTACCTAAGCCCGGCGGCCCGGGACACTTGTCCCGGCCGCCATGACTCTGGCTTTGTTTCAGCGCTGAGGCGCCGGGAGCGTAGCTCCCGGACCCCAGCGCTCACCATCCTGCTGGGCAGCCTAATGTCCCCCACACCGCTAGGGAGCCGGCTAGCCCGGTCCCCCATGCGCGGCGCTGACTGGTGGCCTCGCCGCACAGGAAGCCGGCTAACTCGGTCCTCGTGTGCGGCGCACCCCCCTTGCTGCCCGGCAGCCCGGGACGTCCGTCCCGGCTGCCGCGGCTGGCCGCCTCCAGTGTGCTGAGGCGCCGGGAGCGGAGCTCCCGTCCCCAGCACAGGCAGACCCAGAGCGCGCTGCAGCGGGAGCTGAGCTCCCAGCCGCAGCGGCTCACCCTTCTTCCCCCCCCGGCGCACACACAGCTCAGTGCGCCGGGGGGCTGTGCTCACCGCTGCCGGGAGCGGAGCTCCCGGACTCCGGCGGTGCCCATCTGAAGGCTGCAGCGGGAGCTGATCTCCGGCATGCAGCTGTCCCCGTCTCCCCCGGCGCGCACACTCCAGTGCGCCCGGGGGTTAACCCCTTCAGTGCCGCCGGCGGCCATTCTCCTCGTGGCTGGGGCTCTCCGGCCACAATAGTATACTATACTACTAACTATACTGGTGGTCAGTGTGGTCAGGTCACTGGTCAGTCACACTGGCAGTGGCACTCCTGCAGCAAAAGTGTGCACTGTTTAATTTTAATAATAATATGTACTCCTGGCTCCTGCTATAACCTATAACTGGCACTGCAGTGCTCCCCAGTCTCCCCCACAATTATAAGATGTGTGAGCTGAGCACAGTCAGATATATACATAGATGATGCAGCACACTGGGCTGAGCAGTGCACACAGATATGGTATGTGACTGAGTCACTGTGTATCATTTTTTTCAGGCAGAGAACGGATATATTAAATAAAACTGCACTGTCTGGTGGTCACTGTGGTCAGTCACTAGTAAACTCTGCACTCTCTACAGTTCTACAGTACTCCTAAGCTCCAGTAAATCAGGTCAATCTCTCTCTCTCTCTCTTCTAATCTAAATGGAGAGGGCGCCAGCCACGTCCTCTCCCTATCAATCTCAATGCACGTGTGAAAATGGCGGCGACGCGCGGCTCCTTATATAGAATCCGAGTCTCGCGAGAATCCGACAGTGTCATGATGACGTTCGGGCGCGCTCGGGTTAACCGAGCAAGGCGGGAAGATCCGAGTCGCTCGGACCCGTGAAAAAAAACATGAAGTTCGTGCGGGTTCGGATTCAGAGAAACCGAACCCGCTCATCTCTAACATTAACACAGTTTTTTTTTTTTTTTTTTTTGCCATGTGTTATATTTAAAGCCTAAACATGGAACCATTTATGAAAACACCATTAAAACTGTGATTGAAAAGTAGCTAGAGCTATTACTGCAGTATGTGGGCTGTAAAGGTCTGACTATATTGTAGGTGCATCAAACATCAATGCATGTTAAGCAAAAAGATAAATACAAAATAATAACTTTATGGGTTGGTTTCTCATTAAAAGATGTAATTGCAGGATTTCTGTGCTCTATCATTCTTTATGAATGAAGTAACAAAAAAATAGTCTTCACAAATACGTTAACTGTAACGAGGTCACAATATGTTGTTCTTGTAATGTTAGTGAAACAGGTTAGGCTTTCTGTGATGTTAACTTTTATCTGTCACCAGAGATAAGGAAAATAGCTCATTAAAATACCCCTAGATACAAAGTAGCACATCTCATTAGCTTCCTATAGGCACAGTAATGAAGATGGCTAAGGTAAGATCAGGATTAGAGGCGTATTACTAGGTCTAATCTAGCAGACCAGGATACAAAGTTTGTCACTAACATCTCCCAGGGGAGCAAAGTTTTTTGTTGTATCTTGTTTGTAGGGTGCCCTTATAGAAAAGCTTTTCTTCTGTACAAACATGTATCTGAGAGCTGGGCTGACAGCATACTGTTTAAACAATGAACACGGATAAGCATTTACGTAATTAATGCTTGGGAAAGTTTTCTGGATATAGGGGTTTATGTCATTAGGACTGCCATGCCTAGCTATGTCTTTTCCCACATTACCAGAGGCAGTTTCCTCCTGCTTGGCAATGGAAGATGAGTTGCAAAGCAGCAGCTGCCTCGAAGGCAGAAAATGAAAGATTGGCCTGGCTGTAAGCTCTATTTGCAGGCCTTACATATACCCCTTTCACATCGCAAAAATAACCCAGTATCCGGTCAACGCGGGTCACTGTGCAATGTGAAAGGGGCAATGGAGAATTCCCGGGTCGCCTGACCCGATAATTCAACCCAGGTTATAAGAAGGGCTAATCCTGGGTTGAATACCAGGTCAGTGGCAGCGTGAATGGGTTCCCGGTAGAGATGAGCGGGTTCGGTTTCTCTGAAACCGAACCCGCACGAACTTCAAGTTTTTTTCACGGGTCCGAGCAGACTCGGATCCTCCCGCCTTGCTCGGTTAACCCGAGCGCGCCCGAACGTCATCATGACGCTGTCGGATTCTCGCGAGACTCGGATTCTATATAAGGAGCCGCGCGTCGCCGCCATTTTCACACGTGCATTGAGATTGATAGGGAGAGGACGTGGCTGGCGTCCTCTCCATTAGAAATTAGATTAGAAGAGAGAGAGAGATTGTGCAGAGTCAGACAGAGTTTACCACAGTGACCAGTGCAGTTGTTGTTAGTTAACTTTTATTTATTTTAATATAATATATCCGTTCTCTGCTATATCCGTTCTCTGCCTGAAAAAAAACGATACACAGCAGCAGCCAGTCACACAGTGTGACTCAGTCTGTGTGCACTCAGCTCAGCCCAGTGTGCTGCACATCAATGTATAAAAGGCAAAGCTTATAATAATTGTGGGGGAGACTGGGGAGCACTGCAGGTTGTTATAGCAGGAGCCCCCAGGAGTACATAATATTATATTAATTTAAAATTAAACAGTGCACACTTTTGCTGCAGGAGTGCCACTGCCAGTGTGACTAGTGGTGACCAGTGCCTGACCACCAGTATAGTAGTATATTGTTGTATGTATTGTATACTATCTCTTTATCAACCAGTCTATATTAGCAGCAGACACAGTACAGTGCGGTAGTTCACGGCTGTGGCTACCTCTGTGTCGGCAGTCGGAACTCGGCAGGCAGTCCGTCCATCCATAATTGTATTACAATATATACCACCTAACCGTGGTATTTTTTTTTCTTTCTTTATACCGTCGTCATAGTGTCATACTAGTTGTTACGAGTATACTACTATCTCTTTATCAACCAGTGTACAGTGCGGTAGTTCACGGCTGTGGCTACCTCTGTGTCGGCAGTCGGCAGGCAGTCCGTCCATCCATAATTGTATTATTATTATAATATATACCACCTAACCGTGGTTTTTTTTTCATTCTTTATACCGTCGTCATAGTGTCATACTAGTTGTTACGAGTATACTACTATCTCTTTATCAACCAGTGTACAGTGCGGTAGTTCACGGCTGTGGCTACCTCTGTGTCGGCAGTCGGCAGGCAGTCCGTCCATCCATAATTGTATTATTATTATAATATATACCACCTAACCGTGGTTTTTTTTTCATTCTTTATACCGTCGTCATAGTGTCATACTAGTTGTTACGAGTATACTACTATCTCTTTATCAACCAGTGTACAGTGCGGTAGTTCACGGCTGTGGCTACCTCTGTGTCGGCAGTCGGCAGGCAGTCCGTCCATCCATAATTGTATTATTATTATAATATATACCACCTAACCGTGGTTTTTTTTTCATTCTTTATACCGTCGTCATAGTGTCATACTAGTTGTTACGAGTATACTACTATCTCTTTATCAACCAGTGTACAGTGCGGTAGTTCACGGCTGTGGCTACCTCTGTGTCGGCAGTCGGCAGGCAGTCCGTCCATCCATAATTGTATTATTATTATAATATATACCACCTAACCGTGGTTTTTTTTTCATTCTTTATACCGTCGTCATAGTGTCATACTAGTTGTTACGAGTATACTACTATCTCTTTATCAACCAGTGTACAGTGCGGTAGTTCACGGCTGTGGCTACCTCTGTGTCGGCAGTCGGCAGGCAGTCCGTCCATCCATAATTGTATTATTATTATAATATATACCACCTAACTGTGGTATTTTTTTTTCTTTCTTTATACCGTCGTCATAGTGTCATACTAGTTGTTACGAGTATACTACTATCTCTTTATCAACCAGTGTACAGTGCGGTAGTTCACGGCTGTGGCTACCTCTGTGTCGGCAGTCGGCAGGCAGTCCGTCCATCCATAATTGTATTATTATTATAATATATACCACCTAACCGTGTTTTTTTTTTCATTCTTTATACCGTCGTCATAGTGTCATACTAGTTGTTACGAGTATACTACTATCTCTTTATCAACCAGTGTACAGTGCGGTAGTTCACGGCTGTGGCTACCTCTGTGTCGGCAGTCGGCAGGCAGTCCGTCCATCCATAATTGTATTATTATTATAATATATACCACCTAACCGTGGTTTTTTTTTCATTCTTTATACCGTCGTCATAGTGTCATACTAGTTGTTACGAGTATACTACTATCTCTTTATCAACCAGTGTACAGTGCGGTAGTTCACGGCTGTGGCTACCTCTGTGTCGGCAGTCGGCAGGCAGTCCGTCCATCCATAATTGTATTATTATTATAATATATACCACCTAACCGTGGTTTTTTTATATCACCTAACCGTGGCAGTCCGTCCATAATTGTATACTAGTATCCAATCCATCCATCTCCATTGTTTACCTGAGGTGCCTTTTAGTTCTGCCTATAAAATATGGAGAACAAAAAAGTTGAGGTTCCAAAATTAGGGAAAGATCAAGATCCACTTCCACCTCGTGCTGAAGCTG
The DNA here is from genome assembly GCF_028390025.1 of Pseudophryne corroboree. Taxonomy (NCBI): domain Eukaryota; kingdom Metazoa; phylum Chordata; class Amphibia; order Anura; family Myobatrachidae; genus Pseudophryne; species Pseudophryne corroboree. The sequence continues at coordinate 215,051,187 of NC_086453.1, read as the reverse complement.
CTGCCACTAGTCATGGCCGAGACGATGAAATGCCAGCAACGTCGTCTGCCAAGGCCGATGCCCAATGTCATAGTACAGAGCATGTCAAATCCAAAACACCAAATATCAGAAAAAAAAGGACTCCAAAACCTAAAATAAAATTGTCGGAGGAGAAGCGTAAACTTGCCAATATGCCATTTACCACACGGAGTGGCAAGGAACGGCTGAGGCCCTGGCCTATGTTCATGGCTAGTGGTTCAGCTTCACATGAGGATGGAAGCACTCAGCCTCTCGCTAGAAAACTGAAAAGACTCAAGCTGGCAAAAGCACCGCAAAGAACTGTGCGTTCTTTGAAATCCCAAATCCACAAGGAGAGTCCAATTGTGTCGGTTGCGATGCCTGACCTTCCCAACACTGGACGTGAAGAGCATGCGCCTTCCACTATTTGCATGCCCCCTGCAAGTGCTGGAAGGAGCACCCGCAGTCCAGTTCCTGATAGTCAGATTGAAGATGTCAGTGTTGAAGTACACCAGGATGAGGAGGATATGGGTGTTGCTGGCGCTGGGGAGGAAATTGACCAGGAGGATTCTGATGGTGAGGTGGTTTGTTTAAGTCAGGCACCCGGGGAGACACCTGTTGTCCGTGGGAGGAATATGGCCGTTGACATGCCAGGTGAAAATACCAAAAAAATCAGCTCTTCGGTGTGGAGGTATTTCACCAGAAATGCGGACAACAGGTGTCAAGCCGTGTGTTCCCTTTGTCAAGCTGTAATAAGTAGGGGTAAGGACGTTAACCACCTCGGAACATCCTCCCTTATACGTCACCTGCAGCGCATTCATAATAAGTCAGTGACAAGTTCAAAAACTTTGGGTGACAGCGGAAGCAGTCCACTGACCAGTAAATCCCTTCCTCTTGTAACCAAGCTCACGCAAACCACCCCACCAACTCCCTCAGTGTCAATTTCCTCCTTCCCCAGGAATGCCAATAGTCCTGCAGGCCATGTCACTGGCAAGTCTGACGAGTCCTCTCCTGCCTGGGATTCCTCCGATGCATCCTTGCGTGTAACGCCTACTGCTGCTGGCGCTGCTGTTGTTGCCGCTGGGAGTCGATGGTCATCCCAGAGGGGAAGTCGTAAGCCCACTTGTACTACTTCCAGTAAGCAATTGACTGTTCAACAGTCCTTTGCGAGGAAGATGAAATATCACAGCAGTCATCCTACTGCAAAGCGGATAACTGAGTCCTTGACAACTATGTTGGTGTTAGACGTGCGTCCGGTATACGCCGTTAGTTCACAGGGAACTAGACAATTTATTGAGGCAGTGTGCCCCCGTTACCAAATACCATCTAGGTTCCACTTCTCTAGGCAGGCGATACCGAGAATGTACACGGACGTCAGAAAAAGACTCACCAGTGTCCTAAAAAATGCAGTTGTACCCAATGTCCACTTAACCACGGACATGTGGACAAGTGGAGCAGGGCAGGGTCAGGACTATATGACTGTGACAGCCCACTGGGTAGATGTATGGACTCCCGCCGCAAGAACAGCAGCGGCGGCACCAGTAGCAGCATCTCGCAAACGCCAACTCTTTCCTAGGCAGGCTACGCTTTGTATCACCGCTTTCCAGAATACGCACACAGCTGAAAACCTCTTACGGCAACTGAGGAAGATCATCGCGGAATGGCTTACCCCAATTGGACTCTCCTGTGGATTTGTGGCATCGGACAACGCCAGCAATATTGTGTGTGCATTAAATATGGGCAAATTCCAGCACGTCCCATGTTTTGCACATACCTTGAATTTGGTGGTGCAGAATTTTTTAAAAAACGACAGGGGCGTGCAAGAGATGCTGTCGGTGGCCAGAAAAATTGCGGGACACTTTCGGCGTACAGGCACCACGTACAGAAGACTGGAGCACCACCAAAAACTACTGAACCTGCCCTGCCATCATCTGAAGCAAGAAGTGGTAACGAGGTGGAATTCAACCCTCTATATGCTTCAGAGGTTGGAGGAGCAGCAAAAGGCCATTCAAGCCTATACAATTGAGCACGATATAGGAGATGGAATGCACCTGTCTCAAGTGCAGTGGAGAATGATTTCAACGTTGTGCAAGGTTCTGATGCCCTTTGAACTTGCCACACGTGAAGTCAGTTCAGACACTGCCAGCCTGAGTCAGGTCATTCCCCTCATCAGGCTTTTGCAGAAGAAGCTGGAGGCATTGAAGAAGGAGCTAACACGGAGCGATTCCGCTAGGCATGTGGGACTTGTGGATGCAGCCCTTAATTCGCTTAACAAGGATTCACGGGTGGTCAATCTGTTGAAATCAGAGCACTACATTTTGGCCACCGTGCTCGATCCTAGATTTAAAGCCTACCTTGGATCTCTCTTTCCGGCAGACACAGGTCTGCTGGGGTTGAAAGACCTGCTGGTGACAAAATTGTCAAGTCAAGCGGAACGCGACCTGTCAACATCTCCTCCTTCACATTCTCCCGCAACTGGGGGTGCGAGGAAAAGGCTCAGAATTCCGAGCCCACCCGCTGGCGGTGATGCAGGGCAGTCTGGAGCGACTGCTGATGCTGACATCTGGTCCGGACTGAAGGACCTGACAACGATTACGGACATGTCGTCTACTGTCACTGCATATGATTCTCTCAACATTGATAGAATGGTGGAGGATTATATGAGTGACCGCATCCAAGTAGGCACGTCACACAGTCCGTACTTATACTGGCAGGAAAAAGAGGCAATTTGGAGGCCCTTGCACAAACTGGCTTTATTCTACCTAAGTTGCCCTCCCACAAGTGTGTACTCCGAAAGAGTGTTTAGTGCCGCCGCTCACCTTGTCAGCAATCGGCGTACGAGGTTACATCCAGAAAATGTGGAGAAGATGATGTTCATTAAAATGAATTATAATCAATTCCTCCGCGGAGACATTGACCAGCAGCAATTGCCTCCACAAAGTACACAGGGAGCTGAGATGGTGGATTCCAGTGGGGACGAATTGATAATCTGTGAGGAGGGGGATGTACACGGTGATATATCGGAGGGTGAAGATGAGGTGGACATCTTGCCTCTGTAGAGCCAGTTTGTGCAAGGAGAGATTAATTGCTTCTTTTTTGGGGGGGGTCCAAACCAACCCGTCATATCAGTCACAGTCGTGTGGCAGACCCTGTCACTGAAATGATGGGTTGGTTAAAGTGTGCATGTCCTGTTTTGTTTATACAACATAAGGGTGGGTGGGAGGGCCCAAGGATAATTCCATCTTGCACCTCTTTTTTCTTTTCTTTTTCTTTGCATCATGTGCTGATTGGGGAGGGTTTTTTGGAAGGGACATCCTGCGTGACACTGCAGTGCCACTCCTAGATGGGCCCGGTGTTTGTGTCGGCCACTAGGGTCGCTAATCTTACTCACACAGCTACCTCATTGCGCCTCTTTTTTTCTTTGCGTCATGTGCTGTTTGGGGAGGGTTTTTTGGAAGGGACATCCTGCGTGACACTGCAGTGCCACTCCTAGATGTGCCCGGTGTTTGTGTCGGCCACTAGGGTCGCTAATCTTACTCACACAGTCAGCTACCTCATTGCGCCTCTTTTTTTCTTTGCGTCATGTGCTGTTTGGGGAGGGTTTTTTGGAAGGGCCATCCTGCGTGACACTGCAGTGCCACTCCTAGATGGGCCCGGTGTTTGTGTCGGCCACTAGGGTCGCTAATCTTACTCACACAGCTACCTCATTGCGCCTCTTTTTTTCTTTGCGTCATGTGCTGTTTGGGGAGGGTTTTTTGGAAGGGACATCCTGCGTGACACTGCAGTGCCACTCCTAGATGGGCCCGGTGTTTGTGTCGGCCACTAGGGTCGCTTATCTTACTCACACAGCGACCTCGGTGCAAATTTTAGGACTAAAAATAATATTGTGAGGTGTGATGTGTTCAGAATAGGCTGAAAATGAGTGTAAATTATGTTTTTTGAGGTTAATAATACTTTGGGATCAAAATTACCCCCAAATTCTATGATTTAAGCTGTTTTTTAGGGTTTTTTGAAAAAAACACCCGAATCCAAAACACACCCGAATCCGACAAAAAAAATTCGGTGAGGTTTTGCCAAAACGCTGTCGAACCCAAAACACGGCCGCGGAACCGAACCCAAAACCAAAACACAAAACCCGAAAAATTTCCGGCGCTCATCTCTAGTTCCCGGGTCGATGCGACCCAGGACCCATTCACTACATAGGGAGAGGCGGCACGGAGATTAACTCATCTCCTAGCGCCGCCCCCGCTGCCGGTTCCGACCCAGACACTATGGCAACCCGACCCGGCATATTTTTCGGGTCGGAAAGCCTGCTATTAGGATCCAATGCCGGATCCCACCCGGGAAGGACCCGTTTCCAATTCCCGGGTGGGATCCGGCATTGGAGATGAGAAAGGAGTATAAATGTGCTTTCTAAAAAATACCTCTAATAAATGACTTTGAATTACAGTTTTTTTTTTTTTTTGTAAATTGAAGCTGTGTTATCCACTCTGCATGAACCCACAGGAGAATGCACCAGTACCCCATTTGCGGTAATAATGGTTTTTACCAAAAAATTACCTCCAGATAATTTATTTTTTTAATAATCATATGCTTAGAAGATATTTTATGCCTCTATGGTTAGATTTGCTATATTTTCTTAACTAGCTTTTGGTTTGGCCACCGCAGTTTAGTAAACTACACTTTTGCTTCTGTAGTATGAGGAGACTGTCACTTTTGACCATTTGATTAGGCATTTTATCTTGAACTGTTTGCTGATATATACAGTGTATATATACAGTATATATATATAGAGAGATAGAGAGAGAGAGAGAGAGAGAGAGAGAGAGAGAGAGAGAGATTTACATAACTTGGAGGGAGGTAAAGTGAAGAGAAATAAAGTATCAACAGTAGATGTGCTGCGGGCACTTTTCGTGTTTTGTGTTTTGGTTTTGGTTCTGGTTCCATGCTCGTGTTTTGGATCTGGATTGGATTTGCCAAAGCCACCCTTTCGGGTTTTGGCTTTGGTACTGGATGATTCTTGAAAAAAACATAAAAACAGCTAAAATCACATAATTTGGGGGTAATTTTGATCCTACGGTATTATTAACCTTAATAACATTCATTGCCACTCATTTCCAGTCTATTGTGAACAACTCACACCTCACAATATTGTTATTAGGCCAAAAGGTTGCACCGAGGTGTCTGGATGACTAAGCTAAGCGAAACAAGTGTGCGGCACAAACACTTGGCCCATCTAGGAGTGGCACTGCAGTGGCAGACAGGATGGCAGATTTAAAAAATAGGCCCCAAACAGCACATGATGCAAAGAAGAAAAAGAGGTGCAATTAGGTAGCTGGATGGCTAAGCTAAGCTAAGCGACACAAGTGTGTGGCACAAACATCTGGCCCATCTAGGAGTGGCACTGCAATGGCAGACAGGATAGCACTTAAAAAAACTAGGCCCCAAACAGCACATCATGCATAGAAGAAAGAGAGGTGCACTGAGGTAGCTGTATGACTAAGCTAAGCGACACAAGTGTGCGGCACAAACAACATGGGACGTGCTGGAATTTGCCCAGATGTAATACACGCACAATATTGGTGGCACAGGAGAGCGTACCCCTAAACCACACACACACACACACACACACATACACACACACACACACACACACACACACACACACACACACACAGCAAAGCCTGTAAAATTAATTTGGATAATAACAACCCTTTTATTTGGAGCTATTATTATAATAATATGCAGCACAGGCGAGCGTACCCCTACACCACACAGGGCATACCATGTAAAAAATATTTGGATAATAATATAAGTAATGTATATAAGCCTTTTTTTTTTTTTAGTTAATAATATACAGCACAGGACACCAACACAGGACTTATGGCAGCACAAGACAGCACCACTGGACTGATGCAGCACGAGATAGCACCACTGGACTGGACTTATATGGCAGTACACCTGGACTTATATGGCAGTACCCCTGGGCTTGTATGGCAGTGTCAGACAGGATGGCACTTCAAAAAACTAGTCCCCAAACAACACATGATGCAAAGAAGAAAAAGAGGTGCAAGATGGAATTGTCCTTGGGCCCTCACACCCACCCATATGTTGTATAAACAGGACATGCACACTTTAACAAACCAATCATTTCAGCGACAGTGTCTACCACACGACTGGATTAAATTACTAGTTTGTTTGGGCCCCCACCAAAAAAGAAGCAATCAATCTGTCCTTGCACAAACTGGCTCTACAGAGGCAAGATGCGACCTCATCCTCTTCCTCCGACTCCTCACCCCTTTCAGTGTGTACACCCTCCTCCTCACAGATTATTAATTCGTCCCAACTGGAATCCACCATCACAGGTACCTGTGTACTTTCTGGAGGCAATTGCTGGTAAAGGTCCTCCCGGAGGAATTTATAATTCATTTTGATGAAAATCATCTCCACATTTTCTGGAAGTAACCTCCTACGCCGATCATTGACAAGGTTAGCGGCTGCACTAAACACTCTTTCAGAGTACACAGTTAAGGGGGGGGCAACTTAGGTAAAATTAAGCTAGTTTGTGCAAGGGCATCCAAATTGCCTCTTTTCCTGCCAGTATACATAGGACTGTTTGACATGCCTACTTGGATGCTGTCACTCATATAATCCTCCACCATTCTTTCAATGGTGACAGAATCATATGCAGTGACAGTAGACATGTAAGTAATCATTGGCAGGTCCTTCAGTCCGGACCAGATGTCAGCACTCGCTCCCGGCTGCCCTGTATCACTGCCAGTGGGTGGGCTAGGAAATCTTATCCTTTTTCTTGCAGCCCCAGTTGCGGGAGGAAATGAAGAAGGAGCTGTTGACGGGTCACTTATCGCTTGAGTTAACAATTTTCTCACCAGCAGGTCTTTGAACCTCAGCATACTTGTGTTTGCTGAAAAGAGAGATACAATATTGGCTTTTAACCTAAGATCAAGCATGGTGGCCAAAATGTAGTGCTCTGATTTCAACAGATTGACCACCCTTGAATCCTGGCAAAGCAAATGAAGGGCTCCATCCACAAGTCCCACATACTTAGCGGAATCGCTTCATCTTAGCTCCTCCTTCAATTTCTCCAGCTGCTTCTGCAAAAGCCTGATGAGGGCAATGACCTGACTCAAACTGGCAGAGTCTGAACTGACTTCACGTGTGGCAAGTTTGAAGGGTTGGAGAACCTTGCACAAGAGGAAATCATTCTTCACTGCACTTGAGTCAGGTGCATTCCCCCTCCTTTGCCTAGATCGTAGGTGGATGTATAGGCTTGAATGGTCTTTTGCTGCTCCTCCATCCTCTGAAGCATATAGAGTGTTGAATTCCACCTCGTTACCACCCCTTCCATCAGGTGATGGCAGGGCAGGTTCAGGAGTGTTTGCTGGTGCTCCAGTCATCAGCATGCAGTGGCTGAATGTTGAAAGTGGCCCACGATTTTTCGGGCCACCGACAGCATCGTCTGCACGCCCCTGTCATTTTTCAAAAAATTCTGCACCACCAAATTAATTGTATGTGCAAAACATGGGATGTGCTGGAATTTGCCCAGATGTTATGCATGTACAATATTGGTGGCGTTGTCCGATATCACAAATGAATCCCTAGGCGAGTCTAATTGGGGTAGGCCATTGTGCATTGATGTCCCTTAGTTTCCGTTAGAGGTTGTCAGCGGTGTGCCACTTACAGAAAGCGGTGATACATAGCGTAGCCTGCCTAGGAACGAGTTGGCATTTGCGAGATGCTGCTACTGGTGCCGCTGCTGCTGTTGCTGCGTGAGGCCATACATCTACCCAGTGGGCTGTCACAGTCATATAGTCCTTAGTCTGCCCTGTTTCACTTATCCACATGTCCGTGGTTAAGTGGACAGTGGGTACAACTGCATTTTTTAGGACACTGAGGACAATTTTTCTGACTTCTCTGTACATTCTTGGTATCACCTGCCTAGTGAAGTGGAACGTAGATTGGATTTGGTTCCAGGGACACACTAGCTCCATCAATTCTCTAAGTCAAACTGAACAAATGGCGGATACCGGATGCACGTCTAACACCAACATAGCTGTCAAGGCCTCAGTTATCCGCTTTGCAACAGGATTACTGCTGTCATATTTCATCTTCCTTACAAAGGACTGTTGGACAGTCAATTGCTTAGTTGAAGTAGTACAAGTGGTCTTCCGACTTCCCCTCTGGGATGACAATCGACTCCCAGCAGCAACAGCAGCAGCGGCAGCAACAGCAGCAGTAGGCATGCCACTCAAGGATCCTCCGGAGGAATCCCGGTTAGGAGAGGACTCCTGAGTCTTGCCAGTGACTACTGACGTTCCTGACTGGGGAGGAAGTTGACGTTGAGAGAGTTGGTGGTGTGGCTTGCAGGAGCTTGGGTACAAGAGAAAGAAGGGATTTAGGTGTTAGTGGACTGCTTATGCTTTTAACCAAAGTTTAACAACTTGACACTGGCTTCTGATGAATGTGCAGCAGGTGACGTATAAGGGAGGATGTTCATAGGTGGTTAACATCCTTACCTCTACTTATTACAGATTGACAGAGGCAACACATGGCTTGACACCTGTTGTCTGGATTTGTGGAGAAAACATTCCACACCGAAGAGGTGTTTTTTTTTGTATTTTGCCCAGGCATCACAATGGGCTTATTCATCCCACGGACAACAGGTGTCTCCCCCGATGCCTGATTTAAACAAACCACATCACCAGCAGAATCCTCATTGTCAGCTTCCTCCTCAGCACCAGCAACACCCATATCCTCATCTTCAGCAGTGACATCTTCAATTTTAATATCAGAAACTGGACTGTGTGTGCTACTTCCAGCACTTGCAGGGGCGTGCAAATGGTGGAAGGAGCCACCTCTTCCCGTCCAGTGTTGGAAGGTCAGGCATTACAACCGCCGACACACTTGGACTCTCCTTGGGGATTTGTGATACCATCTTAGAACGCACAGTTCTTTGCTGTGCTTTTTACAGCTTAACTCTTATCATTTTCTAACGGGAGGATAATGGCTTCCATCGTCATGTGAAGCTGAACCACTAGTCATGAACATAGGCCAGGGCCTTAGCCGCTCATTGCCACTCTTTGTCGTAGATGGCATATTGACAAGTTTACATTTCTCCTTAGACAATTTAAATTAATTTTTTGGGGGTCTTTTTACTGAACTTTGGCTTTTTGTTTTTTACATGCCCTCTGCTATCACATTGGGCATCGACCTTGGCAGACAACGTTGATGGCATTTCAGCATCTACTGTATGTCATGGCTAGTGGCAGCAGCTGCAGCACTAGGAGGAAGTGGTTCTTGATCTTTCCCTATTTTATCCTCCAAATTTTTTGTTCTCCATTGTTTTTCTGGAGTTATATAACAATATGCAGTACAGGAGAGCGTACCTCTACACCACACAGGGCAAACTCTGTGAAAATTATTTGGATTAAATATTAATAACCCCTTTATTTGGAGTAAATAATATACAGCACAGGACAGCACCACTGAACTTATATGGCAGCACCACTGGACTGGAGTTATGCGGCAGTACCAGTGGAATTATACGTCAATATCAGTGGACTTGTATGGAGGTACTTCTGGACTGGATTTATACAACAGTATTACTGGATTTATATGCCAGTACCACTGGAATTATACGGCAGTATCACTGGAATTATATGGCAGTACCACTGGATTTATATGGCAGTACCACTAGACTGGATTTACATGGCAGTATCACCAGATTTATACGCCAGTACCACTGGAATTATACTGCAGTATCACTGGAATTATATGGCGGTACCACTGGATTTATACAACAGTACCACTGGACTGGATTTATACGGCAGCATCACTGGTTTTATATGCCAGTACCACTGGAATTATACGGCAGTATCACTGGAATTATACAGCAGTATCACTGGAATTATATGGCAGTACCACTGGATTTATATGGCAGTACCGCTGGACTGGATTTATACGGCAGTATCACTGGATTTATACGCTAGTACCACTGGAATTATACGGCAGTATCACTGGAATTATATGGCAGTATCACTGGATTTATACACCAGTGCCACTGGATTTATACGGCAGTACCACTGGACATATACGGCAGTATTACTGAAATTATATGGCAGTACCGCTGGACAAATATGGCAGTGTCACTGGACATATACAGCAGTTTCACTGGACATATACGGCAGTACCACTGGACATATACAGTAGCACAGGGACACCACCACTGGACTGATGCAGGACAACACAGCACCACTGCAATGGACTGGACTTATACAGCAGCACTGGACACATGGCAGCAGAGGACACCACCGCTGTGACTGGACTGATGAAGCACAAGACACTACCACTGTACCGATGCAGGACACTGAGGACGGAGACAGGTCTTCTCGCTACACTCTTCAATGCCATAGTGAAAATGGCGGTGACGCGAGTCTCCTTATATGGAATCCAAACCCCTCGAGAATCCGACAGCGGGATGATGACGGTTTGCTTCGTTCTGGCTTCAGAGTCAGCAGGAAAACCCGAGCCTGACTCGGATCCGGGCTCGGAGAGTGAAGTTCGGGGGGGTTTGGTTCTTAGGGAACCGAACCCGCTCATTTCTAGTATCAACCAATCAGCTCCTATTATGTTACAGGCTGTGTTGAAACAATGACAGGAGTTGATTGGCTGGTACTCCAAGTTTTATACATCTCCCTCATATTTTGATCGCATTTTCTGGGGTGATCTGTTGTATAACAAGTGATGTCATGTGATGTGAGAGATAACCGTCTCCAGTATGGTTGGTGTCTTAGTGGTTTGTCAGCTGGGTTATGCAGTGCCATTCATCTACCCGGCAATTCCCAATTTATTGATGTCGATCTGCTGATCAGCAGACTCTGATGTTCAGCAATATAGTTGTGAGATTGGTTAAATCATACATATTAACAATCAGTGACTTTCCAATTACGTTAACATGGCTGCAACTGGGGGGCTAGGGGCGCATGTGACCTAGGTGCCAGATTGGAGAGGGCGACAAGACTGTCACCTGAATCATCCCTAACACTCGCTCCCTATGCGACAGCAGTCGCTTAGACCCGGCGGTGCTCAAGCTCCAGACTCTACTAGCTGCCGCCTATCAAGGAGTTGGGCAAACCGCATTGCTGAGATGAAGCTGAAAATAAACTACATCCCCCAGCAGCCCTTGCTGTCGGGAGCTATAGTTCACTTTCAGTTTCATCTTTGTAGCGTGATCGGCAGAGTAGGATTAAGAGTTGGCACAGGGGACAAGTTACCCCAGCCCCCCCCCCCCCCCCTCCCCACTGCCTGAGTATAATCATAGCAGCGCACTGCTGCACTGGAAAATAAGAAGCTTCCTGAGGTCTGAATAGGGGGCGGGGCTAAACGGCACTGTGCTGTACACAGTGCCAGGCCAGCCAGCAGCATAGGAGAGAGGAGAGAAGGAGAGCAGCAGCACAAATAGTGAGGTGTCTATTCATGAAACAGTGAAAAGTGTTGAGGAGTGAGCCAGTGGAGAGTTGCCCATGGCAACCAATCAGCAGCAAAGTAACATTTATAATTTGCATACAATACAATTGTACAGAGCAGCTAATTGGTTGACGTGGGTAACTTCTCCACAGGCTCACTTCTCCACTTTTTCACTGCTTCTTGAATAGACCACAGGGAAGGGGCACTGTATATGTGTGTGACTACTATATATGTGTGTAAGAATGTGTGCATGTGTGTGACTGTATGTGAATAGGTGTATGACTACATATCTGTATGTGTGCCTGTGTGTCACTGTATGTATATGTCTGACTATATATATATTTATACAGGTGTGTGACTATATATATGTGAGTGAATGTGTGTGTATGTGTTTCGGTGTGTGATTATGGGGGTCATTCCAAGTTGATCGTAGCTGTGCTAAATTTAGCACAGCTACGATCCTCTTCCCTGACATGCGGGGGGACGCCCAGCACAGGGCTAGTCCGCCCCGCATGTCAGTCCGGCCCCCCCTCGCAGAAGTGCAAAGACATTGCACAGCGGCGATGCCTTTGCATTTCAAGAGTAGCTACCTGGCCAGCGCAGCTTTAGCGTGCGGGCCTGGAGCTACTCAACGCTCCCTGGCCCGCAGCGGCTGCAAGTGACGTCATGCAGCCGCTGCGGCCTGCCCCCCCGTTCGGTCCGGCCATGCCTGCGTTGGCCGGACCAAACCCACAAAGTGGCGGCCAATCGCCGCTGTTCCTCCCCCTCCCGCCCAGAGATTGCCTCTGCATGTCAATCAGGCAGAGGCGATTGCATCCCTGCTACGGCCTACGGCCGTCTAGCATGCACCCGCGCACTACGGTGCCGTGCATGCGCAGCAGGGAATTGTTTGCTCTGCTGCGTTAAAAAGCAGTGAGCGCAGACTTCCGGTTCCGGGTGCATGGAGTGAGCTGCTCCTTCTCACAGCTCCGCTCCGTGCCCGGCTAAATCGCCACTTTACAAGGCTTTACCGCCTCCAATCCTCCCCACTTTAATCCTTCCCACCTGCTGTCCGTCCGCGATGGACAAATTTGTGACCGCCACGCATCCGCCGCGCTCGCAGCAGCAGGCGCTGCGACAAGTAAAGAGAGGAGCGGACCCTGTCATGGCGCCGGACGGCAACTCCCTCGTGCACACCCAGGCATTCAAGAAGTCCGTGGCGGATGCGCTGGACTCTGACCCGGCTTCCTTACCCAGGCACCGTGACAGCCCGCTTCTTTATGGGGATCTAGTGGACGCCATCTCATCAACCATGGGCCCGCAGCTGACCAAGGCGGTGAGTGATATCACAGCGCAGCTGCAGCAATTAAACACACGAGTTTCCACAGTGGAGAACAGGATAAGCTCTATGGCCCACAACATCGCTGATATGCAGTGTGAAATTAAACGTCTTGAAAAAGATAACTATGCCTTTATTAATAAGCTGGGGGAAATCGAATATATTTCCAGACGGAATAACATTAGGATCGTGGGTTTGCCTGAATCCTTAAAAGGGGCCTCCTTGGAGAATTTTGTCACTCACACATTACCCACCCTCCTTGGCATTCAGAAGGCCTGTAAAGATATGATCATAGAACGGGTGCATAGAATTGGTCCTCCTCCCCGTCCTGCTGACACCCGCCCCAGAGTGACTATCTTTAAATGTCTGAGTTACACACGTAAGTTGGAAATATGGCGCGCCTCCAGGAAACCGCCTATCCTGAATTGGGAGGGCAAGAATCTCAGACTTTTTCAAGACTTTTCTGCCGAATTGACGAAAGCACGCCATGCTTTTTCTCCTATCTGCTGACGTCTCATTGCCGACAAGAGAAGATTTGCATTGATATATCCCGCTAAATTACGTATCTTCGACAAGGACAGACATTATGACTTCACCACTCCGGATGCTGCTGCTGACTTCCTCTGTGAAGGTCTCTCTCGTTCTGAAGCGGACATCTCTGACCCTAATTGACACTGCAGAACTCTCCGGTTCTCATTCCCCACTGTTGTTGCTGACCGCATGCAAGCTGTTCTGTCTCAACACTTTTGGCTCATGTAGTTAAGACTTTATGTCCTTTATGCTCATATTTGGCTTTTGCTCCACTACATGTTGTCCCTCCTTGTAAATCTGATGACTAATTACGCTTTCACTAATGCCTGGGCACGGAGGAGGTAATGCTCCGGGTTTATGTTGTTTTGGTCTCTGTACCTATTGGTTCTCCTAATTTTTCCGGGCCTCCGGAAGTTATGTGATTGTTTCATATCTGTCCTGAACATGCTAGTCATGTTCTTTAGTGTTTTGTCTCTGTCTTTGTGTCCCCCCCCTTTCTGTTTTTCCCCCAGTGTCCTCCCCCTCCCATGCCCCTCTACGGGCTCTTCGGGTTCACTACTCTTCCTTACTGGATACCTTACAGCTCAGATTACAATGCATGATTGTACATTATGGCAGAAATTAAGATTGGGTCCTTCAATGTGGGGGGCTTCAACTCCCCTGCTAAGCGGAGGAAAATTTTGTTGTACTCTAATAGATTACATTTAGATATTGTTTTTATTGAGGAGGCGTATTTGGTTCCCGTGGAAATGCTGAAATTGCAAATGTTGGGGTGGAAATTATTAGCCAGTGCTTCTTTTAATTCCAGGGCCCGTGGAGTAGCCATTTTGATTAAATGCCAGCTCCCTTGTGAGCTTCTAAAAATGATCCCTGACACTGAAGGCAGGTTTGTTGTTGCACACATTATCCTACACTCCAAATGATACACCTTATGTAATGTATATGCCCCGACAGTGTACAAAAGACACTTTTTTATGAAATTGAAAGACAAATAATTCCAGCGCGTCTTAAAACTAGAGATGTGCACCGGAAATTTTTCGGGTTTTGTGTTTTGGTTTTGGGTTCGGTTCCGCGGCCGTGTTTTGGGTTCGAACGCGTTTTGGCAAAACCTCACCGAATTGTTTTTGTCGGATTCGGGTGTGTTTTGGATTCGGGTGTTTTTTTTCAAAAAAAACTAAAAAAACAGTTTAAATCATAGAATTTGGGGGTCATTTTGATCCCAAAGTATTATTAACCTCAATAACCATAATTTCCACTCATTTTCAGTCTATTCTGAACACCTCACACCTCACAATATTATTTTTAGTCCTAAAATTTGCACCGAGGTCGCTGGATGACTAAGCTCAGCGACCCAAGTGGCCGACACAAACACCTGGCCCATCTAGGAGTGGCACTGCAGTGTCACGCAGGATGGCCCTTCTAAAAAACACTCCCCAAACAGCACATGACGCAAAGAAAAAAAGAGGCGCAATGAGGTAGCTGTGTGACTAAGCTCAGCGACCCAAGTGGCCGACACAAACACCTGGCCCATCTAGGAGTGGCACTGCAGTGTCAGGCAGGATGGCCCTTCCAAAAAATACTCCCCAAACAGCACATGACGCAAAGAAGAAAAAAAAGAGGCGCAATGAGGTAGCTGTGTGACTAAGCTCAGCGACCCTAGTGGCCGACACAAACACCTGGCCCATCTAGGAGTGGCACTGCAGTGTCAGGCAGGATGGCCCTTCCAAAAAACACTCCCCAAACAGCACATGACGGAAAGAAAAAAAGAGGCGCAATGAGGTAGCTGTGTGAGTAAGCTCAGCGACCCTAGTGGCCGACACAAACACCTGGCCCACCTAGGAGTGGCACTGCAGTGTCACGCAGGATGGCCCTTCAAAAAAACACTCCCCAAACAGCACATGACGCAAAGAAAAAAGAGGCGCAATGAGGTAGCTGTGTGACTAAGCTCAGCGACCCAAGTGGCCGACACAAACACCTGGCCCATCTAGGAGTGGCACTGCAGTGTCACGCAGGATGGCCCTTCAAAAAAACACTCCCCAAACAGCACATGACGCAAAGAAAAAAAGAGGCGCAATGAGGTAGCTGTGTGAGTAAGCTCAGCGACCCTAGTGGCCGACACAAACACCTGGCCCATCTAGGAGTGGCACTGCAGTGTCACGCAGGATGGCCCTTCCAAAAAACACTCCCCAAACAGCACATGACGCAAAGAAAAAAAGAGGCGCAATGAGGTAGCTGTGTGAGTAAGCTAAGCGACCCTAGTGGCCAACACAAACACCTGGCCCATCTAGGAGTGGCACTGCAGTGTCACGCAGGCTGGCCCTTCCAAAAAACACTCCCCAAACAGCACATGACGTAAAGAAAAATGAAAGAAAAAAGAGGTGCAAGATGGAATTGTCCTTGGGCCCTCCTACCCACCCTTATGTTGTATAAACAGGACATGCACACTTTAACCAACCCATCATTTCAGTGACAGGGTCTGCTGTGACTGAAATGACGGGTTGGTTTGGACCCCCACCAAAAAAGAAGCAATTAATCTCTCCTTGCACAAACTGGCTCTACAGAGGCAAGATGTCCACCTCATCATCATCCTCCGATTCATCACCGTGTACATCCCCCTCCTCACAGATTATCAATTCGTCCCCACTGGAATCCACCATCACAGCACCCTGTGTACTTTGTGGAGGCAATTGCTGCTGGTGAATGTCTCCATGGAGGAATTGATTATAATTCATTTTAATGAACATCATCTTCTCCACATTTTCTGGAAGTAACCTCGTACGCCGATTGCTGACAAGGTGAGCGGCGGCACTAAACACTCTTTCGGAGTACACACTTGTGGGAGGGCAACTTAGGTAGAATAAAGCCAGTTTGTGCAAGGGCCTCCAAATTGCCTCTTTTTCCTGCCAGTATACGTACGGACTGTCTGACGTGCCTACTTGGATGCGGTCACTCATATAATCCTCCACCATTCTTTCAATGGGGAGAGAATCATATGCAGTGACAGTAGACGACATGTCCGTAATCGTTGGCAGGTCCTTCAGTCCGGACCAGATGTCAGCATCAGCAGTCGCTCCAGACTCCCCTGCATCACCGCCAGCGGGTGGGCTCGGAATTCTGAGCCTTTTCCTCGCACCCCCAGTTGCGGGAGAATGTGAAGGAGGAGATGTTGACAGGTCGCGTTCCGCTTGACTTGACAATTTTCTCACCAGCAGTTCTTTGAACCCCTGCAGACTTGTGTCTGCCGGAAAGAGAGATCCAAGGTAGGTTTTAAATCTAGGATCGAGCACGGTGGCCAAAATGTAGTGCTCTGATTTCAACAGATTGACCACCCGTGAATCCTTGTTAAGCGAATTAAGGGCTCCATCCACAAGTCCCACATGCCTAGCGGAATCGCTCTGTGTTAGCTCCTCCTTCAATGTCTCCAGCTTCTTCTGCAAAAGCCTGATGAGGGGAATGACCTGACTCAGGCTGGCAGTGTCTGAACTGACTTCACGTGTGGCAAGTTCAAAAGGTTGCAGAACCTTGCACAACGTTGAAATCATTCTCCACTGCGCTTGAGACAGGTGCATTCCACCTACTATATCGTGCTCAATTGTATAGGCTTGAATGGCCTTTTGCTGCTCCTCCAACCTCTGAAGCATATAGAGGGTTGAATTCCACCTCGTTACCACTTCTTGCTCCAGATGATGGCAGGGCAGGTTCAGGCGTTTTTGGTGGTGCTCCAGTCTTCTGTACGTGGTGCCTGTACGCCGAAAGTGTCCCGCAATTCTTCTGGCCACCGACAGCATCTCTTGCACGCCCCTCTCATTTTTTAAATAATTCTGCACCACCAAATTCAAGGTATGTGCAAAACATGGGACGTGCTGGAATTTGCCCATATTTAATGCACACACAATATTGCTGGCGTTGTCCGATGCCACAAATCCACAGGAGAGTCCAATTGGGGTAAGCCATTCTGCGATGATCTTCCTCAGTTGCCGTAAGAGGTTTTTAGCTGTGTGCGTATTCTGGAAAGCGGTGATACAAAGCGTAGCCTGCCTAGGAAAGAGTTGGCGTTTGCGAGATGCTGCTACTGGTGCCGCCGCTGCTGTTCTTGCGGCGGGAGTCCATACATCTACCCAGTGGGCTGTCACAGTCATATAGTCCTGAGTCTGCCCTGCTCCACTTGTCCACATGTCCGTGGTTAAGTGGACATTGGGTACAACTGCATTTTTTAGGACACTGGTGAGTCTTTTTCTGAGGTCTGTGTACATTTTCGGTATCGCCTGCCTAGAGAAATGGAACCTAGATGGTATTTGGTACCGGGGACACAGTACCTCAAACAAGTCTATAGTTGGCTCTGCAGTAATGATGGATACCGGACCACGTTTCTCACCGCCCAGGATGCCAAGGCCTCAGTTATCCGCTTTGCAGCAGGATGACTGCTGTGATTTTTCATCTTCCTCGCAAAGGACTGTTGGACAGTCAATTGCTTGGTGGAAGTAGTAAAAGTGGTCTTACGACTTCCCCTCTGGGATGACCATCGACTCCCAGCAGCAACAACAGCAGCGCCAGCAGCAGTAGGCGTTACACGCAAGGATGCATCGGAGGAATCCCAGGCAGGAGAGGACTCGTCAGAATTGCCAGTGACATGGCCTGCAGGACTATTGGCATTCCTGGGGAAGGAGGAAATTGACACTGAGGGAGTTGGTGGGGTGGTTTGCGTGAGCTTGGTTACAAGAGGAAGGGATTTACTGGTCAGTGGACTGCTTCCGCTGTCGCCCAAAGTTTTTGAACTTGTCACTGACTTATGATGAATGCGCTGCAGGTGACGTATAAGGGAGGATGTTCCGAGGTGGTTAACGTCCTTACCCCTACTTATTACAGCTTAACAAAGGCAACACACGGCTTGACAAATGTTGTCCGCATTTCTGTTGAAATACTTCCACACCGAAGAGCTGATTTTTTTGGTATTTTCACCAGGCATGTCAATGGCCATATTCCTCCCACGGACAACAGGTGTCTCCCCGGGTGCCTGACTTAAACAAACCACCTCACCATCAGAATCCTCCTGGTCAATTTCCTCCCCAGCGCCAGCAACACCCATATCCTCCTCATCCTGGTGTACTTCAACACTGACATCTTCAATCTGACTATCAGGAACTGGACTGCGGGTGCTCCTTCCAGCACTTGCAGGGGGCGTGCAAATGGTGGAAGGCGCATGCTCTTCACGTCCAGTGTTGGGAAGGTCAGGCATCGCAACCGAAACAATTGGACTCTCCTTGTGGATTTGTGATTTCGAAGAACGCACAGTTCTTTGCTGTGCTTTTGCCAGCTTAAGTCTTTTCATTTTTCTAGCGAGAGGCTGAGTGCTTCCATCCTCATGTGAAGCTGAACCACTAGCCATGAACATAGGCCAGGGCCTCAGCCGTTCCTTGCCACTCCGTGTGGTAAATGGCATATTGGCAAGTTTACGCTTCTCCTCCGACGATTTTATTTTAGATTTTTGAGTCCTTTTTTTACTGATATTTGGTGTTTTGGATTTTACATGCTCTGTACTATGACATTGGGCATCGGCCTTGGCAGACGACGTTGATGGCATTTCATCGTCTCGGCCATGACTAGTGGCAGCAGCTTCAGCACGAGGTGGAAGTCGATCTTGATCTTTCCCTATTTTTGGAACCTCAACATTTTTGTTCTCCATGTTTTAATAGGCACAACTAAAAGGCACCTCTGGTAAACAATGGAGATGGAGGGATAGTAGTATACTTATGGATGACGAGTGACTGCCGACACAGAGGTAGCTACAGCCGTGGACTACCGTACTGCGTCTGCTAGTATAGACTGGATGATAATGATATAAAAAATATATATATATCACTACTGCAGCCGGACAGGTATATATTATATAATGACGGACCTGCTGGACACTGTCAGCAGCAGACTCCTAAACTACTAGTATGAAGAAGATAGAAAAAAAAAACCCACCACAGGTAGGTATACAATTATGGACGAGCACTGCCGACACAGAGGTAGCTACAGCCGTGGACTACCGTACTGCGTCTGCTAGTATAGACTGGATGATAATGATATAAAAAATATATATATATCACTACTGCAGGACAGGTATATATTATATAATGACGGACCTGATGGACACTGCCAGCAGCAGACTCCTAAACTACTAGTATGAAGAAGATAGAAAAAAAAAACCCACCACAGGTAGGTATACAATTATGGACGAGCACAGCCGACACAGAGGTAGCTACAGCCGTGGACTACCATACTGCGTCTGCTAGTATAGACTGGATGATAATGATATAAAAAATATATATATATCACTACTGCAGGACAGGTATATATTATATAATGACGGACCTGCTGGACACTGTCAGCAGCAGACTCCTAAACTACTAGTATGAAGAAGATAGAAAAAAAAACCCCACCACAGGTAGGTATACAATTATGGACGAGCACTGCCGACACAGAGGTAGCTACAGCCGTGGACTACCGTACTGCGTCTGCTAGTATAGACTGGATGATAATGATATAAAAAATATATATATATATCACTACTGCAGGACAGGTATATATTATATAATGACGGACCTGCTGGACACTGTCAGCAGCAGACTCCTAAACTACTAGTATGAAGAAGATAGAAAAAAAAACCCACCACAGGTAGGTATACAATTATGGACGAGCACTGCCGACACAGAGGTAGCTACAGCCGTGGACTACCGTACTGCGTCTGCTAGTATAGACTGGATGATAATGATATAAAAAATATATATATATCACTACTGCAGGACAGGTATATATTATATAATGATGGACCTGCTGGACACTGTCAGCAGCAGACTCCTAAACTACTAGTATGAAGAAGATAGAAAAAAAAAAACCCACCACAGGTAGGTATACAATTATGGACGAGCACTGCCAACACAGAGGTAGCTACAGCCGTGGACTACCGTACTGCGTCTGCTAGTATAGACTGGATGATAATGATATAAAAAATATATATATATATCACTACTGCAGGACAGGTATATATTATATAATGACGGACCTGCTGGACACTGTCAGCAGCAGACTCCTAAACTATTAGTATGAAGAAGATAGAAAAAAAAACCCACCACAGGTAGGTATACAATTATGGACGAGCACTGCCGACACAGAGGTAGCTACAGCCGTGGACTACCGTACTGCGTCTGCTAGTATAGACTGGATGATAATGATATAAAAAATATATATATATCACTACTGCAGGACAGGTATATATTATATAATGACGGACCTGCTGGACACTGTCAGCAGCAGACTCCTAAACTACTAGTATGAAGAAGATAGAAAAAAAAAACCCACCACAGGTAGGTATACAATTATGGACGAGCACTGCCGACACAGAGGTAGCTACAGCCGTGGACTACCGTACTGCGTCTGCTAGTATAGACTGGATGATAATGATATAAAAAATATATATATATCACTACTGCAGGTATATATTATAATATAATGAATGACGGACCTGCTGGACACTGTCTGTCAGCAGAATGCGTTTATAGAATAAAAAAAAAAAACACCACACGAGTGTTTAACTTTTTCAGGCAGACAATATACTGGTGGTCACTGGTCAGTCACACTGGCAGCAAAAGTGTGCACTGTTATGTACTCCTGCTATAACTGCTCCCCAGTCTCCCCCACAATTAAGCTGTGTGAGCAGTGAGCACTCAGCACAGTCAGATATACATAGATGATATTTAGAGATGTGCACTTGAAATTTTTCGGGTTTTGTGTTTTGGTTTTGGGTTCGGTTCCGCGGCCGTGTTTTGGGTTCGACCGCGTTTTGGCAAAACCTCACCGAATTTTTTTTGTCGGATTCGGGTGTGTTTTGGATTTGGGTGTTTTTTTCAAAAAACCCTAAAAAACAGCTTAAATCATAGAATTTGGGGGTCATTTTGATCCCAAAGTATTATTAACCTCAAAAACCATAATTTCCACTCATTTTCAGTCTATTCTGAATACCTCACACCTCACAATATTATTTTTAATCCTAAAATTTGCACCGAGGTCGCTGGATGACTAAGCTAAGCGACCCTAGTGGCCGACACAAACACCTGGCCCATCTTGGAGTGGCACTGCAGTGTCACGCAGGATGGCCCTTCCAAAAAACACTCCCCAAACAGCACATGACGCAAAGAAAAAAAGAGGCACAATGAGGTAGCTGTGTGAGTAAGATAAGCGACCCTAGTGGCCGACACAAACACCTGGCCCATCTAGGAGTGGCACTGCAGTGTCATGCAGGATGGCCCTTCCAAAAAACACTCCCCAAACAGCACATGACGCAAAGAAGAAAAAAAGAGGCGCAATGAGGTAGCTGTGTGAGTAAGATAAGCGACCCTAGTGGCCGACACAAACACCTGGCCCATCTAGGAGTGGCACTGCAGTGTCACGCAGGATGGCCCCTCCAAAAAACACTCCCCAAACAGCACATGACGCAAAGAAGAAAAAAAGAGGCGCAATGAGGTAGCTGTGTGAGTAAGCTAAGCGACCCTAGTGGCCGACACAAACACCTGGCCCATCTAGGAGTGGCACTGCAGTGTCACGCAGGATGGCCCTTCCAAAAAACACTCCCCAAACAGCACATGACGCAAAGAAGAAAAAAAGAGGCGCAATGAGGTAGCTGTGTGAGTAAGCTAAGCGACCCTAGTGGCCGACACAAACACCTGGCCCATCTAGGAGTGGCACTGCAGTGTCACGCAGGATGGCCCTTCCAAAAAACACTCCCCAAACAGCACATGACGCAAATAAAAATGAAAGAAAAAATAGGTGCAAGATGGAATTGTCCTTGGGCCCTCCCACATGAGATGAAATTAATATATATATATATATAATATCACTAGTACTGCAGCCGGACAGGTATATATATTTATTATGTAATGACGGACCTGCTGGACACTGTCAGCTCAGCAACGCAGACTGCTACAGTAAGCTACTATAGTAGTATGTATCAAGAAGAAAGAAAAAAGAAAAAACACGGGTAGGTGATATACAATTATGGATGGACGAGCGACTGCCGACACAGAGGTAGCTACAGCCGTGGACTACCGTACTGTGTCTGCTGCTAATATAGACTGGATGATAATGAGATGAAATTAATATATATATATATAATATCACTAGTACTGCAGCCAGACAGGTATATATATTTATTATGTAATGACTGATGACGGACCTGCTGGACACTGTCAGCTCAGCACCGCAGACTGCTACAGTAAGCTACTATAGTAGTATGTATCAAGAAGAAAGAAAAAAAAAACCACGGGTAGGTGGTATACAATTATGGATGGACGAGCGACTGCCGACACAGAGGTAGCTACAGCCGTGGACTACCGTACTGTGTCTGCTGCTAATATAGACTGGATGATAATGAGATGAAATTAATATATATATATATATATATATAATATCACTAGTACTGCAGCCGGACAGGTATATATATTTATTATGTAATGACGGACCTGCTGGACACTGTCAGCTCAGCACCGCAGACTGCTACAGTAAGCTACTATAGTAGTATGTATCAAGAAGAAAGAAAAAAAAAAAACCACGGGTAGGTGGTATACAATTATGGATGGACGAGCGACTGCCGACACAGAGGTAGCTACAGCCGTGGACTACCGTACTGTGTCTGCTGCTAATATAGACTGGATGATAATGAGATGAAATTAATATATATATATATAATATCACTAGTACTGCAGCCGGACAGGTATATATATTTATTATGTAATGACTGATGACGGACCTGCTGGACACTGTCAGCTCAGCACCGCAGACTGCTACAGTAAGCTACTATAGTATGTATCAAGAAGAAAGAAAAAAAAAAAAACACGGGTAGGTGGTATACAATTATATATATATATATACAATTATATATATATATTAAACTGGTGGTGATTAATTAAACTGGTGGTCAGGTCACTGGTCACACTATCAGCAACTTGCAAGTAGTACTCCTAAGCAGACAATCACAATATACTGGTGGTCAGTGTGGTCACAATGGCAGTGTGGCTGGCACTCTGGCAGCAAAAGTGTGCACTGTACGTTAAAATATGTACTCCTGCTCTCAGACTCTAACTGCTCCCCACTGTCTCCCCCACAAGTCAGATATACATATACAGTCACACTACACTTCAGCAAGTAGTAGTACTCCTAAAAATGCTCCCCAAAATTACTAAATACTGTGTCTCTCTCTACTCTAGTCTCTTCTCTATAAACGGAGAGGACGCCAGCCACGTCCTCTCCCTATCAATCTCAATGCACGTGTGAAAATGGCGGCGACGCGCGGCTCCTTATATAGAATCCGAGTCTCGCGATAGAATACGAGCCTCGCGAGAATCCGACAGCGGGATGATGACGTTCGGGCGCGCTCGGGTTAACCGAGCAAGGCGGGAGGATCCGAGTCACTCGGACCCGTGAGAAAAAAGCTGAAGTTCGGGCGGGTTCGGATTCCGAGGAACCGAACCCGCTCATCTCTAATGATATTATCATGCAGCACACTGAGGCTGAGCACAGATATGGTATGTGACTGTGTATCGTTTTTTTTCAGGCAGAGAACGGATTTTAAATAATAAATAAAACTGGTGGTCACTAGTATAACTATCAGCAAAACTCTGCACTCTCTGAGTACTCCTAATGCTCCCCAAAATTACTAAAATTAAATTACTAGTAAATCAAGTGTCTCACTCTCTATCTAAACGGAGAGGACGCCAGCCACGTCCTCTCCCTATCAATCTCAATGCACGTGTGAAAATGGCGGCGACTCGCGGCTCCTTATATAGAATCCGAGTCTCGCGATAGAATACGAGCCTCGCGAGAATCCGACAGCGGGATGATGACGTTCGGGCGCGCTCGGGTTAGCCGAGCAAGGCGGGAAGATCCGAGTCTGCCTCGGACCCGTGTAAAAAGGCTGAAGTTCGGGGGGGTTCGGATTCCGAGGAACCGAACCCGCTCATCTCTACTTAAAACTCCTAAAAATATATATAATGATGGTCGTATATGGTAAAAAATAGCAGCTCTCAATTGGACAGTACTGATCTGTCCACCAATGCAACAACAATAATTGATAATATGATATACTATCAGAGAGCGCATATGCGCTCTCTGATAGTATATCATATTATCAATTATTGTTTTTATGAAATTGATTACATTACTGACGCCTTATATGGACGAGGGTTTAATGGTCTGCGGTGATTTTAACCTCACCTCAGATATATATCTGGACAGGTCTTCTGCCCTCTCACACTCTTTCTCGCTTCCCAAGTATGGTATTCCCCATTTTGCCACACAATTGTCCCTTGTGGATATCTGGAGAGTCATTAATCCCACTGTCAAAATGTATACCTGTTTGTCTGCTGCCTATCACACCCTGTCTCGCATTGACTACCTGTTTCTGTCTCTGTCCTTGTTCACAAGAGTCTCGTCCGTGGAGATTGAGCTGATATCTGTTTCGGATCATTCCCTACAATGGTTCACTTTGCACATCTCTGATGAACCCCCTAACAAGCTCATATGGCGTTTCCCATCCCATCTTTTGGCCTCCCTGGAATTTAAAACAATGCTTAAAACTAGTAGAGATGAGCGCCGGAAATTTTTCGGGTTTTGTGTTTTGGTTTTGGGTTCGGTTCCGCGGCCGTGTTTTGGGTTCGAACGCGTTTTGGCAAAACCTCACCGAATTTTTTTTGTCGGATTCAAGTGTGTTTTGGATTCGGGTGTTTTTTTTTTAAAAACACTAAAAAACAGCTTAAATCATAGAATTTGGGGGTCATTTTGATCCCAAAGTATTATTAACCTCAAAAACCATAATTTACACTCATTTTCAGTCTATTCTGAATACCTCACACCTCACAATATTATTTTTAGTCCTAAAATTTGCACCTAGGTCGCTGGATGACTAAGCTGGGCGACCCTAGTGGCCGACACAAACACCGGGCCCATCTAGGAGTGGCACTGCAGTGTCACGCAGGATGTCCCTTCCAAAAAACCCTCCCCAAACAGCACATGACGCAAAGAAAAAAAGAGGCGCAATGAGGTAGCTGACTGTGTGAGTAAGATAAGCGACCCTAGTGGCCGACACAAACACCGGGCCCATCTAGGAGTGGCACTGCAGTGTCACGCAGGATGTCCCTTCCAAAAAACCCTCCCCAAACAGCACATGACGCAAAGAAAAAAAGAGGCGCAATGAGGTAGCTGACTGTGTGAGTAAGATAAGCGACCCTAGTGGCCGACACAAACACCGGGCCCATCTAGGAGTGGCACTGCAGTGTCACGCAGGATGTCCCTTCCAAAAAACCCTCCCCAAACAGCACATGACGCAAAGAAAAAAAGAGGCGCAATGAGGTAGCTGACTGTGTGAGTAAGATAAGCGACCCTAGTGGCCGACACAAACACCGGGCCCATCTAGGAGTGGCACTGCAGTGTCACGCATGATGTCCCTTCCAAAAAACCCTCCCCAAACAGCACATGACGCAAAGAAAAAAAGAGGCGCAATGAGGTAGCTGACTGTGTGAGTAAGATAAGCGACCCTAGTGGCCGACACAAACACCGGGCCCATCTAGGAGTGGCACTGCAGTGTCACGCAGGATGTCCCTTCCAAAAAACCCTCCCCAAACAGCACATGACGCAAAGAAAAAAAGAGGCGCAATGAGGTAGCTGACTGTGTGAGTAAGATAAGCGACCCTAGTGGCCGACACAAACACCGGGCCCATCTAGGAGTGGCACTGCAGTGTCACGCAGGATGTCCCTTCCAAAAAACCCTCCCCAAACAGCACATGACGCAAAGAAAAAAAGAGGCGCAATGAGGTAGCTGACTGTGTGAGTAAGATAAGCGACCCTAGTGGCCGACACAAACACCGGGCCCATCTAGGAGTGGCACTGCAGTGTCACGCAGGATGTCCCTTCCAAAAAACCCTCCCCAAACAGCACATGACGCAAAGAAAAAAAGAGGCGCAATGAGGTAGCTGTGTGAGTAAGATAAGCGACCCTAGTGGCCGACACAAACACCGGGCCCATCTAGGAGTGGCACTGCAGTGTCACGCAGGATGTCCCTTCCAAAAAACCCTCCCCAAACAGCACATGACGCAAAGAAAAATTAAAGAAAAAAGAGGTGCAAGATGGAATTGTCCTTGGGCCCTCCCACCCACCCTTATGTTGTATAAACAGGACATGCACACTTTAACCAACCCATCATTTCAGTGACAGGGTCTGCCACACGACTGTGACTGATATGACGGCTTGGTTTGGACCCCCACCAAAAAAGAAGCAATTAATCTCTCCTTGCACAAACTGGCTCTACAGAGGCAAGATGTCCACCTCATCATCATCCTCCGATATATCACCGTGTACATCCCCCTCCTCACAGATTATCAATTCGTCCCCACTGGAATCCACCATCTCAGCTCCCTGTGTACTTTGTGGAGGCAATTGCTGCTGGTCAATGTCTCCGCGGAGGAATTGATTATAATTCATTTTAATGAACATCATCTTCTCCACATTTTCTGGATGTAACCTCGTACGCCGATTGCTGACAAGGTGAGCGGCGGCACTAAACACTCTTTCGGAGTACACACTTGTGGGAGGGCAACTTAGGTAGAATAAAGCCAGTTTGTGCAAGGGCCTCCAAATTGCCTCTTTTTCCTGCCAGTATAAGTACGGACTGTGTGACGTGCCTACTTTGATGCGGTCACTCATATAATCCTCCACCATTCTTTCAATGTTGAGAGAATCATATGCAGTGACAGTAGACGACATGTCCGTAATCGTTGTCAGGTCCTTCAGTCCGGACCAGATGTCAGCATCAGCAGTCGCTCCAGACTGCCCTGCATCACCGCCAGCGGGTGGGCTCGGAATTCTGAGCCTTTTCCTCGCACCCCCAGTTGCGGGAGAATGTGAAGGAGGAGATGTTGACAGGTCGCGTTCCGCTTGACTTGACAATTTTCTCACCAGCAGGTCTTTGAACCCCAGCAGACTTGTGTCTGCCGGAAAGAGAGATCCAAGGTAGGCTTTAAATCTAGGATCGAGCACGGTGGCCAAAATGTAGTGCTCTGATTTCAACAGATTGACCACCCGTGAATCCTTGTTAAGCGAATTAAGGGCTCCATCCACAAGTCCCACATGCCTAGCGGAATCGCTCCGTGTTAGCTCCTCCTTCAATGTCTCCAGCTTCTTCTGCAAAAGCCTGATGAGGGGAATGACCTGACTCAGGCTGGCAGTGTCTGAACTGACTTCACGTGTGGCAAGTTCAAAGGGCATCAGAACCTTGCACAATGTTGAAATCATTCTCCACTGCGCTTGAGACAGGTGCATTCCACCTCCTATATCGTGCTCAATTGTATAGGCTTGAATGGCCTTTTGCTGCTCCTCCAACCTCTGAAGCATATAGAGGGTTGAATTCCACCTCGTTACCACTTCTTGCTTCAGATGATTCAGTAGTTCAGGTTCAGTAGTTTTTGGTGGTGCTCCAGTCTTCTGTACGTGGTGCCTGTACGCCGAAAGTGTCCCGCAATTCTTCTGGCCACCGACAGCATCTCTTGCACGCCCCTGTCGTTTTTAAAAAAATTCTGCACCACCAAATTCAAGGTATGTGCAAAACATGGGACGTGCTGGAATTTGCCCATATTTAATGCACACACAATATTGCTGGCGTTGTCCGATGCCACAAATCCACAGGAGAGTCCAATTGGGGTAAGCCATTCCGCGATGATCTTCCTCAGTTGCCGTAAGAGGTTTTCAGCTGTGTGCGTATTCTGGAAACCGGTGATACAAAGCGTAGCCTGCCTAGGAAAGAGTTGGCGTTTGCGAGATGCTGCTACTGGTGCCGCCGCTGCTGTTCTTGCGGCGGGAGTCCATACATCTACCCAGTGGGCTGTCACAGTCATATAGTCCTGACCCTGCCCTGCTCCACTTGTCCACATGTCCGTGGTTAAGTGGACATTGGGTACAACTGCATTTTTTAGGACACTGGTGAGTCTTTTTCTGACGTCCGTGTACATTCTCGGTATCGCCTGCCTAGAGAAGTGGAACCTAGATGGTATTTGGTAACGGGGGCACACTGCCTCAATAAATTGTCTAGTTCCCTGTGAACTAACGGCGGATACCGGACGCACGTCTAACACCAACATAGTTGTCAAGGCCTCAGTTATCCGCTTTGCAGCAGGATGACTGCTGTGATATTTCATCTTCCTCGCAAAGGACTGTTGAACAGTCAATTGCTTACTGGAAGTAGTACAAGTGGGCTTACGACTTCCCCTCTGGGATGACCATCGACTCCCAGCAGCAACAACAGCAGCGCCAGCAGCAGTAGGCGTTACACGCAAGGATGCATCGGAGGAATCCCAGGCAGGAGAGGACTCGTCAGAATTGCCAGTGACATGGCCTGCAGGACTATTGGCATTCCTGGGGAAGGAGGAAATTGACACTGAGGGAGTTGGTGGGGTGGTTTGCGTGAGCTTGGTTACAAGAGGAAGGGATTTACTGGTCAGTGGACTGCTTCCGCTGTCGCCCAAAGTTTTTGAACTTGTCACTGACTTATTATGAATGCGCTGCAGGTGACGTATAAGGGAGGATGTTCCGAGGTGGTTAACGTCCTTACCCCTACTTATTACAGCTTGACAAAGGCAACACACGGCTTGACACCTGTTGTCCGCATTTCTGTTGAAATACTTCCACACCGAAGAGCTGATTTTTTTGGTATTTTCACCAGGCATGTCAGTGGCCATATTCCTCCCACGGACAACAGGTGTCTCCCCGGGTGCCTGACTTAAACAAACCACCTCACCATCAGAATCCTCCTGGTCAATTTCCTCCCCAGCGCCAGCAACACCCATATCCTCCTCATCCTGGTGTACTTCAACACTGACATCTTCAATCTGACTATCAGGAACTGGACTGCGGGTGCTCCTTCCAGCACTTGCAGGGGGCGTGCAAATGGTGGAAGGCGCATGCTCTTCACGTCCAGTGTTGGGAAGGTCAGGCATCGCAACCGACACAATTGGACTCTCCTTGTGGATTTGGGATTTCGAAGAACGCACAGTTCTTTGCGGTGCTTTTGCCAGCTTGAGTCTTTTCAGTTTTCTAGCGAGAGGCTGAGTGCTTCCATCCTCATGTGAAGCTGAACCACTAGCCATGAACATAGGCCAGGGCCTCAGCCGTTCCTTGCCACTCCGTGTGGTAAATGGCATATTGGCAAGTTTACGCTTCTCCTCCGACAATTTTATTTTAGGTTTTGGAGTCCTTTTTTTACTGATATTTGGTGTTTTGGATTTGACATGCTCTGTACTATGACATTGGGCATCGGCCTTGGCAGACGACGTTGCTGGCATTTCATCGTCTCGGCCATGACTAGTGGCAGCAGCTTCAGCACGAGGTGGAAGTGGATCTTGATCTTTCCCTAATTTTGGAACCTCAACATTTTTGTTCTCCATATTTTAATAGGCACAACTAAAAGGCACCTCAGGTAAACAATGGAGATGGATGGATACTAGTATACAATTATGGATGGACTGCCGAGTGCCGACACAGAGGTAGCTACAGCCGTGGACTACCGTACTGTACTGTGTCTGCTGCTAATATAGACTGGTTGATAATGAGATGTAGTATGTATAAAGAAGAAAGAAAAAAAAAACCACGGGTAGGTGGTATACAATTATGGATGGACTGCCGAGTGCCGACACAGAGGTAGCTACAGCCGTGGACTACCGTACTGTACTGTGTCTGCTGCTAATATAGACTGGATGATAATGAGATGTAGTATGTATAAAGAAGAAAGAAAAAAAAAACCACGGGTAGGTGGTATACAATTATGGATGGACTGCCGAGTGCCGACACAGAGGTAGCTACAGCCGTGGACTACCGTACTGTGTCTGCTGCTAATATAGACTGGATGATAATGAGATGTAGTATGTATAAAGAAGAAAGAAAAGAAAAACCACGGGTAGGTGTTATACAATTATGGATGGACTGCCGAGTGCCGACACAGAGGTAGCTACAGCCGTGGACTACCGTACTGTACTGTGTCTGCTGCTAATATAGACTGGATGATAATGAGATGTAGTATGTATAAAGAAGAAAGAAAGAAAAAAACACGGGTAGGTGGTATACAATTATGGATGGACTGCCGAGTGCCGACACAGAGGTAGCTACAGCCGTGGACTACCGTACTGTACTGTGTCTGCTGCTAATATAGACTGGTTGATAATGAGATGTAGTATGTATAAAGAAGAAAGAAAAAAAAAACCACGGGTAGGTGGTATACAATTATGGATGGACTGCCGAGTGCCGACACAGAGGTAGCTACAGCCGTGGACTACCGTACTGTACTGTGTCTGCTGCTAATATAGACTGGATGATAATGAGATGTAGTATGTATAAAGAAGAAAGAAAAAAAAAACCACGGGTAGGTGGTATACAATTATGGATGGACTGCCGAGTGCCGACACAGAGGTAGCTACAGCCGTGAACTACCGTACTGTGTCTGCTGCTAATATAGACTGGTTGATAATGAGATGTAGTATGTATAAAGAAGAAAGAAAAAAAAAACCACGGGTAGGTGGTATACAATTATGGATGGACTGCCGAGTGCCGACACAGAGGTAGCTACAGCCGTGGACTACCGTACTGTACTGTGTCTGCTGCTAATATAGACTGGATGATAATGAGATGTAGTATGTATAAAGAAGAAAGAAAAAAAAAAACCACGGGTAGGTGGTATACAATTATGGATGGACTGCCGAGTGCCGACACAGAGGTAGCTACAGCCGTGGACTACCGTACTGTACTGTGTCTGCTGCTAATATAGACTGGTTGATAATGAGATGTAGTATGTATAAAGAAGAAAGAAAAAAAAAACCACGGGTAGGTGGTATACAATTATGGATAGACTGCCGAGTGCCGACACAGAGGTAGCTACAGCCGTGGACTACCGTACTGTACTGTGTCTGCTGCTAATATAGACTGGATGATAATGAGATGTAGTATGTATAAAGAAGAAAGAAAAAAAAACCACGGGTAGGTGGTATACAATTATGGATGGACTGCCGAGTGCCGACACAGAGGTAGCTACAGCCGTGGACTACCGTACTGTACTGTGTCTGCTGCTAATATAGACTGGATGATAATGAGATGTAGTATGTATAAAGAAGAAAGAAAAAAAAAACCACGGGTAGGTGGTATACAATTATGGATGGACTGCCGAGTGCCGACACAGAGGTAGCTACAGCCGTGAACTACCGTACTGTGTCTGCTGCTAATATAGACTGGTTGATAATGAGATGTAGTATGTATAAAGAAGAAAGAAAAAAAAACCACGGGTAGGTGGTATACAATTATGGATGGACTGCAGAGTGCCGACACAGAGGTAGCTACAGCCATGGACTACCGTACTGTACTGTGTCTGCTGCTAATATAGACTGGTTGATAATGAGATGTAGTATGTCTAAAGAAGAAAGAAAAAAAAAACCACGGGTAGGTGGTATACAATTATGGATGGACTGCCGAGTGCCGACACAGAGATAGCTACAGCCGTGGACTACCGTACTGTACTGTGTCTGCTGCTAATATAGACTGGATGATAATGAGATGTAGTATGTATGAAAAAGAAAGAAAAAAAAAACCACGGGTAGGTGGTATACAATTATGGATGGACTGCCGAGTGCCGACACAGAGGTAGCTTCAGCCGTGGACTACCGTACTGTACTGTGTCTGCTGCTAATATAGACTGGATGATAATGAGATGTAGTATGTATAAAGAAGAAAGAAAAAAAAAACACGGGTAGGTGGTATACAATTATGGATGGACTGCCGAGTGCCGACACAGAGGTAGCTACAGCCGTGAACTACCGTACTGTGTCTGCTGCTAGTATAGACTGGATGATAAATAATGATATAAAAAATATATATATATCACTACTGCAGCCGGACAGGTATATATTATATAATGACGGACCTGCTGGACACTGTCTGTCAGCAGAATGAGTTTTTTAATTTTTATAGAATAAAAAAACACCACACAAGTCACACGACAAGTGTACTTTTTCAGGCAGACATTCAATCACAATATACTATGCTGGTGGTCAGTGTGGTCAGGTCACTGGTCACAGTGGTCAGTGGTCAGTCACACTGGCAGTGGCACTCTGGCAGCAAAAGTGTGCACTGTTTAATATGTACTCCTGGCTCCTGCTATAACCTATAACTGCTCCCCAGTCTCCCCCACAATTAAGCTGTGTGAGCACAGTCAGATATTATACATAGATGATGCAGCACACTGGGCTGAGCACAGATATGGTATGTGAGTGTGACTGAGTCACTGTGTATCGTTTTTTTCAGGCAGAGAACAAGAACAGAACGGATTATTAAATAATAATAAATTATAAAACTGCACTGGTGGTCAGGTCACTGGTCATCAGTCACTAGTATAACTCCTCCTAAGCTCCAGTAAGTAAATGAAGTGTCTCACTCTCACTCTCCTATCTATTTTAATTTCTAAACGGAGAGGACGCCAGCCACGTCCTCTCCCTATCAATCTCAATGCACGTGTGAAAATGGCCGCGACGCGCGGCTCCTTATATAGAATCCGAGTCTCGCGATAGAATCCGAGCCTCGCGAGAATCCGACAGCGTGATGATGACGTTCGGGCGCGCTCGGGTTAACCGAGCAAGGCGGGAAGATCCGAGTCGCTCGGCCCCGTGTAAAAAAAACTGAAGTTCGGGCGGGTTCGGATTCAGAGGAACCGAACCCGCTCATCTCTAAAAACTAGCTGGGAAGAATACTACGCAAATAATCAGTCTCACACAATTGATAATCCCCCCCTATTTTGGAAAGCAGCTAAGTCGGTACTATGGGGCAACATTCTGTCATATGTGGCCCGTCTCAACAGATCATATGCTGCCACTTATTTAACATTACAGAGTTTGCTTTCCACTGCCTACTCAGCTTATTGCCAAAGCCCTAATATGACTAATAAGCAGGTATACCTTACTGCTAGGACTCATTTCAATGAATATTTGAGTAGTAGAAGTAATAAATCCTTATATGTAGTAAATTATCGTTACCACTGGTTTGGGAACAAGTCCGGTAAACTACTAACTAATATGTTAAACGGTACCAGACCCTCTTCTTTAGTTCATCCCCTTAGGAATCCTGACGGATCCCTTACATCCTCCAATATTCAGATTGTTTCGGTCCTCAAGGACTTCTGTGCATCCCTTTACTCTTCTGTCCCTTCTTTCTCCCCTGAGAATGACGCGTCCACCTCCTCTACATTTCTTCCTGAGTCTGGACTAGAGATGAGCGGGTTCGGTTCCTCGGAAACCGAACCCGCCCGAACTTCATGTTTTTTTACACGGGTCCGAGCGACTCGGATCTTCCCGCCTTGCTCGGTTAACCCGAGCGCGCCCGAACGTCATCATCCCGCTGTCGGATTCTCGCGAGGCTCAGATTCTATCGCGAGACTCGGATTCTATATAAGGAGCCGCGCGTCGCCGCCATTTTCACACGTGCATTGAGATTCATAGGGAGAGGACGTGGCTGGCGTCCTCTCCATTTATAGAGAAGAGAAGAAGAGAGTGAGACTAGAGTAGAGAGAGACACAGTAGTAATTTTGGGGAGCATTAGGAGGAGTACTACTACTTGCTGAAGTGATAGTTAGATAGATAGTGTGACTGTATAATGTATATCTGACTTGTGGGGGAGACACTGACAGTGGGGAGCAGTTAGAGTCTGAGAGCAGGACTCAGGAGTACTACATATAACGTACAGTGCACACTTTTGCTGCCAGAGTGCCACACTGCCATTGTGACCACACTGACCACCAGTATAATATATATTGTGATTGTCTGCTTAGGAGTACTACTTGCAAGTTGCTGATAGTGTGACCAGTGACCTGACCACCAGTTTAATAATCACCACCAGTTTAATATATATATATATATATATAATTGTATATAATATATATATAATATTGTATACCACCTACCCGTGTTTTTTTTTTTCTTTCTTCTTCTTTATACATACTACTATAGTAGCTTACTGTAGCAGTCTGCGGTGCTGCTGAGCTGACAGTGTCCAGCAGGTCCGTCATCAGTCATTACATAATAAATATATATACCTGTCCGGCTGCAGTACTAGTGATATTATATATATATATATATATATATATATATATATTAATTTCATCTCATTATCATCCAGTCTATATTAGCAGCAGACACAGTACGGTAGTCCACGGCTGTAGCTACCTCTGTGTCGGCAGTCGCTGGTCCATCCATAATTGTATACCACCTACCCGTGTTTTTTTTTTTTTTTCTTTCTTCTTCTTTATACATACTACTATAGTAGCTTACTGTAGCAGTCTGCGGTGCTGCTGAGCTGACAGTGTCCAGCAGGTCCGTCATCAGTCATTACATAATAAATATATATACCTGTCCGGCAGCAGTACTAGTGATATTATATATATATATATTAATTTCATCTCATTATCATCCAGTCTATATTAGCAGCAGACACAGTACGGTAGTCCACGGCTGTAGCTACCTCTGTGTCGGCAGTCGCTGGTCCATCCATAATTGTATACCACCTACCCGTGTTTTTTTTTGTTTTTTCTTTCTTCTTCTTTATACATACTACTATAGTAGCTTACTGTAGCAGTCTGCGGTGCTGCTGAGCTGACAGTGTCCAGCAGGTCCGTCATCAGTCATTACACAATAAATATATATACCTGTCCGGCTGCAGTACTAGTGATATTATATATATATATATATATATTAATTTCATCTCATTATCATCCAGTCTATATTAGCAGCAGACACAGTTCGGTAGTCCACGGCTGTAGCTACCTCTGTGTCGGCAGTCGCTGGTCCATCCATAATTGTATACCACCTACCAGTGTTTTTTTTGTTTTTTCTTTCTTCTTCTTTATGCATACTACTATAGTAGCTTACTGTAGCAGTCTGCTGTGCTGCTGAGCTGACAGTGTCCAGCAGGTCCGTCATCAGTCATTACATAATAAATATATATACCTGTCCGGCTGCAGTACTAGTGATATTATATATATATATATATATATATTAATTTCATCTCATTATCATCCAGTCTATATTAGCAGCAGACACAGTACGGTAGTCCACGGCTGTAGCTACCTCTGTGTCGGCAGTCGCTGGTCCATCCATAATTGTATACCACCTACCCGTGTTTTTTTTTTTCTTTCTTCTTCTTTATGCATACTACTATAGTAGCTTACTGTAGCAGTCTGCGGTGCTGCTGAGCTGACAGTGTCCAGCAGGTCCGTCATCAGTCATTACATAATAAATATATATACCTGTCCAGCTGCAGTACTAGTGATATTATATATATATATATATATATATATATTAATTTCATCTCATTATCATCCAGTCTATATTAGCAGCAGACACAGTACGGTAGTCCACGGCTGTAGCTACCTCTGTGTCGGCAGTCGCTGGTCCATCCATAATTGTATACCACCTACCCGTGTTTTTTTTTTATTCTTTCTTCTTGATACATACTACTATAGTAGCTTACTGTAGCAGTCTGCGGTGCTGCTGAGCTGACAGTGTCCAGCAGGTCCGTCATCAGTCATTACATAATAAATATATATACCTGTCCGGCTGCAGTACTAGTGATATTATATATATATATATATATATATATATATATATAATTTCATCTCATTATCATCCAGTCTATATTAGCAGCAGACACAGTACGGTAGTCCACGGCTGTAGCTACCTCTGTGTCGGCAGTCGCTCGTCCATCCATAATTGTATACTAGTATCCATCCATCTCCATTGTTTACCTGAGGTGCCTTTTAGTTGTGCCTATTAAAATATGGAGAACAAAAATGTTGAGGTTCCAAAATTAGGGAAAGATCAAGATCCACTTCCACCTCGTGCTGAAGCTGCTGCCACTAGTCATGGCCGAGACGATGAAATGCCACCAACGTCGTCTGCCAAGGCCGATGCCCAATGTCATAGTACAGTGCATGTAAAATCCAAAACACCAAATATCAGTAAAAAAAGGACTCCAAAATCTAAAATAAAATTGTCGGAGGAGAAGCGTAAACTTGCCAATATGCCATTTACCACACGGAGTGGCAAGGAACGGCTGAGGCCCTGGCCTATGTTCATGGCTAGTGGTTCAGCTTCACATGAGGATGGAAGCACTCA
Organism: Pseudophryne corroboree; assembly: GCF_028390025.1. Taxonomy (NCBI): domain Eukaryota; kingdom Metazoa; phylum Chordata; class Amphibia; order Anura; family Myobatrachidae; genus Pseudophryne; species Pseudophryne corroboree. The sequence goes on along the minus strand of NC_086453.1, from coordinate 215,014,632 downwards.
GCCTCTCGCTAGAAAACTGAAAAGACTTAAGCTGGCAAAATCACCGCAAAGAACTGTGCGTTCTTCGAAATCCCAAATCCACAAGGAGAGTCCAATTGTGTCGGTTGCGATGCCTGACCTTCCCAACACTGGACGTGAAGAGCATGCGCCTTCCACCATTTGCACGCCCCCTGCAAGTGCTGGAAGGAGCACCCGCAGTCCAGTTCCTGATAGTCAGATTGAAGATGTCAGTGTTGAAGTACACCAGGATGAGGATATGGGTGTTGCTGGAGCTGGGGAGGAAATTGACCAGGAGGATTCTGATGGTGAGGTGGTTTGTTTAAGTCAGGCACCCGGGGAGACACCTGTTGTCCGTGGGAGGAATAGGGCCATTGACATGCCTGGTCAAAATACAAAAAAAATCAGCTCTTCGGTGTGGATGTATTTCACCAGAAATGCGGACAACATTTGTCAAGCCGTGTGTTGCCTTTGTCAAGCTGTAATAAGTAGGGGTAAGGACGTTAACCACCTCGGAACATCCTCCCTTATACGTCACCTGCAGCGCATTCATCATAAGTCAGTGACAAGTTCAAAAACTTTGGGCGACAGCGGAAGCAGTCCACTGACCAGTAAATCCCTTCCTCTTGTAACCAAGCTCACGCAAACCACCCCACCAACTCCCTCAGTGTCAATTTCCTCCTTCCCCAGGAATGCCAATAGTCCTGCAGGCCATGTCACTGGCAATTCTGACGAGTCCTCTCCTGCCTGGGATTCCTCCGATGCATCCTTGCGTGTAACGCCTACTGCTGCTGGCGCTGCTGTTGTTGCTGCTGGGAGTTGATGGTCATCCCAGAGGGGAAGTCGTAAGCCCACTTTTACTACTTCCACCAAGCAATTGACTGTCCAACAGTCCTTTGCGAGGAAGATGAAATATCACAGCAGTCATCCTGTTGCAAAGCGGATAACTGAGGCCTTGACAACTATGTTGGTGTTAGACGTGCGTCCGGTATCCGCCGTTAGTTCACAGGGAACTAGACAATTTCTTGAGGTAGTGTGCCCCCGTTACCAAATACCATCTAGGTTCCACTTCTCTAGGCAGGCGATACCGAGAATGTACACGGACGTCAGAAAAAGACTCACCAGTGTCCTAAAAAATGCAGTTGTACCCAATGTCCACTTAACCACGGACATGTGGACAAGTGGAGCAGGGCAGGGTCAGGACTATATGACTGTGACAGCCCACTGGGTAGATGTATGGACGCCCGCCGCAAGAACAGCAGCGGCGGCACCAGTAGCAGCATCTCGCAAACGCCAACTCTTTCCTAGGCAGGCTACGCTTTGTATCACCGATTTCCAGAATACGCACACAGCTGAAAACCTCTTACGGCAACTGAGGAAGATCATCGCGGAATGGCTTACCCCAATTGGACTCTCCTGTGGATTTGTGGCATCGGACAACGCCAGCAATATTGTGTGTGCATTAAATATGGGCAAATTCCAGCACGTCCCATGTTTTGCACATACCTTGAATTTGGTGGTGCAGAATTTTTTAAAAAACGACAGGGGCGTGCAAGAGATGCTGTCGGTGGCCAGAAGAATTGCGGGACACTTTCGGAGGACAGGCACCACGTACAGAAGACTGGAGCACCACCAAAAACGCCTGAACCTGCCCTGCCATCATCTGAAGCAAGAAGTGGTAACGAGGTGGAATTCAACCCTCTATATGCTTCAGAGGTTGGAGGAGCAGCAAAAGGCCATTCAAGCCTATACAATTGAGCACGATATAGGAGGTGGAATGTACCTGTCTCAAGCGCAGTGGAGAATGATTTCAACGTTGTGCAAGGTTCTGCAACCTTTTGAACTTGCCACACGTGAATTCAGTTCAGACACTGCCAGCCTGAGTCAGGTCATTCCCCTCATCAGGCTTTTGCAGAAGAAGCTGGAGGCATTGAAGGAGGAGCTAAAAGGGAGCGATTCCGCTAGGCATGTGGGACTTGTGGATGGAGCCCTTAATTCGCTTAACAAGGATTCACGGGTGGTCAATCTGTTGAAATCAGAGCACTACATTTTGGCCACCGTGCTCGATCCTAGATTTAAAACCTACCTTGGATCTCTCTTTCCGGCAGACACAAGTCTGCTGGGGTTCAAAGACCTGCTGGTGACAAAATTGTCAAGTCAAGCGGAACGCGACCTGTCAACATCTCCTCCTTCACATTCTCCCGCAACTGGGGGTGCGAGGAAAAGGCTCAGAATTCCGAGCCCACCCGCTGGCGGTGATGCAGGGCAGTCTGGAGCGACTGCTGATGCTGACATCTGGTCCGGACTGAAGGACCTGACAACGATTACGGACATGTCGTCTACTGTCACTGCATATGATTCTCTCCCCATTGAAAGAATGGTGGAGGATTATATGAGTGACCGCATCCAAGTAGGCACGTCAGACAGTCCGTACTTATACTGGCAGGAAAAAGAGGCAATTTGGAGGCCCTTGCACAAACTGGCTTTATTCTACCTAAGTTGCCCTCCCACAAGTGTGTACTCCGAAAGAGTGTTTAGTGCCGCCGCTCACCTTGTCAGCAATCGGCGTACGAGGTTACTTCCAGAAAATGTGGAGAAGATGATGTTCATTAAAATGAATTATAATCAATTCCTCCGTGGAGACATTGACCAGCAGCAATTGCCTCCACAAAGTAGTACACAGGGAGCTGAGATGGTGGATTCCAGTGGGGACGAATTGATAATCTGTGAGGAGCGGGATGTACACGGTGATATATCGGAGGATGATGATGAGGTGGACATCTTGCCTCTGTAGAGCCAGTTTGTGCAAGGAGAGATTAATTGCTTCTTTTTCGGTGGGGGTACAAACCAACCCGTCATTTCAGTCACAGTCGTGTGGCAGACCCTGTCACTGAAATGATGGGTTGGTTAAAGTGTGCATGTCCTGTCTATACAACATAAGGGTGGGTGGGAGGGCCCAAGGATAATTCCATCTTGCACCTCTTTTTTCTTTCATTTTTCTTTGCGTCATGTGCTGTTTGGGGAGTGTTTTTTGGAAGGGCCATCCTGCGTGCCACTGCAGTGCCACTCCTAGATGGGCCAGGTGTTTGTGTCGGCCACTAGGGTCGCTTATCTTACTCACACAGCTACCTCATTGCGCCTCTTTTTTTCTTCTTTGCGTCATGTGCTGTTTGGGGAGTGTTTTTTGGAAGGGCCATCCTGCGTGCCACTGCAGTGCCACTCCTAGATGGGCCAGGTGTTTGTGTCGGCCACTAGGGTCGCTTATCTTACTCACACAGCTACCTCATTGCGCCTCTTTTTTTCTTCTTTGCGTCATGTGCTGTTTGGGGAGTGTTTTTTGGAAGGGCCATCCTGCGTGCCACTGCAGTGCCACTCCTAGATGGGCCAGGTGTTTGTGTCGGCCACTAGGGTCGCTTATCTTACTCACACAGCTACCTCATTGCGCCTCTTTTTTTCTTCTTTGCGTCATGTGCTGTTTGGGGAGTGTTTTTTGGAAGGGCCATCCTGCGTGACACTGCAGTGCCACTCCTAGATGGGCCAGGTGTTTGTGTCGGCCACTAGGGTCGTTTATCTTACTCACACAGCTACCTCATTGCGCCTCTTTTTTTCTTCTTTGCGTCATGTGCGGTTTGGGGAGTGTTTTTTGGAAGGGCCATCCTGCGTGACACTGCAGTGCCACTCCTAGATGGGCCAGGTGTTTGTGTCGGCCACTAGGGTCGCTTATCTTACTCACACAGCTACCTCATTGCGCCTCTTTTTTTCTTCTTTGCGTCATGTGCTGTTTGGGGAGTGTTTTTTGGAAGGGCCTTCCTGCGTGACACTGCAGTGCCACTCCTAGATGGGCCAGGTGTTTGTGTCGGCCACTAGGGTCGCTTATCTTACTCACACAGCTACCTCATTGCGCTTCTTTTTTTCTTCTTTGCGTCATGTGCTGTTTGGGGAGTGTTTTTTGGAAGGGCCATCCTGCGTGACACTGCAGTGCCACTCCTAGATGGGCCAGGTGTTTGTGTCGGCCACTAGGGTCGCTTATCTTACTCACACAGCTACCTCATTGCGCCTCTTTTTTTCTTCTTTGCGTCATGTGCTGTTTGGGGAGTGTTTTTTGGAAGGGCCATCCTGCGTGACACTGCAGTGACACTCCTAGATGGGCCAGGTGTTTGTGTCGGCCACTAGGGTCGCTTATCTTACTCACACAGCTACCTCATTGCGCCTCTTTTTTTCTTCTTTGCGTCATGTGCTGTTTGGGGAGTGTTTTTTGGAAGGGCCATCCTGCGTGCCACTGCAGTGCAACTCCTAGATGGGCCAGGTGTTTGTGTCGGCCACTAGGGTCGCTTATCTTACTCACACAGCTACCTCATTGCGCCTCTTTTTTTCTTCTTTGCGTCATGTGCTGTTTGGGGAGTGTTTTTTGGAAGGGCCATCCTGCGTGCCACTGCAGTGCCACTCCTAGATGGGCCAGGTGTTTGTGTCGGCCACTAGGGTCGCTTATCTTACTCACACAGCTACCTCATTGCGCCTCTTTTTTTCTTCTTTGCGTCATGTGCTGTTTGGGGAGTGTTTTTTGGAAGGGCCATCCTGCGTGACACTGCAGTGCCACTCCTAGATGGGCCAGGTGTTTGTGTCGGCCACTAGGGTCGTTTATCTTACTCACACAGCTACCTCATTGCGCCTCTTTTTTTCTTCTTTGCGTCATGTGCGGTTTGGGGAGTGTTTTTTGGAAGGGCCATCCTGCGTGACACTGCAGTGCCACTCCTAGATGGGCCAGGTGTTTGTGTCGGCCACTAGGGTCGCTTATCTTACTCACACAGCTACCTCATTGCGCCTCTTTTTTTCTTCTTTGCGTCATGTGCTGTTTGGGGAGTGTTTTTTGGAAGGGCCTTCCTGCGTGACACTGCAGTGCCACTCCTAGATGGGCCAGGTGTTTGTGTCGGCCACTAGGGTCGCTTATCTTACTCACACAGCTACCTCATTGCGCTTCTTTTTTTCTTCTTTGCGTCATGTGCTGTTTGGGGAGTGTTTTTTGGAAGGGCCATCCTGCGTGACACTGCAGTGCCACTCCTAGATGGGCCAGGTGTTTGTGTCGGCCACTAGGGTCGCTTATCTTACTCACACAGCTACCTCATTGCGCCTCTTTTTTTCTTCTTTGCGTCATGTGCTGTTTGGGGAGTGTTTTTTGGAAGGGCCATCCTGCGTGACACTGCAGTGCCACTCCTAGATGGGCCAGGTGTTTGTGTCGGCCACTAGGGTCGCTTATCTTACTCACACAGCTACCTCATTGCGCCTCTTTTTTTCTTCTTTGCGTCATGTGCTGTTTGGGGAGTGTTTTTTGGAAGGGCCATCCTGCGTGCCACTGCAGTGCCACTCCTAGATGGGCCAGGTGTTTGTGTCGGCCACTAGGGTCGCTTATCTTACTCACACAGCTACCTCATTGCGCCTCTTTTTTTCTTCTTTGCGTCATGTGCTGTTTGGGGAGTGTTTTTTGGAAGGGCCATCCTGCGTGCCACTGCAGTGCCACTCCTAGATGGGCCAGGTGTTTGTGTCGGCCACTAGGGTCGCTTATCTTACTCACACAGCTACCTCATTGCGCCTCTTTTTTTCTTCTTTGCGTCATGTGCTGTTTGGGGAGTGTTTTTTGGAAGGGCCATCCTGCGTGCCACTGCAGTGCCACTCCTAGATGGGCCAGGTGTTTGTGTCGGCCACTAGGGTCGCTTATCTTACTCACACAGCTACCTCATTGCGCCTCTTTTTTTCTTCTTTGCGTCATGTGCTGTTTGGGGAGTGTTTTTTGGAAGGGCCATCCTGCGTGACACTGCAGTGCCACTCCTAGATGGGCCAGGTGTTTGTGTCGGCCACTAGGGTCGTTTATCTTACTCACACAGCTACCTCATTGCGCCTCTTTTTTTCTTCTTTGCGTCATGTGCTGTTTGGGGAGTGTTTTTTGGAAGGGCCATCCAGCGTGACACTGCAGTGCCACTCCTAGATGGGCCAGGTGTTTGTGTCGGCCACTAGGGTCGCTTATCTTACTCACACAGCTACCTCATTGCGCCTCTTTTTTTCTTCTTTGCGTCATGTGCTGTTTGGGGAGTGTTTTTTGGAAGGGCCATCCTGCGTGCCACTGCAGTGCCACTCCTAGATGGGCCAGGTGTTTGTGTCGGCCACTAGGGTCGCTTATCTTACTCACACAGCTACCTCATTGCGCCTCTTTTTTTCTTCTTTGCGTCATGTGCTGTTTGGGGAGTGTTTTTTGGAAGGGCCTTCCTGCGTGACACTGCAGTGCCACTCCTAGATGGGCCAGGTGTTTGTGTCGGCCACTAGGGTCGCTTATCTTACTCACACAGCTACCTCATTGCGCTTCTTTTTTTCTTCTTTGCGTCATGTGCTGTTTGGGGAGTGTTTTTTGGAAGGGCCATCCTGCGTGACACTGCAGTGCCACTCCTAGATGGGCCAGGTGTTTGTGTCGGCCACTAGGGTCGCTTATCTTACTCACACAGCTACCTCATTGCGCCTCTTTTTTTCTTCTTTGCGTCATGTGCTGTTTGGGGAGTGTTTTTTGGAAGGGCCATCCTGCGTGCCACTGCAGTGCCACTCCTAGATGGGCCAGGTGTTTGTGTCGGCCACTAGGGTCGCTTATCTTACTCACACAGCTACCTCATTGCGCCTCTTTTTTTCTTCTTTGCATCATGTGCTGTTTGGGGAGTGTTTTTTGGAAGGGCCATCCTGCGTGCCACTGCAGTGCCACTCCTAGATGGGCCAGGTGTTTGTGTCGGCCACTAGGGTCGCTTATCTTACTCACACAGCTACCTCATTGCGCCTCTTTTTTTCTTCTTTGCGTCATGTGCTGTTTGGGGAGTGTTTTTTGGAAGGGCCATCCTGCGTGACACTGCAGTGCCACTCCTAGATGGGCCAGGTGTTTGTGTCGGCCACTAGGGTCGTTTATCTTACTCACACAGCTACCTCATTGCGCCTCTTTTTTTCTTCTTTGCGTCATGTGCTGTTTGGGGAGTGTTTTTTGGAAGGGCCATCCTGCGTGACACTGCAGTGCCACTCCTAGATGGGCCAGGTGTTTGTGTCGGCCACTAGGGTCGCTGATCTTACTCACACAGCTACCTCATTGCGCCTCTTTTTTTCTTCTTTGCGTCATGTGCTGTTTGGGGAGTGTTTTTTGGAAGGGCCTTCCTGCGTGACACTGCAGTGCCACTCCTAGATGGGCCAGGTGTTTGTGTCGGCCACTAGGGTCGCTTATCTTACTCACACAGCTACCTCATTGCGCTTCTTTTTTTCTTCTTTGCGTCATGTGCTGTTTGGGGAGTGTTTTTTGGAAGGGCCATCCTGCGTGACACTGCAGTGCCACTCCTAGATGGGCCAGGTGTTTGTGTCGGCCACTAGGGTCGCTTATCTTACTCACACAGCTACCTCATTGCGCCTCTTTTTTTCTTCTTTGCGTCATGTGCTGTTTGGGGAGTGTTTTTTGGAAGGGCCATCCTGCGTGACACTGCAGTGCCACTCCTAGATGGGCCAGGTGTTTGTGTCGGCCACTAGGGTCGCTTATCTTACTCACACAGCTACCTCATTGCGCCTCTTTTTTTCTTCTTTGCGTCATGTGCTGTTTGGGGAGTGTTTTTTGGAAGGGCCATCCTGCGTGCCACTGCAGTGCCACTCCTAGATGGGCCAGGTGTTTGTGTCGGCCACTAGGGTCGCTTATCTTACTCACACAGCTACCTCATTGCGCCTCTTTTTTTCTTCTTTGCGTCATGTGCTGTTTGGGGAGTGTTTTTTGGAAGGGCCATCCTGCGTGCCACTGCATTGTCACTCCTAGATGGGCCAGGTGTTTGTGTCGGCCACTAGGGTCGCTTATCTTACTCACACAGCTACCTCATTGCGCCTCTTTTTTTCTTCTTTGCGTCATGTGCTGTTTGGGGAGTGTTTTTTGGAAGGGCCATCCTGCGTGCCACTGCAGTGCCACTCCTAGATGGGCCAGGTGTTTGTGTCGGCCACAAGGGTCGCTTATCTTACTCACACAGCTACCTCATTGCGCCTCTTTTTTTCTTCTTTGCGTCATGTGCTGTTTGGGGAGTGTTTTTTGGAAGGGCCATCCTGCGTGACACTGCAGTGCCACTCCTAGATGGGCCAGGTGTTTGTGTCGGCCACTAGGGTCGTTTATCTTACTCACACAGCTACCTCATTGCGCCTCTTTTTTTCTTCTTTGCGTCATGTGCTGTTTGGGGAGTGTTTTTTGGAAGGGCCATCCTGCGTGACACTGCAGTGCCACTCCTAGATGGGCCAGGTGTTTGTGTCGGCCACTAGGGTCGCTTATCTTACTCACACAGCTACCTCATTGCGCCTCTTTTTTTCTTCTTTGCGTCATGTGCTGTTTGGGGAGTGTTTTTTGGAAGGGCCATCCTGCGTGCCACTGCAGTGCCACTCCTAGATGGGCCAGGTGTTTGTGTCGGCCACTAGGGTCGCTTATCTTACTCACACAGCTACCTCATTGCGCCTCTTTTTTTCTTCTTTGCGTCATGTGCTGTTTGGGGAGTGTTTTTTGGAAGGGCCTTCCTGCGTGACACTGCAGTGCCACTCCTAGATGGGCCAGGTGTTTGTGTCGGCCACTAGGGTCGCTTATCTTACTCACACAGCTACCTCATTGCGCTTCTTTTTTTCTTCTTTGCGTCATGTGCTGTTTGGGGAGTGTTTTTTGGAAGGGCCATCCTGCGTGACACTGCAGTGCCACTCCTAGATGGGCCAGGTGTTTGTGTCGGCCACTAGGGTCGCTTATCTTACTCACACAGCTACCTCATTGCGCCTCTTTTTTTCTTCTTTGCGTCATGTGCTGTTTGGGGAGTGTTTTTTGGAAGGGCCATCCTGCGTGACACTGCAGTGCCACTCCTAGATGGGCCAGGTGTTTGTGTCGGCCACTAGGGTCGCTTATCTTACTCACACAGCTACCTCATTGCGCCTCTTTTTTTCTTCTTTGCGTCATGTGCTGTTTGGGGAGTGTTTTTTGGAAGGGCCATCCTGCGTGACACTGCAGTGCCACTCCTAGATGGGCCAGGTGTTTGTGTCGGCCACTAGGGTCGCTTAGCTTAGTCATCCAGCGACCTTGGTGCAAATTTTAGGACTAAAAATAATATTGTGAGGTGTGAGGTGTTCAGAATAGACTGAAAATGAGTGGAAATTATGGTTTTTGAGGTTAATAATACTTTGGGATCAAAATGACCCCCAAATTATATGATTTAAGCTGTTTTTTAGTGTTTTTTGAAAAAACACCCGAATCCAAAACACACCCGAATCCGACAAAAAAAATTCGGTGAGGTTTTGCCAAAACGCGGTCGAACCCAAAACACGGCCGCGGAACCGAACCCAAAACCAAAACACAAAACCCGAAAAATTTCAAGTGCACATCTCTAGTCTGGACACTCCCCCCCTAGATTATCCTCTGATTTGGATGTCGATTTGACTGCCCCCATAAGCCCAACGGAAGTCTTCTGCGTGATTAAGTCCTTAAAACAAGGTACAGCCCCTGGTCCCGATGGGTTTGGTGGTAGCTTCTACAAGCTGATGCTTCCTTACGTTCAGGACACATTGTGATGCTTCCTTACGTTCAGGACACATTGGTGCTCATTTTTAATCACATATTACGGTCTGGACAGGCCCCTCTATATTTTAACGCCGCTTATATCAGAGTTTTACCTAAGCCAGGGCGGGATCTGACCTTGCCTGCCTCTTATAGGCCGATTTCCTTGTTGAACTCGGATTATAAGATTCTTGCAAAGATTTTGTCTGAAAGGCTTAAAAAGATTTTACCTTCTATTATTCACCCAGATCAAACCGGATTTATTTCGGGCAGACACTCAGTCCTGAACGTGCGGAAGGTCATATCGGCGGTACAGCACCTGCAACACTCCTCAGACATCCCCTCACTAGGCATCCTTATGTCACTAGATGCAGAAAAGGCCTTTGACCTTGTTCTATGGCCACATCTTTATAATACCATGTCTAATTTCGGGATTTCCTCTACCTTCATCTCTTATATTAAACTTTTATACTCCAACCGTATCTCACAGATACTATGTAACGGACAAATTTCGGACCGCTTCTCCTTATACAGGGGTACGTGACAGGGGTGCCCATTTTCACCCCTCCTCTTTGCCATTGCCATCGAGACGCTTGCCATCCTGTTACGTAACTCACCTGGATTTAAGGGTATAAAAATTTCCGACTGTGAATTGAAAGTTTCCCTTTATGCAGATGATATGCTGCTCTTCATCACTGACCGACTTACCTCTATCCCACACATTATGGCTCTGATCGAAGCCTTCGGCAAGGTTTCCGGCTATAAGGTGAATGTAGAAAAATCGGAATTGATGCCGATTGGTTCATACTCTCTAGATCTGGCCTCTATTCCCACTTTCTCACATTTTAAGATTAATTTGTCCCAGATTAAATATCTCGGTGTCCATGTCACCAGTAAGGTAGAAGACTTGTATAAGGCAAATTTCTCCCACATTATTCAAAAAGTGTCTGCCTTGATGTTGTCATGGAACCATCTTCCACTATCTCTATTGGGGAGGGCGTCGGCGGTGAAGACCATTATTTTCTCTAAAATATTTTATATGGCTCAAATGTTGCCTGTGGCCCTCACCAGTGGTGATATTCTTTCCATCAACTCCTCTATCTCCTCCTTTCTATGGAATGGGAAGCGCCCCCGAATTGCTCTTGCTAAACTTATGCTCCCTAATAGTTTAGGAGACCTGGGGATACCTGATTTCAAGTCATATACCACCTCTGTTTTCTTCCGTTATGCTGGGGATTGGTTATTAGATGACTCTACCTTTACGGATGTTGCACTTGACAATGCCATTTTCCCCTTTCTCCCCTGCTGCCCTACTGCACCTCAAATCCTCTAGTATTCCTCACTCAGTTTACTCCAATATCATGTTCCACGACACTTACATCAACTGGATAAGTCTACACAAAAAACTGAGAAGGGATTTTCGATTCTCCCTGTAGCTCCCTCTATGGGGTAACCCTGACTTCTCTCCCTCCCTGAACAAAACTTTGTTCCGGGTTTGGAGACGGAAGGGTGGGGCTCTTGTGAACAAGGTCTTTGACCCAGGTGGCAATGTGCTCCCCTTCGCGGATCTCCAGCAACAGTTCTCTCTTACCAATAGCCTGTTTTACCTATACCTCCAAGTCTGACATTATGTGCAATCACTCCCCCGCCCTACATCCCCTCCCCCCAACACACACATCATTCTTCACCTCTTACAGTCCCGCCCATCCACAGGATACAGACTCCAACACCTCTATCCCCGGCTAATTTTAGCCAAACCGGATGCCACTCTATTTTCGAAGAAAATACTTTTTAGCTGGGTCGCGGATATACCTTCCCTCACCGCTTGCTCAGGTCTTGTGTTCTCCCGGTACTTCTCATACTCTAAACACTTACAATCTGCCTACTTACAGGAGACCCACTTTAGATTTATTCATAGGACCTACATCTCTCCCGCCCAGAGGAAATACATGTCAGGTAGTGAATTAGGCAATTGTATGAAATGCTCTATGTCTAATGCAGAGTTTTTTCACTGTTATTGGGGTTGCTCCAAAATACGCAGATTCTGGTGTAAGTTGATATGCTATGTTAACGAAATCCTCAATGTCTAACTTTCACCCTCACCTGAAGCATGTTTATTACTTTGGTTTGACAGTTGGGAGTTGGGTCCTCGTCCCCATACACGAATTCCCTTCCTTGTCATTATTTTAACTGTGGCAAAAAAGTTAATACTACTCCATTGGATAAAAAAAACGGCTCCCACTCTACAAGAGTTGAAATCTCGTCTTCTCCAGTTTATGTATTTTGACATGCGATCTTTGCTTCTCAATGAGCCATTGTCCCTATCCTCATATCATAATAAATGGGACTCGTTTCTGTGTTCTCTAGACGCTCACTCAAAACAAACATTTTCGCTGTACTTTGGGAACCAGGACTGGTCCAGAATAAAGTCCCGCTTTGTTTTCTGAGGGACTCCTGTTGTGCCCCCTCTTTGCTTTGTACCTTTTTCCTGTAACTGCTACATTGCTATGAACATATGTAACCCGGCAAATGCTTCCTCTCCTCTACGGATTTAGAATGTATTCATCTGTCACTAATTTTCCCACATTACACTGTGCTCTGGTATCCACTGTCTTACCCCTCTCCCCCCCTATTCCCCCCCATTCCTTCTTAGATCCCCCCACACTCCCCTAGTTCTATTTCCTTTTGTCCCTGTCTCGTGTGCTGGTTTGTCTGTAGTGTCTTGGCAACTCCGTAGCCTAAATTGTATATGGTACTCTCTCTCACTCCCTGATTATATAATCTGGTTATTTGTTTGCTCTTACTTCTTGCAGGGAGTGTCTCCCATTTTGAATGTTTTGTTTTGTTTTATTTGTTTACTTTTTGAAGTACAATAAAATGTGTTTACAAAAATAAAGCAGTGAGCGAACGACCCAGAATGACCCCCTATATGTGTATGTAATGTATACTTATAGGCAGGGGTTTAAGTGGGGAGGAACGAGGTGGAACTGAGTTCCACCACCTGTATTGGTAGGGGGAACTAGTTCCACCACCTCCATTTCCTTGCATGGTAATTCCAACAGAAAAACCTGCCCCATCACCTACATCAGTAGATGATGCAGGCGGCGCTAGTGTTACTGATGAGCTGCAGCCATCTACCCCTTTCTCAGGTCCTGGTGGCTCCATGGTCCTCCTCCATTTACAGCCCACCCCTCCTGGTAATCACACACGCTGTGTCTGTTGGACAGCATTCATCCCCTCCTCAGGGCCCAGTGGCTTCCTTTTACGTCACTATGTGTAAGCGGCACTACTGCTGTGGGAATTGTGTATAAGGGGCACTACTGTGTGGCATAACATGTATAGAGGGTACCATTCTGTAATGCAATGTGCAGAAAGGGCACTACTGACTGATGTAACCTAAATACGTGGCATTACGGGGGGTCATTCCGAGTTGTTCGCTCGTTGCCGATTTTTGCAACGGAGCGATTAAGGCAAAAATGCGCATGCGCATGGTACGCAGTGCACATGTGCTAAGTATTTTAGCACAAAACTTAGTAGATTTACTAACGTCCGAACGAAGAATTTTCATCGTTGAAGTGATCGGAGTGTGATTGACAGGAAGTGGGTGTTTCTGGGCGGAAACTGACCGTTTTCTGGGAGTGTGCGGAAAAACGCAGGCGTGTCAGGGAAAAACGCGGGAGTGTCTGGAGAAACGGGGGAGTGGCTGGCCGAACGCTGGGCGTGTGTGTGACGTCAAACCAGGAACGAAGCGTCCTGAGCTGATCGCAATCTGTGAGTAAGTCTGGAGCTACTCAGAAACTGCTAAGAAATTTCTATTCGCAATTCTGCTAATCTTCCGTTCGCAATTCTGCTAAGTTAAGATACACTCCCAGAGGGCGGCGGCTTAGCGTGTGCAATGCTGCTAAAATCTGCTAGCGAGCGAACCACTCGGAATGAACCCACTATGCGGTGTAATGTGAATACGATTGTTCTACTGTGTTGTGCAATTTGAATTGAGGGTACTATTGTGTGACCACGCTGCTTCTTTGTGAGATCAATGTCCCTTTACGAAGTATTGGAAGCGGGGCACTAATCTGTTGTGCACAGGGGAGTGCCGAATCACTAGCACTGGCCCTGGCATCGCTTAATGTGAGGGGGGGAGCAGGGGGGCTGGGTAAATGAGTTCCACCACCTCTCCAAGACCACTTTAAGCCCTGCTTATAGGTATGTGATTTTTTATATATATATATATATATATATATATATATATATAAATGTATGGGTTATTATGTTCTTTTTTTCTTCATCTGTAGCCCAAATAAAAATTAAAATAAAGTATGAAAATGCCTAGTTATCCCATATACATGTTGCCCCAGGTGACAAAACTCCTAGTTTTGGCTCTGCTGTTATGACACTCACTATATACAGTATACTGAATGTATACATTAGGCAAATGCTGAATGCACAACGGGTCTTTTACACACGCTGTTGACCTGGACATGGGATGAAATGTCACAGGTGCTGTAAGACGCTGACAGGTGCTGACCTTCCAAGTCAGTAGCAGGCACTTAATGAGGTGTATGCACAGCTGGCCACTCTGTCAGCCATAAATCATACGTATCAAAATATTATTTCTATTTTCCTTACAATATGATACAATTTTTCTCTTTTTCATATTGATTATAGTGAGTTATTGGTGCTGATAGTGTAGGACTTCTACATGCCCACATGGCACTTGTCCACACCCACACAGTACTGGTCACACCACCACATGGCACTAGCCAAATCCACACACTCCCACCCCTTCTCAGTATAGGCCCTGGATCACTTTGCCAAGCAGCCTTTGTTTTTAGTCTTACATGTATAATATGTATAATATGTTGAGTCTATTGTACAGTTGCAATGTACAGTATGAACTCATACGTGTAATGTTTGTAATGTATGCTACGTTTTTCCCCCTTCTTATGCTATGTATTCCCCCTTCATGTTGCTGCTTGGCGATCCACTGACCACAAAAAAAATTCTAGTGTACGTGAGCACACCTGGCCAATAAAGCTGATTCTGATTCTGAAGTCAGAAACCCATGTGGCCCCTAGTTTGTCCCTGCATGTATGTGATTTATGTGGAGCAGGAATGCGGCAGCTTTTTCTCTTCTTGAAAGTGAACACTGGGCAGTGCAAATAAAGAAACTGAATGATTGTTGTTATCCCACGTATTGGTTTACTTGCCCAATAAACACTGGTAAACTAGGCAACCATCTAGAATCACTTATACCCTTTTCACACTGCCAATGCCGGATCCCACCCGGGAATTGGAAAAGGGTCCTTCCCGGGTGGGATCCGGCATTGGCAGATGCTGCAGGCTATCCCGACCCGGCAATATGCCGGGTGGGTTGCCATAGCAGTGGGGGGGGGGGGGGGGGAGGGGGCGGATCCGGCGGCGGGGGTGGAGGCGGCGCTGGGAGATGAGATCATCTCTGCGCCACCTCTCCCTATCTAGTAAACGGGTCCCAGGTCACATCGACCCGGGAGCCCGTTTACGCAGCCACTGACCCTGTATTCAACCTGGGTATAACACTGCTTTATACCCGGGATGAATTGACGGGTCAGGCGACCCGGGATTTCGGCTATGCCCCTTTCACACCGCACGCCGACCCGTGTCGACACGGCAATATGCCGGGTCGATACCAGGTTATTTGTGCAGTGTGAAAGGGGTATTAGTGGTAGCACCTGCCTTTCACATTACACTGATAGATAAACCTGTCTATCAGTGTAACTCCGTATTCAAGACACTCAAGCGAAAAGAGTGAAGGCCCAGATTTATCAAGCCTTGGAGAGTGATAAATTGCACGGTGATAAAGTATCAACCAATCAGCTCCTAACTGTCATTCTTCAAACCCAGCCTGTAAAATGGCAGTTAGGAGCTGATTGGTTGATTCTTTATTACTGTACAATTTATCACTCTCCAATGCTTGATAAATATGGGCTTTAGCGAGCCAATGGAGAAGTTGCCCATTGCAACCAATCAGCTACTATTTGTAATTTTATAGAATGCACTTACAAAATGTTACCTTTTCACTGCTTCATACATCTCCCCCAGTGTTTCTTAGCATACAGAGGTCACAAAGTGAACAAGTGGAAATGGATTGAGATTGAAATGCTGACGCTTGGGATGCCAGCGGTCAGAATACCAACCGCGGCATCCCGATGTTCAGAATCCCTCCAATGGCCCCCTAACCCTCCCTTCGAGCAGTCTAAACCTAACACACCCCTTCCCCCCACCCTCCTGCGTCCTAACCCTAACCCTCCCCGGTGATGCCTAAACCTACCCTCCCCTGCAGCTTATACCTACTCCCCCCCCTCCCCCCCCCCATGCGGCTTACCTGTCAGGCGCTTGTTTGGGACCACAACGGCGGGGCTTCTGGCGCCGGGCTTGTGAGCCTATTCAGGATGCTAGTGTTGGCATTCCAAGTAGTGTCGGGATTCTGGCGTCTGTATTTTGAATGCCGGTATCCCGATCGCCGGGATCCTGACTGGATCCCATGGTAACTAAACAACTCAATAATATAAGGAAGCAGATTAATAAAACATATTACATATACTGTATTGAACACTGATTATTCCACTACACTGATTTAACTAATAATTAGCATGAATGCTCTTTTTCACATGAAAAACACAAAGGCTTTTTAAATCAGTAAAAAAACAATAGTTATTACATAATTAAAATAACAAAAATATACATATAATTCAAATACATCAAAACTAGATAAAATCTCAATAATCATAAAATAAATAAATGAACCAGTGCTGGCTGTTGGAAAATGTATATACAAATTGGACGGTTTGCATTAAAAAGAATCACAATTTATTCCATACACTCATAAAAAACATAAAAGGGTATATATTATATATTATCACTATCTATGAAGATAGGCTTTAAATTATATATAGACACCTCCCTATACCGGATCTTGATTTCAAATCCACTCATATATTATTAAATATTATGTGGTTCCAGAAATTTTTGGCAAGGAGAACCTCCAGTCCAATACAGTCACTTTTATGTAGTATTATTTACCAGATGTGGATAAGCGATGATCCCTTGATGATGCATCAGCCTTAGGAATAGTCCATTTGTATAGCTGAAGGGATGAGATGGAAAAAGTACTGTAAAAGTGCTGAAAAGCTTTACGCATTTTACTGGTTCTTAGGAATCCAGCTTCCTCAGGCTCCTGAGGAAGCTGGATGCCTAAGAACCAGTGAAATGCGTTGAGCTTTCATTCTTCGCCTTCCATCCGGATCCGATTCCACTTCTTTGCAATTATTGGGACTTTGAGGCTATTCCATTGGCAACTTTTGGACATTGCTTCACCACTGAACTTTGCACTACAGCACTTTTTCATTTATTTATTTTACATTGTATACTATAGGGGGTCTGATCATCCCCATACCAGCTGTTTCTGGCTGCGCACTTGTATATTTTCTTTCCAAAATCTCAATAATAATGACTACCTGCTACCAAATGTATGCTCTTATTTATCAATGAGTGATAAATTTCACTGTAAGTGATAAATTGCCCCAGCCAATCCACTCCCTACCATCTTTTTTCAAGCACAGGGCCTAATTAAAAGAATTTGCAATCCTTCTGTTCGCATGCTGGGGGCCGCCCATCGCAGGCCAAGGCCGCCCAGCATGCTGACCAACGCCTCCCCCCATTCAACAAGCAGAAATTGCTATTGCAACGTAGTTTCTGATTGTTAGCAGAAATTAAGGATGCCTTCTACCGGCGCAGCCGCCGCGATCATGCCTCCACTCACGGCACCGCATGCCCCCGTTTGCCAGCCTCCGCAACACTCCATCTCCACCTAGGAAACGGAGCAATGCCGCCCCCCCACCCGCAACCACATGTGCCTGATTGAAAGGCAGAGGTGATCGCATTTTATGCATCCTCTCAAAGAAAATGCGGGCGCATGCGCAGGATGGACGCTGCACATACGCCTGCATCTTTTTTGTAATTTTTGCGGCTGGATCTCACACTGCGATCCAACCTGAATTAGCCCCACAGTTTGTAACCTGGCAGTTAGGAGCTGATTGGCTGGTGCAATTTATCACTCACAGTGAAATTTTTGCAGCAGGTTACATTGGTTTCCACATGGAAATATCGGTGTGTAGAGTGGATCTGGATCCAGAAGCACCAACAGGTAAAGATTTAGCTGTCCCAGGATGCATAGGGGGTCTCCTTTATAACCCCGCCTCCAGGCACTGAGAGCTCGGTTTTAAGTTGGTACCTGCAGCAGCAGGTCACTAAACAGGGGGGCTGCGCTGAGCAGCCCTGAAAGCTTTTCAAGAAAATGTCACTGTGACATTCAGTGTTGCAGCTCCATCACCTCCCAAGCGGCGCCGCACACTGCCATTGGCCTGGTTCCCAGTACCTGCAGCGGAGGCATCTCGACTTAGGCACGGTCGCAGACTGCTCTCCGGGATCATGTGGCTGCTACGGGGAGGAGGTAAGAGGGTCTCTTAGGCGTGACACGCCATTAAACCGCGATCCGATCGCGGTCTGGGGAAACGGTCCACTGTGCTGGCGAGGACACTGTCACTGGGCAGGGACCCCACTAGACCACCACTGGAGCGCAGGTCAGGTGTATTAACACCAGCTTAATGGGGCTCCATAGTACCTGGGGTGGAAGACCAGCATAGGGGAGGTGGCGCATGACCTGCAGCCCGTCCCCCAGCCTAGGGTGCCATCTCCTTGCAGATTTCCCACCCTGGAGCTGCCTCACACTCTCACTCACTCCCTCACAGAAACTCTGGGCGCCAGCTTAACAGCACAGCTGCAGCAGGTCTCTGGGATTGCTGGGCAAGGTCTTCCATATAAAGCCGCATTGAGGGAGCCGACAGATAAGTGTGTTGAGGGATGCCTGAAATCTGTATACTCCCTTACAGGGGCTATTCATAGACCGACATTAGCTGCCCCTCGGGCTGCAAAAGGTATTGAGGCGTGGATTTAGGCGTTAGAGGAAGAGCTGCCGGAGGATATCTCTGACAATGCCAGACAATACCTCTCTCATATTACCACCACTTCTTATTACATTCAAGAGGCGTCTTCTGAGGCGGGAGTATTGGCAGCCAAGGCATCGGCTATGTCTATCCTGGCACGCCTCATACTGTGGTTGAGGTCATGGAAAGTGGACTTGGACTCCAAGAAAACGCTAGAAGTCCTCCCCTTCACTGGGGACATTTTGTTTGGCGAAGACCTAAATAAAATTGTGTCTGAACTGGCAGCTGCTAAGACAGCTTTTCTCCCAACTACTCATCCCTCTCAGAAGGCAAAAAGTACCACTTTTCGTTTCTTTAGGCTTGAAGGGAATGCGAAAGGTCAGACATATACCAGACAATCTCATGGTTCCAAAACCTCCAAGCCAAGGCGAAGCAGTCTTGGACAGCCCATCTGCTTGCTGCAAAACATGACAAGCCTGTTGCATGCCAGGGCAGGCCTCCCCCTGTGGGACCCTATGGTAGGCCGACTTCTACAGTTTGCCCAGGTCTGGCTCATGACAACTTCAGACGCATGGGTACTGGAAGTTGTCTCTCACAGGTACGCTGTCACCTTCAAGAGACGCCCCCCTCACCAGTTCTGCACAACGGCTCTCCTGTCGGACCCGTTGAAACAGTTGTAGGTTCCCTCCTGAGCATGGGAGTGATTGTGCCGGTTCCTCAGTCCCAAAGGGGCAGAGGTTATTATTATTCAACCCTGTTTATAGTCTCAAAACCCAATGGGTCTTGCTGGCCTATACTCAACCTCAAATCTCTGAACAAGTTTGTGAGAGTGTCCAAGTTTCATATGGAAACACTACGCTCAATTGTGCTGGCTATGGAACTCAGAGACTATGGTATTCCTGCGGTTTGCTATTGGCGACCTTCACTATAAATTCCAGGCTCTGCCATTTTGGACTGGCTACGGCTCCTTGGATCTTCACCAAGGTCATGGCCATAATGACGGCCCACCTCCATATCCAGGGTGTCCGAATCCTCCCCTACTTGGATGACCTACTGATTCTGGCAAGTTCACACAAAGTCCTTCTCAGTCATCTACAACTGATGGTGACTTTCCTGCAAGCCCACGGGTGGCTAATAAATTGGATAAAAACTTCGCTGGTCCCAGCTCAGAGCATGGTGCACCTAGGGGAACTCTTGGATGCACACAGTCAGAGACTGTTCCTGTCTCCAACCCCGCCAGTCTGCGGGGTTGGGTAGCGGTGTTGGAGCAACACTCATTTCAAGGTCGTTGGACCAGGGAGGAGTCACTCCTTCCGATCAACATTCTGGAGCTGTTGGCAGTGTTTAATGTCTCTCGCCCTGCCTCTGGTATGAAAAAGGCCTGTTCAGGTACAATCAGACAATGCCACCATGGTGACATACATAAACCATCAAGGCAGCACTCGAAGCTGCATGGCAGTGTTGGAAGTGTCAAAAATCCTTTGTTGGGTGGAACGCCATATGCCAGCCATATCGGCAGTGTTCATTCCGGGCATCCTGAACTGGGAAGCGGACTTCCTCAGTCTCCAGGACATTCACTCCGGAGAGTGGGGCCTTCATCCAGAAGTCTTTTAACTCCTAGTGGACAGGTGGGGTCTACTAGACCTAAACCTCATGGCATCTCGACACAAAGGTTCCGATCTTCAGATCACGAACCAGGGATCCTCAGGCAGCATTCGTGGATGCACTGGCAGTTCCATGGAACTTTCAGCTGCCTTACATTTTCCCTCCGGTGTCACTGTAGCCCAGAATACTGCAGAAGTTCAAGCAAGAAGGAGGAATGCTGACTCTGGTCACTGCTGCATGACCCAGATGACACTCGTTCTCAGACCTGCAGGGTCTATCATCAAAACATCCCATCCTACTTCCTCACCGTCAAGAGCTCCTCGTACAGGGCCCTTGTCTCTATCCGGACCTGGCCAGACTGGCTTTGATGGCATGGCTCTTGAAGCCTCACTCCTGAGGGCCAAAGATTTTACTGAGGCGGTTGTTCAGACTATGGTAAAGACCCGCAAACTGGCCTCTGCCCAGATTTGTTTTAGGCTTTGGCATTCTTACTTCACCTGGTGTGCTGATAAGAATTTTCATGCCTATAGGTTCAAAACTTCCAGAATTCTGGCTTTCCTACAAAGGGGCTTAGACTTATGTCTTCATCTGGCCTCCTTCAAGGTTCATATATCTGCCTTGTCGGCATGGTTTCAGTGCAAGATTGCCTATATCCCTGATGTTCATACATTCACCAGGGTGTTCTACGTATTCAGCCTCCCTATGTCCCTCCACTGGCTCCATGGGACCTGTCTATTATATTGAAAGCCCTTCAAGAGTCTCCCTTCGAACCTCTTGAATCAGTGGCTCATGGCCAAGGTCCTGTTTTTGCTGGCTATTGCCTCTGCAAGAAGGGTTTCGGGCTTAGGCACCTTGTCCTGTCGTCCACCCTTCTGATTTTCCACCATGACAGGGCGGTTCTCGGAACCAGGCCAGGTTACTTATCTTAGGTGGTGTCATCTTTTCACATGAACTAAGAGATTGTGTTCCCGGTCTTTATCTTTTCAGACATATCAGCTAAAGAACGGTCTTTAGATGTAGTTAGGGCTCTCTGTGTCTATGTGGACAGGACTGCTTCTATTAGATGGTCTGATGCCCTCTTTGTCCTGTTTGGATTCCACAAACGTGGCTGGCCTGCCAATTAAGCAAACCTTTGCCAGGTGGATTAGAATGGTGATTGCACATGCTTACGAGCAAGCTGATCTTCCAGCTCCAGATTCAATTAAGGCCCATTCTACCTGATCTGTTGGACCTTCTTGGGCAATCCACCATGGCACATCCGCAAAACAATTGTACAGGGCGGCTACGTGGTCCTCAGTCAACACAATTTTTAGGTTCTATGCCTTTCATACCTTTGCCTCCCAGGATGCTTCCCTCTGGATGCCGGATTCTCATATCCGCTAAGGCACGCCCCCTCCCTTGAGGAACTGCTTTAGGACATCTCCGATGTTTCCCTGTTGAAACCAAAGTAACCTGCTGCAGAAAAGGAGAGTTACGGTCAGAGCCGGCACAATGCGCTCAGCGAGGTCAGCAATGCAGGGAGGCGCCAGGCTTCAGAGGTGCGCTCCCTGCTCCGCCGCTATCTGCTGCTGTGCAGTTCCTGTCAAACTGTATGACAGTCAGCTGCAGACCAGGAGAATCAAAGCACCTCAGCTGATCGGATCCCCCAAACAATGCTGCTGCTGTAGACATGAAAAGTTTAACTTCTGCTACAGCAGCTATATAGTTGCTGAAGCCCCACCCCCTCTCACAGGCCGTGAATGTTCTCCATCTTCTCCTGGGACCCAGGTAGAGCATGGTGGCTTCTCAGTGCAACGCAACATTGAAGTTTGCAAATACTGCTGAGGGCTGACAGTGAGACACTAGGTACTGAGGGTCCCAGTAAATGTCACGTAGAGCTGAGCCAGTGCTGGGAAGTGGTCCCCTTGGAGCACTTACTGTATAAGTCCTTTTGGCTAAGATGGATGTGGGTAATACTGTGGCTGGTGAGAATGGGGTTAGTGTTCTCTGGCTGCTGGGGATGGGGGTAGTACCCTGGCTGGGGAGAATGGGTGTGGTGCTCTCTGACTGGGGAAGATGGGGGTAGTACTCTGGCTGGGGAGAATAGGAGTGGTGCTCTCTGGCTGGGAAGTATGGGGGTAGTACTCTGACTGAGGAGAATGGGAGTGGTGGTGCTCACTGGCCGGGGAGGATGGGGAAAGTATTCTGGCTGGGGAGGATGGGACTGGTGCTCACTGACTGCAGAGGATGGGGGTAGTACTCTGGCTGAGGAGAATGGTAGTGGTGCTCACTGGCTGGGGAGGATGGGTTAGTACTCTGGCTGGGGAGGATAGGACTGGTGTTCACTGGCAGGGGAGGATGGGGGCAGTATTCTGGCTGGGGAGAATTGGAGTGGTGCTCACTGGCTGGGAAGGATGGAGGTAGTACTCTAGCTGGGGAGAATGACAGTGGTGCTCACTGGCTGGGGTGGATGGGAGTGGTGCTCACTGGCTGGGGAGGATGAAAATACTGCTCTCTGGATGGGGAGGATGAGGGCAGTACTCTCTCGGGCGGATGGAGGTAGTACTTTGGCTGAGAGGTGGGGAGGATAAGGGAGGTTGTGCCCTCTTTGTGGGGGCCATACACTCTAGATGAGAGTTGGGGGTAATACTCTCTGGCTTGGGAGGATGTAATAATTTGGCTAAGAGCCGGAGAGGATGTGAGCAGTGCACTCTGGGTGAGAGTTGGAAAGTATGGAGGTCATATTCCTGGTGAGCGCTTGGCCAGATGGTGGTAGTACTCTCTGGTTGACAGCTGTGGAGGAGAGGGTAGGTACTCTGGCTGGGGACGATGGGGGTAGTGTGCTGTGGATGGGGAGGATGGAGGTAGTATGCTGTGGATGGGGAGGATACAGGTAGTATGCTGTGGATGGGGAGGATGGAGGTAGTACACTGTGGATGGGGAGGATGGAGGTAGTAGGCTGTGGATGGGGAGGATGGAAGTAGTACTCTGGCTGGGGAGGATAGGACTGGTGCTCACTGGCTGGGGAGGATGGGGGTAGTACTCTGGGGAGAATGGGGGTGGTGCTCACTGGTTGGGGAGGATGGGGGTAGTACTCTGGGGAGAATGGGGGTGGTGCTCACTGGTTGGGGAGGATGGGGGTAGTACTCTGGCTGGGAAGGATAGGACTGGTGCTCACTGGCTGGGGAGGATGGGGGTAGTACTATGGGGAGAATGGGGGTGGTGCTCACTGGCTGGGGAGGATGGGGGTAGCACTCTGGCTTGGGAGAATGGGAGTGGTGCTCACTGGCTGGTGAGGATGGGGGTAGTACTCTGGAAAGAATGGGGGTGGTGCTCACTGGTTGGGGAGGATGGGGGTAGTACTCTGGCTGGGAAGGATACGACTGGTGCTCACTGGCTGGGGAGGATGGGGGTAGTACTCTGGGGAGAATGGGGGTGGTGTTCACTGGCTGGGGAGGATGGGGGTAGCACTCTGGCTAGGGAGAATGGGAGTGGTGCTCACTGGCTGGGGAGGATGAAAATACTGCTCTCTGGATGGGGAGGATGAGGGCAGTACTCTCTCGGGCGGATGGAGGTAGTACTTTGGCTGAGAGGTGGGGAGGATAAGGGGGATAGTGCCCTCTGGGTGGGGGCCATACACACTGGATGAGAGTTGGGGGGTATTACTCTCTGGCTTGGGAGGATGGAGATAGTACTTTGGCTAAGAGCCGGAGAGGATGTGAGCAGTGCACTCTGGGTGAGAGTTGGGGAGGATGGAGGTCATATTCCTGGTGAGAGCTTGGCCAGATGGTGGTAATAATCTCTGGTTGAGAGCTGTGGAGGAGAGGGTAGGTACCCTGGCTGGGGAAGATGGGGGTAGTGTGCTGTGGATCGGGAGGATGGAGGTAGTATGCTGTGGATGGGGAGGATGCAGGTAGTACGCTGTGGATGGGGAGGATGGAGGTAGTACGCTGTGGATGGGAAGGATGGAGGTAGTAGGCTGTGGATGGGGAGGATGGAGGTAGTACGCTGTGGATGGGGGAGGTAGTACGCTGTGGATGGGGGAGGTAGTATGCTGTGGATGGGGAGGATGGAGGTAGTATGCTGTGGATGGGGAGGATGGAGGTAGTATACTGTGGATGGGGAGGATGGGGGTAGTATGCTGTGGATGGGGAGGATGGGGGCCATATTCTTGGTGAGAGCTTGGCCAGATGGTGGTAGTACTCTCTGGTTCAGAGCTGTGGAGGAAAGGGTAGGTACTCTGACTGGGGATGATGGGGGTAGTAAGCTGTGAATGGGGATGATGGAGGTATTACGCTGTGGATGGGGAAGATGGAGGTAGTACACTGTGGATGGGGAGGATGGAGGTATTATACTGTGGATTGGGAGGATGGGGGCCATATTCCTGGTGAGAGCTTGGCAGATGGTGGTAGTACTCTCTGGTTCAGAGCTGTGGAGGAGAGGGTAGGTACTCTGGCTGGGGAAGATGGGGGTAGTAAGCTGTGAATGGGGAGGATGGAGGTAGTACGCTGTGGATGGGGAGGATGGAGGTAGTATGCTGTGGATGGAGAGGATGGAGGTAGTACGCTGTGGATGGGGAGGATGGAGGCCATATTCCAGGTGAAAGTTTGGCCAGATGGTGGTAGTACTCTCTGGTTGAGAGCTGTGGTGGAGAGGGTAGTTACTCTGGCTGGGGACGATGAGGGTAGTATGCTGTGGATGGGGAGGATGGAGGTAGTACGCTGTGGATGGGGAGGATGGGGGCACTACTTTGGCTGAGATGTGTGGCAGATGGGGGTAGTGATTTCTGGATAAGAGGTGAGGAGGATAGGGGTCATACACTCTGGATGAGAGCTAGGGAGGATAAGAGAAGCACTCACTGGTTGAGAGGTGAGAAGTAGAGTGTAGGTATTTTACCTGGAGAAGATGGGGGTCATACTCTTGGGAACTGGGCCTGGTAGAACTCTCTGGGTGAGAGCTGGAATAGATTGGGGTAGTACTTTCTGGGTGAGAACTGGAATAGATTGGGGTAGTACTTTCTGGGTGAGAGCTGGAATAGATTGGGGTAGTACTTTCTGGGTGAGAGCAGGAATAGATTGGGGTAGTACTTTCTGGGTGAGAGCTGGAATAGATTGTGCCAGCCTCTCATCCCTTCCTCTGTACCAGCCTCTCATCCCTTCCTCTGTGCCAGCCTTTAATCCCTTCCTCTGCGCTAGCCTTTCCGCCCATCCTCTGTCTGCACCAGCCTCTCTTACCTTTCTCTGTGCCCACCTTTATTCCCACTGCCACTTCACCCAGTCTCTCCCTGTCACCCACTGCTTCTCTGTCACCCTCTCTCTGCTGTCACCTTTTCCCTGTCACCCACTGCCTCTCCCTGTCACCCTCTCCCCGTCAACCACTGCCAGTCGCCTTCTACCTGTTACCTCCTGCCTCTCCTCATCACCCTCTCCACTTCCCCCTTTGCCTCTCCTCAGCACCCTCTCCCTGTCTCATTCTCCCTGACACCCTGTACCTTTTTCCAGCGTTACCCACTGCCTGTCACCCACTGTCTCTCCCCAGCGTCACTTAATGCCTATCCCGAGCACTACCCACTGCCTGTCACCCACTACCTCTACCGTTTGTAGGAGGGAGCAAATTTATAGTTTGCAGGGGGTGCTGAATACCCTAGCACCGGCCCTGGTTATGGTAGACTTACCATTGTTAACTCTCTTTCTGCGAGGTACATTGTGTTCCACAGGGCGCCCACCCTGACGCACGTAGCTTCTTTGGGTTTGTATGGCATTAGTCACTGGTACCTTCTCCTGTCGTGAGATTGTGGTTCTATATGACTAACATCTGCCTTCTCTCTTGCCTACTCCTGCATTAGACTTGTTATCAAAACTGAGCTCTCAGTGCCTGGAGGAAGGGTTATACAGGAGGCCTCTATGCATCCTTGGACAGATAAAGCTTTACCTGTTGGTGCCTCTGGATCCAGATCCACTCTACACCACAATGTTTCCCTGTGGAACCCAATGTACCTCACAGAAAGAGAATTAACAATGGTAAGTCTACCATAACTCTCCTTTTATCACTCATTGATAAATAAGGGCATTGATTCTAATGTTAGTAGTACACTATCCTGTTGATGTAAGTAATAGAAAAACTCTCTAAAGCTTATATTAGGAACTACAGCTGCAGAAAGTTAATGGTGGAATTCCAATGTGTGTAAGCATATCATAGAAGCAGCATTTCACCGTTTGTCAGGATTCCGGTGTCTGTATTGTGATCGCCGGGATCCCAAATGATGGTATATTAACCTCTTCCCGTATTACTCAATTGTTATAGTACAATCTCCTGTGTTTGTGTCCTCCAAATATTGCATGGCAATTCAGGTGAGGTTATGAGCAACTTACCTAAAGTCAATGTGCATAACTGCCAGTTGCGACTCTCTCACGTGGTATAAAATACATCAGTGCATACTGTTTCAATGAAAATATGACACATTCTTGTTCTTGGATATGCTGTATGTTAGTTCATAGCCATACATACCTAAGGTTCAAGTAAAAGCTCAGTATAAAAAATATAAACCAAAATCTCAGTTAAGGCCCATATGACTAATGGCCTGAAACTCATAGGTCAAAAAATATACTTCCCTTGGTTTGTGGAGTTTTATTCTATCCCCTCCTCGTCTACATGGGGATGTGTCCTCCTACACCTAGCATCTATAAGCCATATTGGGCCAGGTGGCTGGCGTGACTGAGATGCTCTGAGAGGAGTAGAGTACCATGCTTTTCTTTACATTTTGCATCTTATTCACATTGCAGATGCAAAGTTGCAGATGGAACACAACAGAACTTGGTACAAGAAAAAGCTGTGACCACAGCATCATAGCACTTTCTATACATAGTCATACTCATTTACACACACATGTACAAATATTGCACATCAAATTGATCAATGCAATCTAGAAAAGTAGCTTTGTCACTCCAGTCGTTTTATCCACGCAAATAAGATGCATGCTTTGGGCGAGAAAGATGCTTGGCGCTGCCTAATTGCCCGGGTCCTGGCACGCATGGATGGGCTATTTCAGCAGCATCTATATATGAACTTGTTCTAGCACTGAAGTCTGACTTGATCTGGCCACCGGTAATCCAGTGAGTTTATTATTGAGGACTATTGAGAATCGTTGTTATATATATAATCGTCATTTTCATGTTTTATTTCATAAAGAAATCCACATGGCATTCTTACATTCCGGATTCAGACATGAAATTGCTAGCTTGTATTTGCAACCCAACAACCTGTCCTTCTTTACTGATTTGCATGTGGATATTCCATACTTTAACACCCCCTTCCAAACTGTTTTCTCTTCCTCCTCCACACCCACCTGCCACATTGTTCAGTATATTGTCAACGCGCATTGAGAACATAATCTGAAAGGAGTACGTAGGGAAAAATCTGTCCTCTTATTTCATCCAGGAACATTGGTATCTGTAATAACAAGGGATTTGTTTCCAAGCATCTTATTATAGGGTGAACTAATGGCTAGCAAACGTAGAGAGGGAGATTGAGATGGAACATGGTAAACAGCAGAGATCTGTGAGATTGTGAGAACAGACTATCCCCCACAAAATCAAATTCCTATTCCTAATTGCAAGACATCTTTTTCCTTCTGTCTGTGCTTTTTCTTACAATGACTGGACAGCTACTAACAGGATGTCATGCTCGAGACGGGAATGCAAACAACAGCTTTTCATAATGTTAACGACTTTGAGAATTATATTCACTGGAATCCAAATGTATTTAGGTCTGGGAGTCTATGGCAAATAGTTTGTCTGTCTGTAAAGTAAATGCCCTCATCTTCTCCAACCCACACACACAGATACATACAATCAGTCCATGTTACAGTCAAGAAGTCTCCTCTATATTTATAACAACTTATCATTTGAAAATACTGTGCTTGCTGTGATTTTTAAGTCAGGGTGTCAGCAGCAAAACTGGTTAAGAAAATATCTGTTGTGCAACAGACAACAGATTTTCATTACAGCCCTAGAGAGTGATTTTTTAATAGGTTTAGTATGAAATACCTACAATCAAAATCCCGACGGTCAAAATACCCACAACAATTGACCAACGATCAAAATCCAGACAAGGTCAAAATCCCGACTAGGTCAAAATACTGACATTTAAAATACTGACAAGGTCAAAATACCAACATTTAAAATGTCGACAGGTCAAAGAGTCAACACACATTTTTCATTGGTTTTCTTGGTGTGTATGGCGACATTGGTCGACATGGACACCGTATAAGTGTACCGCATTCCCTCACATGCTTTGAGCACTATTATATTCCCCCTTAAGGTCCACTGGGATGGCAAAGTATGAACAAGTTGGTTTTAATGAAAAAATAATGAAAAACTCATGTCAACGTGTTTGACCTGTCGACATTTTAAATGTCGTTATTTTGATCTTGTCTGTATTTTTTTAAGTGTCGGCATTTTGACCATGTCGGTATTTTGACCATGTAGAGATTTTGACCGTCTGTCAATGGTTGTCTGTATTTTGACCTTCAGGATTTTGATTGTAAGTAAATTTACTGCGTCCCGTTTTTAATAGAGTAGGTTTTTTTTTAAGTCAAGATGATTCAGCTAAATATGATCACATGAAAGTTAAGTGTAATGTTCAGTCACATTCTGAAATCCTACAAGGTTGTGGTTACGCCTACCTTTGTATCACACCTAAAGATAGTCCCATCCAATAGCCTGCATGTTGAGGATAAAAGGATGCTGATTAGCTTATACAGAACAAAAAGATAAAATAGCAAATCACAGCATGTCAGTTATTACTTTTCACATTTGGGAGGACACCACTCGCTATGCCTCTGCATGTCTACTCTGTAGAAGAAAGACTGAAAGCATAGTGATGATACAAGATATCCTTATAACGTGCTTTCTGCTATTGAATGAAGCAGGTAGCATTTAAGACAGGTTTCATTCAACATGATATTATATCAGCTTTCCCCAACAACAGTTACAATTGATATTCTGCTATATTGTGTATCAGGTGTTCCCTACCGTTCTTAGAATGTGAGCTTCTGTGGGCAGAGAATCTTTACATTATGGTTCATGTTATTGTATGTAATTTGTTTGCATCATGATGCACATGGTACTGCACTGCTTAATATGTCAGTGCTTTATATATATAGGTTGTTGTTATTATTATTATTATTATTATTATTAATAATAATAATAGCCACCACTCCACAGAAGCACACGTCTTATAATAAAATCTCCTGAACAACATCATCAGTATATATAAATAATTAAAAATATCCTTATTAGATCAAGTAAACTCATTGTATTGTCCCAATATATAGGATTTATGTCCTATATACATACTTGCCTACTTTCCCGCAAGTTGCAGGAGTCCCCAGTGGGCAGTCCCCAGCACCCTTTGAAAAGTGTCAGAATCTCCCGTATCCCTTCTAGTGAAGTGGGCAGGATGAGGAGATTATACCTGGGAGTCTGGCTCCGTTTAGAGTGGGCAGGGCTAAATTACTTAAATTTGCATCACTTAGCAGATGTGTCCTACAGTATCTTCTTTCCGGGCTTCTCCCAGAGAGCAGACCATGAAATTAGGTAAGTATATCTACATACCCTCCAACATTTTGAACAGAAAAATCAGTACAAATTAGGAAAGGGGGCGTGTCCATGGGTAAAGTGGGTGTGGTTACGCCCCTTTTCCTATACTTTCAATGGAAGTTTGGAGAGCCAAAAATCGGTACAGACCATAAAAAAAAGGTACTGTACCTGCTAAAAAGGTACAGTTGGAGTGTATGTATCTATCTATACGGCAAATAAGTTTTTGATATGTTTCAAGCTTCCACAAATGTAAGAATGTTTAATGAAAAATGTGTTTTCTCCAGTAAACTGTAGGTAAATATATACATGTTGGGTATGATATGTCGACAGTCATAATGTCAACGCATACCATGTCAAAATGTATCATATAGGCATAAAAAATACACAAATATTAACATATCCAGTATAAGATGTTCAGAACGCACTGTTACACAAATAAGTACAGATGTGTACATTCACAGATTTACTGCGTAGTAAGCGAATCATGGTACAGTGGCCCGCGTGCGTGCGCATGCTCCCACTGCCATTAGCTTTCTATTGAATGTGCGTGGCCGCTAATAGTCGCAGCCTAGCATATCACAGCCTTCCAGCAATTATGGTGCAAAATTGGAAAAAGACACATCTGTATATAGAAAATTGGTAAATTGCAAAGTCATGTGAATGGAAATGCGGCCTGATTCAGAGATGTCTGCAATTAAGATATTATGGAGTTGACCAATTATCAGCACGTGTTACAGTCGTCGTTCATATGCGCCAACAATGCCACTCAAAGGGGAAGATGTACAGTATTATAGCAGCACGGATTGTGCCTCTATAGCACTTTCTGCTCCGCCTCATTACCGAGATAAAGCAGGAAGCTGCACGGACAAGATGTAT
The DNA here is from genome assembly GCF_028390025.1 of Pseudophryne corroboree. NCBI lineage: Eukaryota > Metazoa > Chordata > Amphibia > Anura > Myobatrachidae > Pseudophryne > Pseudophryne corroboree. Next base: position 214,984,024 of record NC_086453.1, on the reverse strand, counting down.
AAACATCTTGTCTGCCGAAGCAGGGGAGTGTAAACTGTGTCTCACCCCTGGCGGCTCCACTGGGGATGCGCGAGATCTCACTACTATCACGAGATCTCCTGTGCAGCCTCGAGCCGGCAGCCGCCGCAGCCAGGGTCAGAGCTGTCCCTGCTGTGGTGTATGGACAACAATACCTGCAGTTGGCAAAATTGATAGCTGCAGGTGTCAGAATGGTCAATGCAACTGAACATACATACATTGCTCCCACACATCAGTGTGCTATCTTGTATATAGCAGCACCGATATAGACAGGGGAGCGTAACGCACACCGGCACATTCATCCATGGTGGAGAAGTGGTATCAGCACATCTACCCCCATAGTGACGATTTATTCACAAAGTGATTGACAATCAGGGACCATATGGGAGGAGGTAACAGGGAGTAACGGCATAGATGCAAACGTGGCACAAACATGGCACTGGCATCTCACTTCCCACACCCATTCTGGATAACCATCAGGTTACTCAGGGAGTGGATTATCAAAGGATCGGCAACCACGACTACATATTTGTACAGGTACTGTAACTGTATAGTGGAAGTGAGCAAGGAGGTTTGTTCATACATTGATTCCAAACTAGAGTAGGGTTACACTTGATAGAAGATAAATAGCAGCCAATACGATAAGGAATCAATCACTCTTGGGCTAAGGAACTTGCAGTGCTCCAATAACACAGTGACAGACCTGCCCCCTTTAGTTTAGCCTCCCAGTGGTAATGCCCCCAGTAGTTTGCCTGCTTGTAGTTTAGCCACCAGTAGTAATGCACCCCAGTAGTTTGCCCCATTGTAGTTTAGCCCCTGTAGTTATGCCCCCCTTGTAGTTTAGCCCCCAGTAGTTTGGCCCCTGTAGTTATCCCCCAGTAGTTTGGCCCCTGTAGTTATGCCCCCATTAGTCTGGCCCCCCTGTAGTTAAGCCGCCAGTAGTAATGCCCCTGTAGTTACGCCACCAGTAGTAATGCCCTCCTGTAGTATGCCCCCAGTAGTTAGCCCCTTTGTAGTTGACCCCCAGTAATAATGTCCCCCAGTAGATGCCCCCCCAGTAATAATGTCCCCCAGTAGTTTGCCCCCCAGTAATAATGTCCTCCAGTAGTTTGCCCCCAGTAGTAATGCCCGCAATAGATGAACCCCCAGTAGTAATGCCCCCAGTTATAATGCCCCCAGTAGTTATGCCCCCCCGTAGTAATGTCCCCCGTAGTTTGCCCCCAGTAGATGCCCCCGCTGCATTAAGGAAGAGAAAACAGAACATACTTACCAAGCCCCTTTCCCGCTTCCAGACCGCTGCAGTCCTCCTCTTGGCATCCTCTCCTCAGCACTATGAGAGAGACGTCATGACTGACGTCTCTCCCATAGCGCACGCCGCACAGTGACAGCGCCGGAAGCCGAAGCTCAGTACTGAGCTCCTGCCTCTGGCTGTCGCTGTGCAGGGAGACGGGCGCCCGCTGGTAACACAATCTCAGCGGGCGCCCGTCATCTCCCTGTGCGGCGCCAACGCGGGGGGACACCGCGGATGGAGGCCACAAATGACAAGTGGGGCACGGGCCCGAGTGCCCCCCCCCCCTGCATCCGCCACTGTACTCAGACATGTGATATAATTTAGACAGAACCATGCACAATAACACGTAGTTAAGAGACCGTACGTAGCAATTAACCATTTAAGTACATATTAACAATTTGTTTACAGTTGCTTGGATTTGTTGGCAACTCAATACATTCTCAAGTTGCTACAGCATTAGCATATTTTTATACATTAGATGCATCAAATTTAACAGCTGCAAATGCATTAGCGTAGAACTCTGAATCAGGCACATGGTTCATTATGACCAGTATTCAAAATATCAATCCAATTTAAAACAACCACACACTTACAGGACCTCTTAGGAAACAATGCTTCACTTTAAAAGATGTAACAGGCCCTCCAGATATCCCAGTACTGGTGGCGGTGAGTCATAAATACTGATGAATTGCAGATATAAAACAGTGTAACAGTCCATCCAAACAACCTGATTTAGTGAATTGCTAAGTGTAAGTGCTGGTAAACTACCTCTGGGAGTGTGCTGATATTTGGCAGTATCTGGACTTATTTTCGATATTTGTATATAGATTGCATCTATATGTTGGTAATCATCTTTAAACGGAATCGTCATGCTCAAACAATCCTCTGTTTATACTGCTAAAGCCTTGCAGCACTCAGCAGCGGCATTCTCACTTACCTTTCTTAACACTGCTACCCTTTTTTGTAATTTCTTTAACTTATTGCTCAGCTCGGAGGGTTGATGGTGCCTGTTGCTAATTAGGGGGGCTGCTGATCAAGGAGTCCCCTGTCCATTCCTCCCAGGGTCCTGCAGGCATGAGGCATCATCAGGTTCTGCTCTGTGTTATCCAGTAGCCCCAATGTTTTACAGGCTGTAGTTGATTCTGGGGCTCTTGCAAGTAACCTTGGTGCCATTGCAGAACTGCTGGTTTCAGTGGTGGGCACACTCACCCCATTTCTGGCAGCTCAGGCTTCTTCTGCACTGCCATTTGGCAATATGTGGGCACAGCTAACTACTCTAGACACATAGTTGGAGGAGGTGTGTGGCCTTTTGTTTTCACTTTCCCCTCTCTCCTCTTCATCTCTCACTGCTGTGGTGCCTTTATACTCTTCCCTTTCTTTTGCATCTTCAAAAACATCTGCTGAAGAATCTGATCCCAGCTTTGCTTCATCTGTGTCTTCTGTTGTAAGTAGTAGGGCGGGCAGTTAGCAGGATGTGGATGGGCCACTGATTCCAAGGTCTTTTACCCCATGGCCAGCACTGTTAAGGTGGATGCTACATGTGAGCGGTTGCACATCCTGAGCTTTGTGAATGTTGACAGTTCTCTGTCATGCACCTCTAGTGGGCACTCTACGCACTCATGACACGTGGTCTAAGATATGACCAATCCTCTCTCTTTGCTCATGATGTTGGCACAGTGGGTGGAATAGCAGTTGTAGTAGCTTAGAAGTTTGAGGTACCGCGGCAGATTGGTGCACTGTATAAACACATTGATGCACTCATGGATTGCATTCACCAAGGGTGGTATGTAGATGTGCTTGCATTGATGACTAAGGCGTGCAAGACCTTAGTGGCTGCTTAGAACAAAAGCCGTTATCGGGGAGGAACCTTGTAAGTCAACTGGCTTAATGGCTTTTATGTGTTTACTGCATAGTACCTGGAGATGCTGCCTGTGGAGGCCATGAATCTTATCTGTTATCTGCAGTTTGGAGGCTCTATAATGAAGAGTTTCATATCAAGCAAGACAGGGTGGTGGTCATGGACCTAGGATGCAACACACTGAGATGTGGCTCGACATCACTCAGCCCACTCTGGTAACTTCTGACCCACTGCTGTGCAGCAGGTCACAACACATGCATAGACTTATTTCCACTCTGTGGTTCCTGGCACTTCTAAGGGATATTGTTATGTGTTTTATAATGGGCAATGCTCTGCCGATGCTTAATTTAATTTTTATCACCAATGCTTGCATTCCATCATGTTCAGAAGTGGCTGGAGTGTTATGGTGATGTGAAGGAATTTTTTTGCGCAACAGGTTTCTCCAGGTATTTCCTCTCCTGATTTCTGGTGAGGTCACTGTTGGTTCCCAGAGTAACTTCCTCTCATCCGTGGAACTGCCCCATGATGGGAAGGACAAAATGATGAAGGACGATCAGTTGTGGTGCAAGGTTGGGCCTTTTCCTGAGACTCCTCTTCCAGATCTCATCTTGTTCTCTCCAGTCAGGGTAGTCCCCAAAGAGACATTGGGAAAGTTTTGCCTTATTCAACACCTATTCAACACACCAGGCCGGTTATTCAGTGTTGTAATTTTGGCAGTTTTGTCAAGAATTTGTTATCAATCCTTGTAGTAATGTGTGATCTTTTGGGGTAAGTGTGCTGTTGGGTAAGGTGGATTTAGAGTTGGCCTTTAGCTTGTTCTCTTTTTCTCCCAACACATTCTGGTTTACGGGGTTTCATCTGAAAGATGGTTATTATGTTGACAAAATGTCTGCTGATGGGGTGTTCAGTGTCGTGTGCATATTTTGAGTGATTTAGATTTTCCTGCGTTGGTGCTTGTGTGCAAACCTGGGGGATCTGGGCTGTCCCACTTTTTTGTTGATTTCCTTTGTGTTGGATGGGTGGGATCTTCCTGCTGTGCTGATCTCCTCTTTCTGTGTGAGCATTATTTGATGAGCTTGGAGTTTCCAATGTGCTGGACAAGTCTGAGGGAACCTGCACATCTCTCTCTTACCTTGCAATTGATATTGTTACTGTCTAATGCTGTTGCAGGATCCCAGCAGATAATGTTAGGAAGCTACTACGTACAATTCCATTCTCCTGATGCTGGCTGCAGAAATTTCAATTTGAAACAAGGATAATCCCTACTGAGTCTGGTCAATTTTTCATGTTATGTGATCTCTATGGGAAGGACGTGTTGTTATAAACTTAATCATGCTAAAGCTGATGTTTCATTCAGCTTTCCAGTGAGATTTTGCCCTGTTTTCCCTGAACCACAGAGCCTCATTGGCTATTACTCTGGGCAAGTACTGTATTTAAGGATTTTACCTTGGGTCAATTTACCCTTTCACTCCTCTTTCCCTTGTGTTCCCATTTTTTCTTGGTTGGCTTTTTAATGACTTGTTTTCTTTTTATATGTCCACTTCAGTGGGCATCATGCAATACAAAGATCCATACGGCATGTAGGTTTATCCTGGCATAAAGGCCTAGCCTAAACATGTTGATCATAAAAAGTCACATTCTGTATGCCAGTTTTTACAGCTGGTAGCTGTAATCCTTCATCACTTTTGTTCTATGTCAACCAGTAAATAAACTCTGAAACTCAGTATTATTTAAAAATATGGACATACAGTTTATTGGTGCATATAAATGGAATACATACAAATTACCAGTGACTGGGATGACGGCCGTCAGTATGCCAACAGCGGTATCCCGCCACTAGTATGCTGACAGCGGGGCGATTGCTGGTAAGCCCCATGTGGGCACGGTGCCTCACTGTGCTCGGCACAGGTTATATTTTCCCTCTATTTGTGTTGTGGACACCCACAGAGGGAGATAAGCCTGTGCCGCTCATATTCCGGCAGCTGTATTACGCCTCGAATCGGGATCCCAGCATCAGTATTCTGACAGCCGGAATCCTGAGTATCGGTATGCTAACCGCTTCCCATAAAAATGATGTTAGCTAAACAGTATGCAGTATCAGAATTAATACTCAACTTATTTGTGAAAGTTTTTGAATATGTTTTTCTTATCTTCAGTCATCTGGGGGGCACCTGTTATCAACTGATACTCGGAATCGACAGTCAATCTCACCGCAGATGTACTAAGCACAGATATATATCGCATGGCTCTCTGTCTTACTCGAGTCCCAATATCATACAGGTAAGACTCCCTGCATATACTGTAGTTTCTGCTTACAAAGCTATTCCCCCTGATCCTGGTACTAACTGGTATTTGAATCTATGCTCAGTGTACTCACTCTCTGCTACAACACTAGAGATGTGCGGCTGGCACTTTTGGTTTTGGTTTTGGTTCTAAAACCACCCTTTCGTGTTTTAGTTTTGAATCTGGATGATTTTTGAAAACAAACAAACAAACATAAAAACGGCTAAAATCACAGAATTGGGGGTAATTTTGATCCAACAGTATTATTAACCTCAATAACATTCATTTCCAGTCTATTCTTACACCTCACACCTCACAATATTGTTTTTAGGCCAAAAGGTTGCACCGAGGTGGCTGTATGACTAAGCTAAACGACACAAGTGTGCGGAATAAACACATGGCCCATCTAGGAGTGGCACTGCAGTATCAGACAGGAGAGCAGATATAAAAAAGGCCCCAAACAGCACATGATGCAAAGAAGTAAAAGAGGTGCACCGAGGCTGCTATATGGCTAAGCCAAGCAACACAAGTGTGCAGCACAAACACCTGGCCAATCTAGGAGTGGCACTGCAGTGTCAGACAGGATGGCACTTTTCAAAAACTAGGCCCCAAACAGCACCTTATGCAAAGATGTAGAAGAGGTGCAATGAGGTAGCTGTATGACTAAGCCAAGCAACACAAACAATTGGCCCATCTAAGAGTGGGACTGCAGTGGCAGACAGGAGGGCAGATATCCAAAAAAAAAAAGGCCCCAAACAGCACCTCATGCAAAGATGTAGAAGAGGTGCAATGAGGTAGCTGTATGACTAAGCCAAGCAACACAAACAAATCCCACTGGAATTATACGTCCAAATCACTGGAATTATACATCCAAATCACTGGAATTATACGTCCAAATCACTGGAATTAAATGGCAAAATCACTGGAATTATATTGCAAATACACTGGAATTATACTGCAAAATCACTGGAACTATACGTCCAAATCACTGGAATTATATGTCCAAATCACTGGAATTAAATGGCAGAATCATTGGAATTATACGTCCAAATCAATGGAATTGGAAAAATGGAGGTTGAGGGCTTCCATCGTCATATGAAGCTGAACCACTAGTCATGAACATAGGCTAGGGCCTTAGCCGTTCCTTGCCACTCCGTGTCATAAATGGCATTTTTGCAAGTTTACGTTTCTCCTCAGACCATTTCAATTTCTTTTTTGGAGTCTTTTTACTGAACTTTGGCTTTTTGGATTTTATATGCCCTCTACTATCACATTGGGCATCGGCCTTGGCAGACGACGTTGATGGCATTTCATTGTCTACGTCATGGCTAGTAGTAGCAGCTTCAGCACTAGGAAGAAGTGGTTCTTGATCTTTCCCTATTTTGTCCTCCAAATTTTTGTTCTCCATTATTTTTCTGGAGTTATAAAACACAATATGCGGCACAGGAGCACTGGACATATGGCAGCAGAGGACACCACTGTGACTGCCTGGTCACTGGAATGACTGATGGCTGATGCACAGGACACTACCACTGGACTGATGCAGGACAACACAGCAACTCTGTAAGGGACTTGTTGTTATTATTATTATTATTATATGGTAGCACTGGACATATGGCAGCAGAGTATACCACTGTGACTGCCTGGTCACTGGAATGACTGATGGCTTATGCACAGAACACTACCACTGGACTGATGCAGGACAACACAGCAACACTGTAAGGGACTTGTTGTTGTTGTTATTATTATTATTATAATACGGCAGCACTGGACATATGGCAGCAGAGTATACCACTGTGACTGCCTGGTCACTGGAATGACTGATGGCTGATGCACAGGACACTACCACTGGACTGATGCAGGACAACACAGCAACACTGTAAGGGACTTGTTGTTGTTGTTATTATTATTATTATAATACGGCAGCACTGGACATATGGCAGCAGAGTATACCACTGTGACTGCCTGGTCACTGGAATGACTGATGGCTGATGCACAGATCACTACCACTGAACTGATGCAGCACAACACAGCAGCAATGGACATATGGCAGCAAGAGGACACAACCACTATGACTGGACAAATACAGCGCAAGATACGGACACTGAGAGAACGGAGACACGTCCTCTCTTTACACTCTCCAATGCCAGAGTGAAAATGGCGGGGACGCGCGGCTCTTTATATGGAATCCAAACCCCGTGAGAATCAGACAGCGGGATGATGACGTTTTGCCTTGTTCTGGTTCCGAGTCAGGCGGGAAAACCCGAGCCTGACTTGGATCCGGGTTCAAATGGTGAAGTCCGGTACGGTTCGTTTCTCTGAGAACCGAACCCGCTCATCCCTATACAACACCATGACTCCCTGATTATCTTTATGGTCTATCTTGTGTCTCAATTATGTGTACAAACTCCTTCTCTGGCCTCATTCTGGCCCACACAGTAAACAGCTAGGTATTTAGAAGGTCTATTTGTCTGTGTGCAGAGATGAGATACTACAACACTGATCCTAACACAATAAACTGTTAGGCATGCAGAAATTATTTTAACCCAGTGGTAACAATAGCCTTATATGTATCATTGCTACTGTATTTTAACTTATTTAAATTGTAAATTAATTCAAATTATTATCATTAGTAGCAGCTGTGGTAGTAATGGTGGAAGCTTTATTAGTATTGTTTTTATAAACTCCAGACATCAAGAGCATCTAGAAACAGGGTTTGGCACAGAGTAGTATAACACGCACATATGGGGAGTTGATCTCACTGATCTGTGTATGGCGATGTAACACACAGATGCAAAAACAGGTGATGGTACATTCGGGTGTTCTTTCACTTTCTTAATGTAACTTGCGTAACACATGGCTGCTATATCGAATGTCTGGATTCAATGACAAGAATCAGTTGAATTTCAAACCATCCATTGCCCAAGCATTGGAGCAAAGTTGAAGAGAAAGACCAAGTGAGACGCCATCTCCGTTGAAGCACAGGGCAATGTCAATGGCACCCCCTGAAATCAGGTTTAGTATGGGAAATCACTGGCCAAAGCTTACAGATGCTAACAGGCACCATGATGCATCTTGTACACATGCATTAAGTACATTTGCTTGCAGTCAGGGGTGTATCTACCCATTGGCCAGGATGGCACTTGCCAGGGGCGCCAGCCGAGGAGGGGGCACCACCCGGCAGTGCCACCCTCGGCCAATGGGTGGAATCACTTAGTAGTGGCATAGCCAGGGCTGGAGGATCTCACAGTAGGCAGGAACAGGCACCTGTGTTCGGCACCGCAATGCACTAGTGAAGAACGTGAAAGTAAACTACAGTTCCCAGCATCCCTTGCTGTTGGGAGCTGCTGGCAGCAAGGGTTGCTGGGAGCTGTAGTTTACTTTCACTTTGTTCACGAAGTGTGGTGTTCCTGCCTACTGTGCAATCCTCCAGCCCAGGTGATGCCCAGCTCATCACACTAGGTACTGCAACATATTAATTGATATGTGCTTTGAGGAGGGAGGACTATATGCAGGGAGGGGAAAGGACTATATGCAGGGCGGAGGGGGGGGGGACTCTGTGCTGGGAGGGGAGAGGACTATATGCAGGGAGGGGGGAGACTCTGTGCTGGAATGGGAGAGGACTATATGCAGGGGGGAGACTGTGCTGGAAGGGGAGAAGACTATATGCAGGGAGAGGGGAGACCATGGCTATGTGCAGGGAGGGGGGAGACTACGGCTATGTGCAGGGAGGAGGCAGACCATGGCTATGTGCAGGGAGGAGGGAGACCACGGCTATGTGCAGGGAGGAGGCAGACCATGGCTATGTGCAGGGAGGAGGCAGACCATGGCTATGTGCAGGGAGGAGGCAGACCATTGCTATGTGCAGGGAGGAGGCAGACCATGGCTATGTGCTGGGAGGAGGCAGACCATGGCTATGTGCAGGGAGGAGGGAGACCATGGCTATGTGCTGGGAGGAGGCAGACCATGGCTATGTGTAGGGAGGAGGGAGACCACGGCTATGTGCAGGGAGGAGGCAGACCATGGCTATGTGCAGGGAGGAGGCAGACCATGGCTATGTGCAGGGAGGAGGCAGACCATGGCTATGTGCTGGGAGGAGGCAGACCATGGCTATGTGCAGGGAGGAGGCAGACCATGGCTATGTGCTGGGAGGAGGCAGACCATGGCTATGTGATGGGAGGAGGCAGACCATGGCTATGTGCTGGGAGCGGGGTGGAAACTACGGCTATGTGCTGGGAGGGAGTGGAGAGTATGGCTATGTGCTGGGAGGAGGTGGGGACTATGACTATGTGCTAGGGACAGGAGGTTATCTACCCATTGGCCAGGATGGCACTCACCAGGTGCACTGGCCGAGGAGGGGGCGCTGCCTGGTGGTGCCACCCTTGGCCAGGGAGTGGAATGACTTAGTAGTGGCAGTGCCTGGGCTGGTAGTTTGCACAGCAGCCAGGAGTTGGCACCGATGTTTAGCACCACAATGCACCACAGTGAAGAAACTCTAAATAAACTACTAGAATGTTATTCTTAATCACTACATCACCACTACTAGGTAGTGCGCAGAGATACCTTTTCACTGCCATTAATATTTGATTATACCCCCTGACTGCGGGGTGCCGTCGCTGGGCAGTGCCCCTCCTTGGCCGCGCCAGGCACTGCTGATTTCTCCAGTGTGACAAGGATTACTGTGTGGGCATGATGTGTAAGGCGCACTAGTGTGTGACATAATGTGTACAAGGGGTACTACTATGTAACATAATTTGAATTGGGAGTACTATTGTCTGGTCCTGCCCCTTTCCCACAAGATCATGCCCCTTTTTTGCACATGCACCTTCCCTATTTCAAATATGGGGAGGCGCCAGTCCCTTACTTTGCCAGGGGAGCTCGCAGTGCCGGATTAAGCCTTGGGGGTACCCGGGGCACTTAAAACAGGGGGGCCCAGTGGAATGGGAGGGGGTGTATATTAGATAGTGTAAACCTCCCAACCTGAGCCACTCTAGGAGGGACAAAATGCTCTCTATCTGGACTTCCCTCTTAATACATGATTGACGTCACCTGTGTTGTGCTGTTTAATTGATAAGAAAGATGTTTCAACAGAGGTGATTGCAATCATAACTTAAGAAGGAAGTCCAGGTAGAGAGCATGTTGACCCTCCTGGAATGGTTCATGGTGGGAGGTTTGGATTGTGTATATTAAAATTAAACTAATTTTGTATATTAGATGTAAACTAATAGTTTAATAATGCCTGGATACTGTTTATACCTATTTTAAAACATTTTCTTGCAGTGGAACAAAGAAAACTTAAACAACCTTGAAATACGGCAGTACGGATGGTGTAATGGTTAGCATTACTGCCTCACAGCACTGAGGTCATGGGTTCAATTCCCACCATGGCCCTAACCGTGTGGAGTTTGTATATTCTCCCCGCACTTGCGTGGGTTTCCTCCGGGTACTCCGGTTTCCTCCCACAATCCAAAAATATACTGGCAGGTTAATTGGCTCCCAACAAAATTAACCCTAGGGTGAATGTGTGTGCGTGTACATGTGATAGGGAATATAGATTGTAAGCTCCACTGGGGCAGGGACTGATGTGAATGGCCAATTCTCTGTAAAGCGCTGCGGAATATGTGTGCGCTATATAAATAACTGGTAATAAATAAATAAATAAATAAATAAATAAATACAAATAGAAAAATAAAATCTGTAATTTATCTTGTCACATGCAAGAATAGCAGCAGCCTCTGTACTGCTTACACACTGGGACAGGACTCATGAGGTCTCTCTCTCTCTCTCTCTCTCTCTCTCTCTCTCTCTAGACCCTCATTAGATAACAGGTTACACAGGACCCAGACACCCAGGTAGGAAGGAGGAAAAGCTGGGATCCCTGGGTCACTTACAGCTCTCTCCACCCTCCTATCTCTCTTTTCGTCAGAAAGTTGTGTTGGTAGCTTATGAAACCTGATACTAATGCATCTCTGCCTACACTGCATACTGTTCTGCTCACATTCTGGCTAGAGATGAGCGGGTTCGGTTCCTCGGAAACCGAACCCGCCCGAACTTCAGGTTTTTTTACACGGGTCCGAGCGACTCGGATCTTCCCGCCTTGCTCGGTTAACCCGAGCGCGCCCGAACGTCATCATCCCGCTGTCGGATTCTCGCGAGGCTCGGATTCTATCGCGAGACTCGGATTCTATATAAGGAGCCGCGCGTCGCCGCCATTTTCACACGTGCATTGAGATTGATAGGGAGAGGACGTGGCTGGCGTCCTCTCCATTTATAGAGAGTGAGACTAGAGTAGAGAGAGACACAGTATTATATTTACTTTAGTAATTTTGGGGAGCATTAGGAGGAGTACTACTACTTGCTGAAGTGATAGTGTGACTGTATATCTGACTTGTGGGGGAGACAGTGGGGAGCAGTTAGAGTCTGAGAGCATGAGTACATATTTTAACGTACAGTGCACACTTTTGCTGGCACTCTGCTGCCAGAGTGCCACACTGCCATTGTGACCACACTGACCACCAGTATATATTGTGATTGTCTGCTTAGGAGTACTACTTGCAAGTTGCTGATAGTGTGACCAGTGACCTGACCACCAGTTTAATTAATCACCACCAGTTTAATATATATATATATATATATATATATATATATATAATTGTATATAATATATATATATAATTGTATATGTATACCACCTACCCGTGTTTTTTTTTTTTTCTTTCTTCTTGATACATACTACTATAGTAGCTTACTGTAGCAGTCTGCGGTGCTGCTGAGCTGACAGTGTCCAGCAGGTCCGTCATCAGTCATTACATAATAAATATATATACCTGTCCGGCTGCAGTACTAGTGATATTATATATATATATATATATTAATTTCATCTCATTATCATCCAGTCTATATTAGCAGCAGACACAGTACGGTAGTCCACGGCTGTAGCTACCTCTGTGTCGGCAGTCGCTGGTCCATCCATAATTGTATACCACCTACCCGTGGTTTTTTTTTCTCTTTCTTCTTGATACATACAACTACTATAGTAGCTTACTGTAGCAGTCTGCGGTGCTGCTGAGCTGACAGTGTCCAGCAGGTCCGTCATCAGTCATTACATAATAAATATATATACCTGTCCGGCTGCAGTACTAGTGATATTATATATATATATATTAATTTCATCTCATTATCATCCAGTCTATATTAGCAGCAGACACAGTACGGTAGTCCACGGCTGTAGCTACCTCTGTGTCGGCAGTCGCTGGTCCATCCATAATTGTATACCACCTACCCGTGGTTTTTTTTTTTCTCTTTCTTCTTGATACATACAACTACTATAGTAGCTTACTGTAGCAGTCTGCGGTGCTGCTGAGCTGACAGTGTCCAGCAGGTCCGTCATCAGTCATTACATAATAAATATATATACCTGTCCGGCTGCAGTACTAGTGATATTATATATATATATATATATATATATATATATATATATATTAATTTCATCTCATTATCATCCAGTCTATATTAGCAGCAGACACAGTACGGTAGTCCACGGCTGTAGCTACCTCTGTGTCGGCAGTCGCTGGTCCATCCATAATTGTATACCACCTACCCGTGGTTTTTTTCTTTCTCTTTCTTCTTGATACATACAACTACTATAGTAGCTTACTGTAGCAGTCTGCGGTGCTGCTGAGCTGACAGTGTCCAGCAGGTCCGTCATCAGTCATTACATAATAAATATATATATACCTGTCCGGCTGCAGTACTAGTGATATTATATATATATATATATATATATATTAATTTCATCTCATTATCATCCAGTCTATATTAGCAGCAGACACAGTACGGTAGTCCACGGCTGTAGCTACCGCTGTGTCGGCAGTCGCTGGTCCATCCATAATTGTATACCACCTACCCGTGGTTTTTTTTTTCCTCTTTCTTCTTGATACATACAACTACTATAGTAGCTTACTGTAGCAGTCTGCGGTGCTGCTGAGCTGACAGTGTCCAGCAGGTCCGTCATCAGTCATTACATAATAAATATATATACCTGTCCGGCTACAGTACTAGTGATATTATATATATATATATATATATATATTAATTTCATCTCATTATCATCCAGTCTATATTAGCAGCAGACACAGTACGGTAGTCCACGGCTGTAGCTACCTCTGTGTCGGCAGTCGCTGGTCCATCCATAATTGTATACCACCTACCCGTGTTTTTTTTTTTCTCTTTCTTCTTGATACATACAACTACTATAGTAGCTTACTGTAGCAGTCTGCGGTGCTGCTGAGCTGACAGTGTCCAGCAGGTCCGTCATCAGTCATTACATAATAAATATATATACCTGTCCGGCTGCAGTACTAGTGATATTATATATATATATATATATATATTAATTTCATCTCATTATCATCCAGTCTATATTAGCAGCAGACACAGTACGGTAGTCCACGGCTGTAGCTACCTCTGTGTCGGCAGTCGCTGGTCCATCCATAATTGTATACCACCTACCCGTGGTTTTTTTCTTTCTCTTTCTTCTTGATACATACAACTACTATAGTAGCTTACTGTAGCAGTCTGCGGTGCTGCTGAGCTGACAGTGTCCAGCAGGTCCGTCATCAGTCATTACATAATAAATATATATACCTGTCCGGCTGCAGTACTAGTGATATTATATATATATATATATTAATTTCATCTCATTATCATCCAGTCTATATTAGCAGCAGACACAGTACGGTAGTCCACGGCTGTAGCTACCTCTGTGTCGGCAGTCGCTGGTCCATCCATAATTGTATACCACCTACCCGTGTTTTTTTTTTTCCTCTTTCTTCTTGATACATACAACTACTATAGTAGCTTACTGTAGCAGTCTGCGGTGCTGCTGAGCTGACAGTGTCCAGCAGGTCCGTCATCAGTCATTACATAATAAATATATATACCTGTCCGGCTACAGTACTAGTGATATTATATATATATATATATTAATTTCATCTCATTATCATCCAGTCTATATTAGCAGCAGACACAGTACGGTAGTCCACGGCTGTAGCTACCTCTGTGTCGGCAGTCGCTGGTCCATCCATAATTGTATACCACCTACCCGTGTTTTTTTTTCTCTTTCTTCTTGATACATACAACTACTATAGTAGCTTACTGTAGCAGTCTGCGGTGCTGCTGAGCTGACAGTGTCCAGCAGGTCCGTCATCAGTCATTACATAATAAATATATATACCTGTCCGGCTGCAGTACTAGTGATATTATATATATATATATATATATATATTAATTTCATCTCATTATCATCCAATCTATATTAGCAGCAGACACAGTACGGTAGTCCACGGCTGTAGCTACCTCTGTGTCGGCAGTCGCTCGTCCATCCATAAGTATACTAGTATCCATCCATCTCCATTGTTTACCTGAGGTGCCTTTTAGTTGTGCCTATTAAAATATGGAGAACAAAAATGTTGAGGTTCCAAAATTAGGGAAAGATCAAGATCCACTTCCACCTCGTGCTGAAGCTGCTGCCACTAGTCATGGCCGAGACGATGAAATGCCAGCAACGTCGTCTGCCAAGGCCGATGCCCAATGTCATAGTACAGAGCATGTAAAATCCAAAACACCAAATATCAGTAAAAAAAGGACTCCAAAATCTAAAATAAAATTGTCGGAGGAGAAGCGTAAACTTGCCAATATGCCATTTACCACACGGAGTGGCAAGGAACGGCTGAGGCCCTGGCCTATGTTCATGGCTAGTGGTTCAGCTTTACATGAGGATGGAAGCACTCAGCCTCTCGCTAGAAAAATGAAAAGACTCAAGCTGGCAAAAGCACCGCAAAGAACTGTGCGTTCTTCGAAATCCCAAATCCACAAGGAGAGTCCAATTGTGTCGGTTGCGATGCCTGACCTTCCCAATACTGGACGTGAAGAGCATGCGCCTTCCACCATTTGCACGCCCCCTGCAAGTGCTGGAAGGAGCACCCGCAGTCCAGTTCCTGATAGTCAGATTGAAGATGTCAGTGTTGAAGTACACCAGGATGAGGAGGATATGGGTGTTGCTGGCGCTGGGGAGGAAATTGACAAGGAGGATTCTGATGGTGAGGTGGTTTGTTTAAGTCAGGCACCCGGGGAGACACCTGTTGTCCGTGGGAGGAATAGGGCTGTTGACATGCCTGGTGAAAATACCAAAAAAATCAGTTCTTCGGTGTGGAAGTATTTCAACAGAAATGCGGACAACATTTGTCAAGCCGTGTGTTGCCTTTGTCAAGCTGTAATAAGTAGGGGTAAGGACGTTAACCACCTCGGAACATCCTCCCTTATACGTCACCTGCAGCGCATTCATAATAAGTCAGTGACAAGTTCAAAAACTTTGGGCGACAGCGGAAGCAGTCCACTGACCAGTAAATCCCTTCCTCTTGTAACCAAGCTCACGCAAACCACCCCACCAACTCCCTCAGTGTCAATTTCCTCCTTCCCCAGGAATGCCAATAGTCCTGCAGGCCATGTCACTGGCAATTCTGACGAGTCCTCTCCTGCCTGGGATTCCTCCGATGCATCCTTGCGTGTAACGCCTACTGCTGCTGGCGCTGCTGTTGTTGCTGCTGGGAGTCGATGGTCATCCCAGAGGGGAAGTCGTAAGCCCACTTTTACTACTTCCACCAAGCAATTGACTGTCCAACAGTCCTTTGCGAGGAAGATGAAATATCACAGCAGTCATCCTGTTGCAAAGCGGATAACTGAGGCCTTGACAACTATGTTGGTGTTAGACGTGCGTCCGGTATCCGCCGTTAGTTCACAGGGAACTAGACAATTTCTTGAGGTAGTGTGCCCCCGTTACCAAATACCATCTAGGTTCCACTTCTCTAGGCAGGCGATACCGAGAATGTACACGGACGTCAGAAAAAGACTCACCAGTGTCCTAAAAAATGCAGTTGTACCCAATGTCCACTTAACCACGGACATGTGGACAAGTGGAGCAGGGCAGGGTCAGGACTATATGACTGTGACAGCCCACTGGGTAGATGTATGGACTCCCGCCGCAAGAACAGCAGCGGCGGCACCAGTAGCAGCATCTCGCAAACGCCAACTCTTTCCTAGGCAGGCTACGCTTTGTATCACCGGTTTCCAGAATACGCACACAGCTGAAAACCTCTTACGGCAACTGAGGAAGATCATCGCGGAATGGCTTACCCCAATTGGACTCTCCTGTGGATTTGTGGCATCGGACAACGCCAGCAATATTGTGTGTGCATTAAATATGGGCAAATTCCAGCACGTCCCATGTTTTGCACATACCTTGAATTTGGTGGTGCAGAATTTTTTTAAAAACGACAGGGGCATGCAAGAGATGCTGTCGGTGGCCAGAAAAATTGCGGGACACTTTCGGCGTACAGGCACCACGTACAGAAGACTGGAGCACCACCAAAAATGCCTGAACCTGCCCTGCCATCATCTGAAGCAAGAAGTGGTAACGAGGTGGAATTCAACCCTATATATGCTTCAGAGGTTGGAGGAGCAGCAAAAGGCCATTCAAGCCTATACAATTGAGCACGATATAGGAGGTGGAATGTACCTGTCTCAAGCGCAGTGGAGAATTATTTCAACGTTGTGCAAGGTTCTGCAACCTTTTGAACTTGCCACACGTGAAGTCAGTTCAGACACTGCCAGCCTGAGTCAGGTTATTCCCCTCATCAGGCTTTTGCAGAAGAAGCTGGAGTCATTGAAGGAGGAGCTAAAAGGGAGCGATTCTGCTAGGCATGTGGGACTTGTGGATGGAGCCCTTAATTCGCTTAACAAGGATTCACGGGTGGTCAATCTGTTGAAATCAGAGCACTACATTTTGGCCACCGTGCTCGATCCTAGATTTAAAACCTACCTTGGATCTCTCTTTCCGGCAGACACAAGTCTGCTGGGGTTCAAAGACCTGCTGGTGACAAAATTGTCAAGTCAAGCGGAACGCGACCTATCAACATCTCCTCCTTCACATTCTCCCGCGAGCCCACCCGCTGGCGGTGATGCAGGGCAGTCTGGAGCGACTGCTGATGCTGACATCTGGTCCGGACTGAAGGAACTGACAACGATTACGGACATGTCGTCTACTGTCACTGCATATGATTCTCTCACCATTGAAAGAATGGTGGAGGATTATATGAGTGACCGCATCCAAGTAGGCACGTCAGACAGTCCGTACTTATACTGGCAGGAAAAAGAGGCAATTTGGAGGCCCTTGCACAAACTGGCTTTATTCTACCTAAGTTGCCCTCCCACAAGTGTGTACTCCGAAAGAGTGTTTAGTGCCGCCGTTCACCTTGTCAGCAATCGGCGTACGAGGTTACTTCCAGAAAATGTGGAGAAGATGATGTTCATTAAAATGAATTATAATCAATTCCTCCGTGGAGACATTGACCAGCAGCAATTGCCTCCACAAAGTACACAGGGAGCTGAGATGGTGGATTCCAGTGGGGACGAATTGATAATCTGTGAGGAGCGGGATGTACACGGTGATATATCGGAGGATGATGATGAGGTGGACATCTTGCCTCTGTAGAGCCAGTTTGTGCAAGGAGAGATTAATTGCTTCTTTTTCGGTGGGGGTCCAAACCAACCCGTCATTTCAGTCACAGTCGTGTGGCAGACCCTGTCACTGAAATGATGGGTTGGTTAAAGTGTGCATGTCCTGTTTATACAACATAAGGGTGGGTGGGAGGGCCCAAGGACAATTCCATCTTGCACCTCTTTTTTATTTCATTTTTCTTTGCGTCATGTGCTGTTTGGGGAGTGTTTTTTGGAAGGGCCATCCTGCGTGACACTGCAGTGCCACTCCTAGATGGGCCAGGTGTTTGTGTCGGCCACTAGGGTCGCTTAGCTTACTCACACAGCTACCTCATTGCGCCTCTTTTTTTCTTCTTTGCGTCATGTGCTGTTTGGGGAGTGTTTTTTGGAAGGGCCATCCTGCGTGACACTGCAGTGCCACTCCTAGATGGGCCAGGTGTTTGTGTCGGCCACTAGGGTCGCTTAGCTTACTCACACAGCTACCTCATTGCGCCTCTTTTTTTCTTCTTTGCGTCATGTGCTGTTTGGGGAGTGTTTTTTGGAAGGGCCATCCTGCGTGACACTGCAGTGCCACTCTTAGATGGGCCAGGTGTTTGTGTCGGCCACTAGGGTCGCTTAGCTTACTCACACAGCTACCTCATTGCACCTCTTTTTTTCTTCTTTGCATCATGTGCTGTTTGGGGAGTGTTTTTTGGAAGGGCCATCCTGTGTGACACTGCAGTGCCACTCCTAGATGGGCCAGGTGTTTGTGTCGGCCACTAGGGTCGCTTAGCTTACTCACACAGCTACCTCATTGCGCCTCTTTTTTTCTTCTTTGCGTCATGTGCTGTTTGGGGAGTGTTTTTTGGAAGGGCCATCCTGTGTGACACTGCAGTGCCACTCCTAGATGGGCCAGGTGTTTGTGTCGGCCACTAGGGTCGCTTAGCTTACTCACACAGCTACCTCATTGCGCCTCTTTTTTTCTTCTTTGCGTCATGTGCTGTTTGGGGAGTGTTTTTTGGAAGGGCCATCCTGCGTGACACTGCAGTGCCACTCCTAGATGGGCCAGGTGTTTGTGTCGGCCACTAGGGTCGCTTAGCTTACTCACACAGCTACCTCATTGCGCCTCTTTTTTTCTTCTTTGTGTCATGTGCTGTTTGGGGAGTGTTTTTTGGAAGGGCCATCCTGCGTGACACTGCAGTGCCACTCCTAGATGGGCCAGGTGTTTGTGTCGGCCACTAGGGTCGCTTAGCTTACTCACACAGCTACCTCATTGCGCCTCTTTTTTTCTTCTTTGCATCATGTGCTGTTTGGGGAGTGTTTTTTGGAAGGGCCATCCTGTGTGACACTGCAGTGCCACTCCTAGATGGGCCAGGTGTTTGTGTCGGCCACTAGGGTCGCTTAGCTTACTCACACAGCTACCTCATTGCGCCTCTTTTTTTCTTCTTTGCGTCATGTGCTGTTTGGGGAGTGTTTTTTGGAAGGGCCATCCTGCGTGACACTGCAGTGCCACTCCTAGATGGGCCAGGTGTTTGTGTCGGCCACTAGGGTCGCTTAGCTTACTCACACAGCTACCTCATTGCGCCTCTTTTTTTCTTCTTTGCGTCATGTGCTGTTTGGGGAGTGTTTTTTGGAAGGGCCATCCTGCGTGACACTGCAGTGCCACTCCTAGATGGGCCAGGTGTTTGTGTCGGCCACTAGGGTCGCTTAGCTTAGTCATCCAGCGACCTCGGTGCAAATTTTAGGACTAAAAATAATATTGTGAGGTGTGAGGTGTTCAGAATAGACTGAAAATGAGTGGAAATTATGGTTTTTGAGGTTAATAATACTTTGGGATCAAAATGACCCCCAAATTCTATGATTTAAGCTGTTTTTTAGTGTTTTTTTTAAAAAACACCCGAATCCAAAACACACCCGAATCCGACAAAAAAAATTCGGTGAGGTTTTGCCAAAACGCGGTCGAACCCAAAACACGGCCGCGGAACCGAACCCAAAACCAAAACACAAAACCCGAAAAATTTCAAGTGCACATCTCTAATTCTGGCTGCTGGTTCTGCTGCTGCATAAGAGGGAAAGCTAGTGATGTCAGTGTGTTTCTGGAAGGGGGCCCCCTGACAAAGGGTACAGTATGCCCTGTGACACCCCCTTAATCTGGCTATGGGCGCTCTGTCCCCTAGACACACCTCTGCTTGCAGTCACTGGTGCCGAGAAAGGGGGGTGGTTACTCTTTTACTGGGCCCATTGGAGGTGCCTGGAGGGGGCCCTGGTTCTGCTGCCCTGCCCCTTCCCTGTTGCTGCAGCCGCATGTCAGCTAGGGTGAGAGGATTGACCGCTGCTGCAGCAGCCTCTCTCCCAGCCCTGCAAATGCTGGGGAGAGAGTCAGCTGCAGTGGTTACCAATCATCTCTCTGTACATGAGGAAAGGAAGGGGAGCGATCACTGCCGACACCTGCTGCCACCCGCCGCCCATTGGTTCCGACACTGGCATCCCTCACCGTGTGACACACGCCCACTTTGCTACTACACGTAAGTAATATTTTTTACTGTTTTAAACAGAGCTGTCTGGTCATGCCTCCTCCTCGTTGGCCACCCCCTGCCTCATTGCCGGAGCCCGGCACAGCTGTCGGTGGCCCTGCTTGCAGTGTCTGGAGCCTTTGGGGGTCATTCCGAGTTGTTCGCTCGCAAGCTGCTTTTAGCAGCTTTGCACACGCTAAGCCGCCGCCTACTGGGAGTGAATCTTAGCTTATCAAAATTGCGAACTAAAGATTAGCAAAATTGCGAATAGACACTTCTTAGCAGTTTCTGAGTAGCTCCACACTTACTCGGCATCTGCGATCAGTTCAGTGCTTGTCGTTCCTGGTTTGACGTCACAAACACACCCAGCGTTCGCCCAGACACTCCTCCGTTTCTCTAGCCACTCCCGCGTTTTTCCCAGAAACTGTAGCGTTTTTTCACACACCCCCATAAAACGGCCTGTTTCCGCCCAGAAACACCCATTTCCTGTCAATCACATTACGATCACCAGAACGAAGAAAAAACCTCGTAATGCCGTGAGTAAAATACCTAACTGCATAGCAAATTTACTTGGCGCAGTCGCACTGCGGACATTGCGCATGTGCATTAGCGACTAATCGCTCCGTTGCGAGAAAAAAATAACGAGCAAACAACTTGGAATGACCCCCTTTGTGTCTAGGATGCTAATCCAACTTCCATATTAAGCGTTGAAATAAGTCAAATTCAGTTAGTAAAATAGTCTAGCTTTCTAGGTATGAAACATACTCAGAAGTATCTGAAATTATTTGTTTATGGATGAATATATCTATAAATAGGCATAAAAATGTATTGTTTTCACCTTAGGATTTTTTATTTCTGGAGAAAAAGTACAGTAAGCAACATGATAAGGATAACTTGGAACAATACCATACATTTGTTTCATTTAACCTTATTTTTTTGCAAGAAAAATGAAAAAAATATAAATAAAACTTTCTTGGTTAAAATACTGTTCCATGATAATAGGGCAGTTTTATATGCTGCAGATGCATGATGTCCACTCAAGTGGACATATGTTTAA
This sequence comes from Pseudophryne corroboree, assembly GCF_028390025.1. Classification (NCBI taxonomy): domain Eukaryota; kingdom Metazoa; phylum Chordata; class Amphibia; order Anura; family Myobatrachidae; genus Pseudophryne; species Pseudophryne corroboree. The sequence goes on along the minus strand of NC_086453.1, from coordinate 214,962,470 downwards.
CTTCTTTAGTTTTATGGTTTAAAAAACAAAACTTTTTTGTGTTTCTATAAGCACTAAAGTCTAATAAAAAATATTGAATAAAAACTTGCATTAGGTTATCATAATTCATGTATGAAAGGGTTAATATTATAGAATTAAATGTTAGTATATGTGTGTTTTAGGCCCTGAAGCACAACATCAATATAGGTTGATTTTCACTGGTTTTAGATCGATGAAAATCAATGAACATCGACCTTTGGTAAATATACCCCTAGGGCTATTCTGAGACATATGCCTTTTTTTTTAGAAAGAAATAGTAGCGCATGTCCCAGTTGCTTTTCATGTTTGCAAGAGATTTCTATCTACTGTCCTGCAGCTATACTTTCACCAGTTAATATATTTCTAATTGTTAATGTTTAAAAACTATTTTTTAATAACCTTCAGCATTTCATGTGGAAAATTGTGTTTACTTGTGCCAACAGCATTATTGTGTTTTGCAAGACAGGTATATGAGGACACATCTGTAGATGGAAATGGGGATTGGCAAGTAAGCCAAGTTCAGAGGGGCGTGTCGTAATTTTTGCAGGCTATGCGGAGTTGTGTGTACATCCACCAGAATTCAGACAGATCTAATACACCAAGGATACGTGCATACTCACAGTGATACCAATTATTAAACCAATTCTGCAGATAGTGTTGAATTGGCTTTACCGACTGAATTTAGGGATTTTGTACCTCTATATAGTTCCCTGCGTATACTGCCATAAAGGTGTTGGATTTGCCTTCAGCTGAGGTGAGGGAAGTTGAAATGCTGGTAATTTGATAAAAGACATTTTGAGAACATCAAAATGAATAACAGTGTCATATACAGTAAAACATATAATATTAAGAGCAGTGGTCGAAGTATGGTGGTATACAACGGTATGGTATACCGCCACTTTATTCCACCACTGGAAATCGTAGAACTGATCTGACACAACAAGTGCAGTGGGACACATTTACAGTCACATCTAGGAGATATGTTATTGATGAGTATGGGCTGTCTGTAACTGTGGAGATCTAAGAAGTGTGGGTTGAGACACCAGCGACCACTACACTAGCTGCTTGGTGGCCACATCCAGGATGAGCAGGAACTGCAGAACCTGAGCATGCAGCCTCAGCCAGAGAGCGAACACTGTGATCCCATCCATGAACTCCTCTTTCAGCACCGCCTCTGACGGCTCCCTCTCCCTGACACAGCTAGCACAGTCACAGCTCTCTCTTTGCGGCGGGGTACAGTGATCCTGCTCACACTCCCATTGGCTCACAGCTCACATTAGGCTATTTGTCTACCATACATTTATTTCCAAGATGAGGGTGGATAGAAAGAGAGGACAGAGAGGTGTAGGGGTGAGAGAGGGAAGGAGGGAATGAGAGGTGCAGGGGTGAGAGAGGGAAGGGTGAAATGAGAGGTGCAAGGCTGAGAGATGAAAGGAGGGGGTGAGAGATGGAAGGGGAAGTGAGAGGTGTATGTGTGATAGAGCGACAGTGGGAATGAGAGGTGCAGCGGTGAGAGCTGTAGGGATGATAGAGGTAAGGAGGGCTGAGAGTTGCAGGGTTAAAGAGTGATAGAGGGTATGAGAGGTGAAGTAAGGGAAGGAGGAAGTAAGAGGAGCATGTGACACATTAAGGAAAGGTAAAATAAAACAGATATGGGCCAAGATTTATCAAGCCTTGGAGAGTGATAAATTGCATGTTGATAAAGTACCAGCCAACCAGCTCCTGTCATGTTACAGGCTGTGTGTGAAAAATTACAGTTAGGAGCTGATTGGTTGGTACGTTATAACTGTGCAATTTATCACTCTCCAAGGCTTGATAAATCTGGGCCATGAGATGGATGTACACAGGGAAGGAAGCAAAGAGAGGTTGGATAATTATATTATACTAGGTGTCTCATCGCGCCCTACGGGCGCTCTTCACACCGTCGCAAGGGGCTACTCCCCCTTAACCCTTGCATGCCTTTGTGGGGTACAATATTTGTATTATATGGAGTATTACCTGCATTCCTTTGTTAGTGGTTAAATATTGCACAATGAAAGGGCGTGCGATGGTGAAGAAGGCGCAGCCCCTTGCGACGGCGTGAACAGCACCTGCGGGGCACGATGTACAGAATGTAGCGGGTGCGGGGAGGACTGCGGATGGGGGAGGGTGTCTGTAGATGCTGCGGGTGGAGGGGGGGGCGGAAGCGGGGGGGGGGATAGGGAAGGGTCGGGAGGTGCTGCGGGTGGGGGAAGGGCAGAGGAGTGGGGGCTGCAGATGGGGGAGGGGTCCGGAGGCACTGTAGGTGGGGGAGGGGCAGGGGTGCCATGGGTGGGAGAGGGGCAGGTGCGGGGATGTTGCGGATGGGTGAAGGGTTCCATAGGAGCTGTGGGATGGGAAGGGGCGAGGGGTGCCGGGGGTGGGGTAGGGGGTCCGGAGGTGCCTTGGGTATGGGAGGGGCAGGTACGGGTGGTGCGGCAGATGGGGAAGGGGGTCCGGAGGTGCTGCAGGTGGTGGAGGGGCAGGTGCGGGGGTGCCATGGGTGGGGGAGGGGAGGGACCGCAGATGGAGGAGGGTGTTTGCAGATGCTGCGGGTGGAGGGGGGCAGGTGTGGGGGAAGACATATATGGGGGTGGATGGTGGAGGGGGTCTGGAGGTGGTGGAGGGGCGGAGGAGTGGGAGCCGTGGGTGGTGTAGGGGGTCTGGAGGCACAGCATGTGGGGGAGGGGTGGAGTGCAACATGTGGTGGAGGGGAAGGTGCAGAGGTGTGGTGCATTGGGGAGGCGTCTGGAGGTGCTGTGGGTACTGTACCTGCCAAAAAGGTAGTTTGAGGGAATGCAGTAACAGGGCCAGGACAGGGGTGACAGGGTCAGAACAGGGGTGACGGGGCCAGGACAGGGGTGACAGGGTCAGAACAGGGATGACGGGGCCAGGACAGGGGTGATGGGGCCAGGACAGGGGCCACGGGGCCAGGACAGAAATGACAGGGACAGGGTAGGGGTGACAGGGCCAGGGTAGGAGCGGCAGGACCAAGACAGGGGTGACAGGGCCAGTATAGGGTTGACAGGGCAAGCACAGGGGTGACAGGGCCAGGATAGGGGTAACAAGGCCAGCATAAGGGTGAAAGGGCCAGGATAAGGGTGACAGGGCAAGGCATGGGGTGACAGGGACATGACAGAACACAGGGCACGGGAGAGATTGGTATTAGGGACAAAACAGTGGTGACAGACAGATGTGTCTTACCGGAGTCACTGCTGCTGGCTGCTGCTTTTCCACTCCAACCTATTGGGATCTGCTGCTGGTGGAGACTTAGCATGGCTGACTCTCTCAGGCTGGAGTCCTGCTTCCTCTACCCGTCAGCATCCCTCACCCCCTCCTCAGTCACACACCGCAGACCTCGCGCAGCTGCCGGGCACTATGGTAAGGGGAGACTGGGAGTGACTGGTTAGCCCCCAGGAGACACTGCGACTGGAGGGAGGAGGGGGTCATAGCATGCACACGGCGCGGACCTCGCGGCTGCTGGGCACTGTGGTAAGGGGAGACTGGGAGTGACTGGTTAATTCCCAGGAGATGCTGTGGCTGAAGGGAGGAGGGGGTCGGAGCCTGCAAGCAGATCGGACTTCTGCAGCGCTACCCGCTGGCTAAAGTGTGTGAAGGAGCTGGGCGCACCTCACTGCTGGCGGCAGCGATGCAGCTAGCGGTGGGGTTGCTGGGGCTGGAGATAACAGAGGCAGTACGGAACCTGCACAGCGGCAGGTGCCCCACAAAACTGCAGCTAAGAAGCGTGGAGTGTGCTAGAAAGTGATGCTCCTCCGCGCCAGAGAGACCCTGCTGAGTATGCTGATGTGGGGGGTCAAGCACACAGTGAGCCGGTGCTCGTCTGTCTGTACGGCATACCCCCTCACACACTCCCATACCTCCCAACTGTCCCGAATTTTTTTGGGGGTCTGTCCCGCTGTCCCACCCGAGGGTCGCAGTGTCCCGCGGTGAAGGGGGGGGGGGCAGTTGGAAAGCTCCTGTACTCGCTGTTCTGATTAGCAGAGCACCGGTGAATAGACGCTGTGCGCATGCGCACGGCGTCTATTTAGTGGAGACAGAGGGAGAGGGGGCATCAGGGGTGCGGATTAAGGGGGGGTTCCGGCAGCAGAGCCGGATTAAGGGGGGGGGCAGGGGGTACGTACCGTGGGCCCCACAGTTTTAGGGGACCCCCGGCTGGAGTAGCTCTGTCCCAGCTCAGAAGCTCCCCCGTCCTGCCAGCAACAGCGGCAGCATTGTGCTACAGTCAGCACACGCTGCTGCGTGTTGGCAGGTCTGTGGTGTTGCAGGGAGGCAGCAGCCTCCCTGCTTTCTCCTGCCTGTGCGGGTGTGTAGGGGGGAGCGACCACCTCCTCTGGATTTAGCCCTAGCTGAGGGGCCAAAATTCCAGAAAAAAAAATTCCCGGAATTTGCATAAAGGGGCGTGGCCACGTGGGCGATTAGGTCACGCCCCCCAACCCACAGCAGGCACAGCAATGAGATAGGGTTCCCCTGTCTCAAGTGCCCTGGGCCCCCCGGACTCATAATCCGCCCCTGGAGGCATGCCAGCAGCTCACAGAGCGCTGGGCATGCCCCCTCACTGACGAAAATGGGGGCCCTCCCGTGAAGCCATGCCCCATTTTCGTTGGCCACGCCCCATTTTTGCCGCATGTGTGTTCCTCCTTCTGCCTGAAGAAAGCTGGGAGGTATGCACCCCTGTCTGCCTGAAGAAAGCTGGGAGGTATGCACCCCTGCCTGTGCCATGCCCATACTATCTGCTTCTGCTCCTAGTCTCCTATAGATTTGCCCAGATCTGTGACTCATTTGACTAACTCCGCCCAGTGTTGTGACTCCGCCCAGCGTTAGCAAATGAGTCACAAAGTCACAGATCTGGGCTATTATATAGGAGATTAGAACTTTAGAGAAAAAGTTTACTTTATCCAGTCTATTGTTCTTAACCACATGATGCTCAGCAAATGGTGCTCACTGCTCATAAATAAGATAAAGGCATCTAGATGTAATTGTGCTTCTCAGCGAGTATCTTGAACAGGTGGCAGAAGCATGTATTTTATCCCAACATTATGGAGCTGACAAGTTATCTTTGAGACTGTGAAGAAATAAGATATTCTTTGCATATTAAAATTAGAATATATCCTTATGTGGTATTTTTAGACAAGTTAAATAGCAAATCTTGTCAAACTTTTTGTAAAGCAGTTTGCAGCCAGCCCTGAATAATGAATTGAGTCTGATGAGTCATTTTTGCCCTTTTCACAAGAAAATCAATGCTCTTGATTCATCTTCTTTGTATCATATATAGTACATTGCTGTTTGGGGAAGATTATATCATGTGGGGCTCCATCAGTGATTGTCATGATCTCAGTGAATCAATCACTTGTCAATACAATACTACACAATTGCTGACATGGGGATCCATTGTGGGAGAAAGAGGACAAGTTTTGGTTATAGAGGAAGGTTTTGAAATTCTATGAAGTTGATAGTTGAATTTTGATAGGGGTTGATAGTTGGATTTTAGTTGCATTCATTGGGGTGCATGGCCATTTGCACCATTCAGAAAGACTTGATTTTCCTACACGCACGTAGCTAGCATAGGTCTTGTTCTATATGTTCCTGAGTTTTTCACACTGAATAAGATTTTCATATTTTAAAGGCACACCATCATTTTTTTTTCAAAAACATTTTTATTGGTTTTAAATGGTCATAATCACAAAAAGAAATATGACCAGCAGCAGGAATACAGTAGAGAATTTGTACGACACTGTAGTACAGATATAATCAAAATGAAACAACAACCATAAGAAAAATGGAAAGGGGGTGGGGGGAGTGAACTCCTGGTGAGTTTTTGGTCAAAATATGGTTGAGAGGAATGAGGGAGTAGGGGTGGAGGGAGAGCAGGCAGAGATGGAGGAAGGAGCTATTCACTAGCAGAAGAGTGCATGTACATACAGTATAGTGACAGCGTGAGATACAGAAAATGAGATTCAACTACATTAGGGTAGAAGATAAATCTATGGGTAAGAACTCTGAATGCGAAGGGGAACAGTTTTTTTTAAGGAGAAATTAATCTTTACAGTGCTCTTGGTTTACATTAAGCCTCTTTGCAGTGTTCCTTAGTACACATAATTCTGCTTTATATTGCCCCTTAGTTCACATTATACCACATTATAGTGCCCCTTAGATCACATTATACCACTTTATAGTGTCCCTTAGATCACATTTGGTCACTTTGAAGTGCTCGATAGAGCACCCTATGCTACATTGTATCGCCTTTAGAACACATTGTGCCACACAATGCCTCCATTATATCACGTATATGTAAAAGTTGTGGTACAGTAGTTGAAAATAACTGTACTTTATTTAGACATATAATGGCCTAAAGTGGAGTTGAACACAGACCAGCCATAATGAATTACTCCCACATTGCGCTTCCATATGCAGAGTTGTATAGATCTTTGTATTGCACTTACCACAAACCTGTATGCTTGGTTAGTCTTGAGTCATCATCATCATCATCTTCATCATCATCACCACAGAACATCTCTACTTGGTAAAGAAGATACAGCCTTTTTTTTTTTTTTTACCAACATATATGCCAGTGCTTGTAAGTGACCTTTTATGGGTTGTCCAAGAGTCAATGGTACTTATTTCAGTGATGTGTGGTGGGGTGAGGCAGAGCCTTTTCTGTCATACTAACGTCTGTGCCAGAGTTTTCACTATATAAAGTATATTAAAAATACAAAGAATATATTTGAAATATCTTCATTGTATTATTGTAATCATTTTTATAGTAAAAACTCTGGAGTAAAATGTCTATGTCAGGTGTGTCAGTGCCTCACCAGCCTACCTTGTCCACACATCTCTGATCAACAGCCACCAAATTTCAAGGAGTATATGCTGCTGCATCTTTGTATAATGTCCACATGAATCCTTTGGCTCATATATTGTGTGTATATCTGTTTCTGGTACTAGCCAGTGTCTCCTCAGCCATTTACCTCACAATATGTTCCTGGTGTGGGCAGACTGTTACATCCAAGGAAGGTTACAGGAAGTGGTGGCTCCTACCCTATTATGCCCATGCTACAGTCCGATCAGCGACTCAGTCCCTGTTCTCTTCAGCACTTGCCAGGTGTGTTGGCAGGTGCGTTGTGCACCGTCAATGCATCTATCAGGGCCCACAACCAACGCATGAGCACAAAAGCTGGCATCTAGGGACTGCATCTACCAGGAAAAAGTCACTGTCTCACTGGGGGTGACAGAATTAAATCATCCAAACGCATTTATTGGATGCAAAGAAGATTTTTCTTCTGTTAGTCATTAACTCGCTTAATTGGGGATTATTTGCCTTCCACTGAAACAACACACAAAAGACTTTGAGGATGAAACACTTATCTTTGTGGGCAGCGGTGTTATACGTTATGTAATATGCTATATGACAAAAGCTAGTGAAGTAGTAGTTGGGATCTTATGTGGTTTATATATTTAGGTAAACTCTTCAGGGTCATACAGGGTTGCATAATGTATCTTGGGTGATTTCACTCAGAAAGCCGTTGCAAGCATGCCCAGTGTCGGACTGGCGCAAGAAGGGCCCACCGGGGTAACGCAGGGGTAGGGGCCCATGCATAAGGGTGTGGCCCAGGGACGTGCGGTGAGCTAAAAGGCTAAGTAGGCACTAGCTAGCACCAGAGCCAGGTTTACACACAAAATATGAGCCAAAGGGTACATCTGGGCATTATACACAGGTGCAGCAGTATAAACTCCTGGAAATTTGGTGAGTTTTGATCAGAGATGTGCGGAAAAGTTAGCCAGGTGAGGTACTGCCTCACCTGCCATAGACTTTTTACTCCAGAGTTTTGGCTATAAAAATGATTAGAATAATGCAAAGAAGATACAGTATTTCAAACATATTCTTTGTTTTTTTCATATACTTTATACCAGTGGTTTTCAACCACTGTACCGCGGCACACTGATGTGCCACCAGCAGCTTTCAGATGTGCTGCCAGAGATGCACTGCCAGTCATCATGTAGGTGAACGTTTATAATGCAGCATAACACATCGCCTTCCCGCTCACCCGCCGCAAGCCCGGCCGCCCCCTGCCATCCAAGTGCTGCTCCCTGCTGCACCTCAGTGCTCATGGCTGCATTACCACCCACCTGCCTGCCGCCAGCAAGGTGCTGCTCCCTGCTGCACCTCACTGCTTACGGCTGCATTAACTCCTGCCGGCTGCCGCCGAGGGAGGGAGAGGCAAAAGAAAAAGTGATTTTGAAACCTACTTACAGGTATGGTCCAATGTATCTGTATTCTTTTACAGTAAAAGCTGTGTTGAACAGTGTGCGGTATTAATGTGGGAGCCAACATGTGTAATTACTGTGGGGGGCCCATGTGTGTAATTACTGTGGGGGGACAATATGTGTGATTGCTGTGGGGGGACAATATGTGCAATTACTGTGGGGAGCCAGTGCATTTGTTTAATTACTGTGGGGACCAATGTGTGTTTTAATTCCCCATGTGGGCCAAAGTGTGTGATTTTTTTTTTTTTTGGGGGGGGGGGGGGGTTTGTTCGCGGGGTACTGATGGTGTGCCTTGGCAATTTTAGAATTTTGTTCGGCGTGCCCTGAATTAAAAAAGATTGAAAATCACAGCTTTATACAATCAAAACTCTGGTACAAATGTAAGTATGACAGGAAAGGCTCTGCCTCACCTGCCTCACCCCACCGCACGTCACTGGTGTGGCCAGGCAATAGTGGAGGTGTGGCCAACCACCACAGTGGTCCAGTTAACTGTAAGAGAGTGCTTTGGCTGGGCCCAAAGTCCTGTGCAGTATAAGGTAAGTAACATATGTATAATGTATAATTAAAGTGCACTAGGATACAGTTTGGAACCGAATCCCTAGAGGAGGAGGTGGGCTCACAGGCAGTGGGGCCCACTGGTGGTTTCTCCTGTTCCCCTGTGGGCCAGTCCGACCCTGAGCATACCTATATGTGGGACTGCACACCTGTGAGTTTCCGACGAGAGAGGCAGAATATTGTGACATAGGTGAATGCAACTACATAAGGATGATGACGACTTGTCGTAATTTCGTAATCTAGATGGATATGCTACCATTGTAGAGGTGAGTGCATCTCGAGATGTGTACACACAGCTTACGCACTGGTTGTAGCTGCCACTAAGTATCTAACTTTAAAATGAGCCTTGGATGCAATTATACATCTAATGGTTATTTTAAGATTTACATTAAGATTAAATATTCTGATAGACACACTGAAAAAAAACTTAATTAGGACTGTGGTATGTAACTTTACAGTGTAAGCTGTCATTGTGTCCCTTATTCATTGTGGACATGTATAATCAACATCAAAGCCGCAAGACATTATTACCATTATGTTTTCCTCTTCCAGACTGGTATAATTGGAGGCAGGTGAGAAATTAGCTGATGAAGACATACCTTTTATTATGGTTATACATTGTAAACAGAATAATAGCATACAATAAGTAGTGCAATACAGCATCTACAATTATAACTGTGGGAAGATCTGTTCATAGTTACACCTCTAGTCCAAACAATACATCATGAACTTATGTTACAATGTAGAAACTCATATGGCCGTACTCTAATGTAGTCACATTTCTGTAAACTCGAATGAAATACGACTACAGCTTGTGAGTTTTAATGGATTTTCCTGACGGCTATGTAAGTTCTCCATAACAACGCGATTTCTTTACCTCTGTATACTAATATAAAAGAATTTTATGGTGGAAAGAAACAGCTCACAAAACTAAGCTTGCCAATCAGAGACTTGTTAAGTCTTTACCAGGTCAAATCAGATTGTGTCTTACGGACAAGTGATAGATTGCAGCTGTAGCAAGTGAAACAAACACTTAGGCATATGAATTACAAGGCAATGAAACCATGATGGAAGAATTACTAGCAACAGCACGTTGATTTCCATCTTATGCAGCGACCAATTGTGGAACACCAGACATTGTAGTTCTGCTACAGAATAGAACTCCAGTGTCAAACTCTCTGCATTGGGTCTGGCAATGTATCAGTGATGGATTATGGTAATAGATGTTGTCGGCTATAATAAACCATATCATGGACCGCTTTCCATTGCCTGCAGCCTCTTCTACTATGTTTACCCAAGGTCTCAGTATCCACATAGACCACTTCAGAGTTAACATTATGTGTTTGCATGTTCTTTTGTTTTCAAATATTCAAATTACTCTCACTTTAATTGCATTAGCACTACAAAAAACCACAGACCTCAAGTTAATTACAACTCAAAGCACACCCCATAAACTAAGTTAATTTTAGAACTAATCTTGGGGTCAATTTACTAAAAATTCTACAAAAAAATAAATAAAAAATTAGAAGCATATGGGTATATTCAATTAGTGCCGAGTTTTCTGATAGTCGGAAAATCTGCACTTATTTGATGTGGGTGTATTTAATAGTGGTGTTTTTGCCCGTTTTTTTAATCCATTTTCGCCCTAACCTTTTTGTCGAATCGACATGGGTAAAAACGGACCAAAAAACTGTCAAAAATACCTACAAATTCGACAAAACATGTGGATTGGTGGCGAATTTGCCAATCCACGTGGTTTTCGCCCATGTGGATTTTTCGACCAGTCGTAAAAATGGCATGGGCATTGAATAGGTCGAATGTAAATACAACCTACAAACGGGCGAAAAGTTAATTTTTTTCAACAAAGCTAAGAAACAACCAATCAGATTTTAGCTTTCAATTTCTGCATTATTATTATTATTATTATCATCATTTATTTATATGGCGCCACATGGGATCCGCAGCGCCCAATTACAGAGTAAACAAATAAGCAAAACATGAAGACAGTGACTTACTGTACAGTTCAATACATTATAAGACAAGTACAGGGTATATAAACATAGCTGCATCAGCAAACAGCACTGAAATAAGTATCAGTGGCAGAATACCGAGGGATTTGGTGCCATCAAAGGGTGTATTGAAAAGAAGATAGGTTAAGTAAGAGACATAAAAGCACACGAGGAAAGAGGACCGTGAAAGCTTACATTCTACATCGTGCTGGATAAATTATAGTTTGCATTTGACTGGTTGCTATAACATGCTTTTCCTTGTTTGAAGTTATAGTAACTCTATCCCCACATCTTTTATTCCACATTTTATTTTCCAGTGTATTTCCTCCAACCCTCTTTGTTTCTCACCCTTGATTGTTAAACATTCTTTCAACTGCATATCAATATGAAATTCATCTTGGTTTGTACTGAACTTCCCTTAGCGACATGCACCTCTGAGGGTGGTGATAGGTGGTATTTACATTGCTGTACATTTACTGTACTTTCTAATCTAGCATTTGGAAGCGATCTGGTACTAATAGTTCGGTATCAGCTGCTGTGTCCTTACTTTGCCTCACAAGCAAAATACATATAAGTCTCCAGTTTACTTTGAGTCAAATACTAAAAGTTTGCTTATTTAGGTTTGTTTACTTAGCACCAAAGAGATTTCATTGTGTCAATAGTGCTATCTCTGTCTTGGATCCTTCTAACACTATATTACTATTTTTGTTGTAAAGAGATGCTGACATTTGTGCATGATTAGCTATTTTTATAGTCGCTCAGACAAGTTAGCTACTCTTCGAAGGATAGACATGTAAGGTTATCATTAATAGAAATGATGTAGCTTTTATAGCCGTACTGCTTAGCACCCTCTTACAGAAGATCAAGGAAATGTGCGTTCAAAGACATTTGAATATAACCAGCAATCCCGAATCAAATAACCCACTGTTTTAAAGGTTTTCATTTCCTAGCAATGCTAGAAGGATTCTGTTTCAAACCACAGTGTACTTCAAGCCATATTCAAGTGTTTCTGTCTTTTTCCGCTAACTCTAAAAAATACAAACATTTTGGAAGACTTTAAGCAACACTTAACTACTAAAAGCAACATGTAATATACAATGTTCGTCACTTTGTTTTTTCCTATTGATCTACATTATATTCCATATTTGCTTTTCAAATACTTTTCAAAGCACTGTGAAAAACGGCATTTGTATGCGTAACCTCACTACTCATTTATAAATCCTAAGCGTGGCACTATCAATAGCTGTTTGCATGCAATGTGGCAAAAAGCCTGTGGCCACAATATTTTAAATATTACCTCAAATTTTTTTAATAAGATATTTGAATGATATTTCTGTTTTTGACAATCTCTAGATATAAATAAATGAAACAAAACTCCATTTACAGTTTTCAGTGCAACCAACTAATTTATGCAGTGAAATTCCAATCTAATTTAAAGACTGTGGGCTAAACTTGCATATTTGGTCTGGAGCCAGTTGTCTGCATTAATTAATGTTGGAGTGCAACATACGTGTCCTTCCAGTTAACCGCATGCTGTTGGGTAATGCCTGCTTTGCATTGTGGGTCTCACCTCCCATTGGCAGTGGATGCAATTTCAAGATTCTCTGAGGACTATTGTATAGAAAGAGAGAGCAACATAAAACTGAAGCCTTTAAGGGTCTTTGCCACCAGGGGGCGCTATTAATTTTTTGTTATATAAAAATATGAGAAATGCATTATTCCCATTCACTTTAGTAAAATTTGAATTTACTATTTGGGTTATTTGGTGACATATCTATCTATCTATCTATCTATCTATCTATCTATCTATCTATCTATCTATCTATCTATCTATCTATCTATCCATTATAGCAGAATTGCTGCTAGAGACATATTGGCCTTATAACATTTGTGTCAAGTATAGACCAGAAGAGAAATTGTGGATTCGTAAGTACATATTTATCAACGTGAAGGAGTTATCTTTTATTCAGAACCAACTTATTGGGGTCTATTCATCATTGGGGACTGGGTGGCTCCCAATGATTACATATCCACTCACTGCGAGTCACAGCTGGGGATACTGTGACCAGAAACAGCTACATAGATAGCAGTGATACTTAACTCCCCCTGTGCCTGCTTCAGTGCATGTATGACTTTCAGTTACACATGTGCACTGTCACTGGGAACACAGTGAGGAGGCATCAGAAAGATCTACTCAGAACTTTCTTCATAACCCTGGAGCTTCTCCCCATAGGAAGGAGCAGGGTTCTAGGAATAAACACCATCTGTAGATGGCAATTGGTTTCACAGGCAAACGTTACGTTTTTGGATTTTGTGGAATATTAGGCGGATAGGCATGTGGAAGGGGCCCTGAAGTGATGATGAACAGGCCCCATTGTGCCTACAGTATATTTTCCACAGTGCCACAACTCTTGGATCTGATAAAGTAGACTAATACTGTATATGAGAGTCAATAATTTGCCTATTTAACCAAATTTTGATGTCAATTTTGGTCAATTTCTAAATATTTTTTAAAACTCAAGTATATTTGTGGAGAAATAATGGCTGTGTTTTCAATAAAGCAGGAAACATCACTTTAAAAGGTGCACCCATACACACTTACCAATTGTCTGCCCAATGTGTCGTGCCTGATGTCACAACTGGACAAGCATTTAAATGTTATATGAACATTGTTCACAGACATATCGGGGGTACATACCCACTGATGGGCTCGCGATTGGGATATTGCAGGGAATTGTTATACAACAGAGAGCGCTTGTATGCTATTTGTATGTTAACAATGGCACCTGTGGAGAAAAAAAGTTCTGAAAATGTTTACAGCCTTTTTGTGCTGAATTTTTGGTGACAAACTAGTCCACTTATTAATTATGATGTTTTTCCAGTTCCAACGAGATGTTACTCACCCTACCTTTCCCTGTGTTGGCCAGTGGTGTCTCAGCCGATGGTGCTTGGCTGACCGCGGCTTTTCGTATTTCTGCCGCTCCGTCCAGTGGGTTGTTGCGGATGACGTCACACGGGATTGCCGAGTGCGGCTCGTGGAGCAGCCGGTGGAGCGGCCAATCCTGGTGTTGTAGCGTGGTGGATCTTCTTGTCACCTTTGTAACCAACGTGTTTCATGTGTCTAGCACACTTTTTCAAGGATGAATGGGATATTGCAGCAATACAGATGTAACCATGCTCCTCTTGGCAGCATGTGGAATGTTGAAACACAGCTTGCTGCATGCATTCCAGGCTGCGACTATTTGCAGCTTGCGATTGCTCTATTAATTCCTAATGGGATTAATGGAGCATTCGCCGGCAGCGAATAGTCAAAGATCAGTGCACCATGTAGCATGCCGCATCGCAGCAAGATGATCATGGCTACATCTGTATATCTGTAATGTGTGGGGGCCTTAACATGGCATTGTTATGCTTTGTCTTACTATACGAATAACTGAAGAATGTGTGCCAGTGTTTCCTTACAACGCACAAGCACTGATTCCCTTTCATGTGGCCAAAAACAATGAGCTACTTGGGTGTTTCTAGTTCTACACATAGGCTGTGTACACACCACACAGTCATGTCGGTGGATCTGCTGACGCGCCAACAGAGCTTCCGACTTAGGTAAGTATACATACTTACCATCTCCTTCTCAATTTGTCAGTCAGGACACCCAGCTGGGTGGGCATTTGAATTTTCCCACACAGCTGTGATGTCAGCCCCTGCAGAAAGTGTCCTGGCGGTTGGCAGACCGCCCATACACACAGCCTGATGTGATATGTCTGTGAACAATGTCATTCACAGACATATCAGGTGTGCAGGCCCAGCTCTAGGCATAGGCATTGAAGGCAAATGCCTAGGGCATCTGGAATGCTATTGGTGTTTCCCAAGCCTAGGGCCAGCTTAGCTTTCGCAGCCAGCCATGAGGAGAGTGGAGACATCAGGAGGCCGCAGACAGGTAGGAAGTGTGTTTGCTTTCACTTTCTGCCTGACAGGGCTTATCACTGACAGCTGCACAGGAAGCCAGGCACTAATGGGGGTACACATGGGGCATTTTTACCTATTTTCAAAGCGATCTGAATAGATCACTTAGAAATTAAGCACAAATCGCTCAGTGTGTATGCCCCATAGCAATAGCGATGCGTGGCCCAGCGAAACGCTTTTGTCAGCTCAGATCATTCAAGCATGCAGGCAAGATCTAGTTAGATCACCTAGCTTGTGCATAAAGAACACTGGTTAGCACAGATCACTCAGCACACATCGCTGTGTGTATAGCGGTGTATAGCTGTATCACTCAGCACACATCGCTGTGTGTATAGCGGTGTATAGCTGTGTATCTGTGCTAACCTTGTTTAGGACACAGGCACAAGTTGCCCTGTGTGTACCCCCCATAGCCCACGGAGCTACAGGACCCTTCCCTGCAGAAACATAGGATAAAGCAAAGTAGGATATGAATGGGGGAAGGGGGTTAATGACACTGCTATGGGGGGAGGGAGTGACCTATGGGGAGTGGGGGGAAGGGGGCTAATGACACTGTTATGGGGAGAGGGAGTGACCTATGGGGAGTGGGGGGAAGGGGGCTAATGACACTGCTATGGGGGGAGGGAGTGACCTATGGGGAATGGGGGGAAGGGGGCTAATGACACTGTTATGGGAAGAGGGAGTGACCTATGGGGAGTGGGGGGAAGGGGGCTAATGACACTGCTATGGGGGAGGGAGTGACCTATGGGGAGTGGGGGGAAGGGGGCTAATGACACTGTTATGGGGGAGGGAGTGACCTATGGGGAGTGGGGGGAAGGGGGCTAATGACACTGTTATGGGGAGAGGGAGTGACCTATGGGGAGTGGGGGGAAGGGGGCTAATGACACTGCTATGGGGGAGGGAGTGACCTATGGGGAGTGGGGGGAAGGGGGCTAATGACACTGTTATGGGGGAGGGAGTGACCTATGGGGAGTGGGGGGAAGGGGGCTAATGACACTGTTATGGGGAGAGGGAGTGACCTATGGGGAGTGGGGGGAAGGGGGCTAATGACACTGCTATGGGGGAGGGAGTGACCTATGGGGAGTGGGGGGAAGGGGACTAATGACACTGCTATTGGGGGAGGGAGTGATCTATGGGGAGTGGGGGGAAGGGGTCTAATGACACTGCTATGGAGGAGGGAGTGGGAGTGGGGGGAAGGGGGCTAATGACACTGCTTTGGGGGGGAGGGAGTGACCTATGGGGAGTGGGGGGAAGGGGGCTAATGACACTGCTATTGGGGGAGGGAGTGACCTATGGGGATTAGGAGGAAGGGGGGTAATGACACTGCTATGGGGGGAGGGAGTAACCTATGGGGAATGGGGGGAAGGGGGGTAATGACACTGCTATGGGGGGAGGGAGTGATCTGTGGGGGAAGGGGGTTAATGGCACTGCTATGGGGGAGGGAGTGACCTATGGGGAGTAGGGGGAAGGGGGCTAATGACACTGCTATGGGGGGAGGGAGTGACCTATGGGGAGTGGGGGGAAGGGGGCTAATGACACTGCTATGGGGGGAGGGAGTGACATGTGGGGGAAGGGGGTTTATGGTAGAGATGAGCGCCTGAAATTTTTCGGGTTTTGTGTTTTGGTTTTGGGTTCGGTTCCGCGGCCGTGTTTTGGGTTCGAACGCGTTTTGGCAAAACCTCACCGAATTTTTTTTGTCGGATTCGGGTGTGTTTTGGATTCGGGTGTTTTTTTCCAAAAACACTAAAAAACAGCTTAAATCATAGAATTTGGGGGTCATTTTGATCCCAAAGTATTATTAACCTCAAAAACCATAATTTACACTCATTTTCAGTCTATTCTGAATACCTCACACCTCACAATATTATTTTTAGTCCTAAAATTTGCACCGAGGTCGCTGTGTGAGTAAGATAAGCGACCCTAGTGGCCGACACAAACACCGGGCCCATCTAGGAGTGGCACTGCAGTGTCACGCAGGATGTCCCTTCCAAAAAACCCTCCCCAAACAGCACATGACGCAAAGAAAAAAAGAGGCGCAATGAGGTAGCTGTGTGAGTAAGATTAGCGACCCTAGTGGCCGACACAAACACCGGGCCCATCTAGGAGTGGCACTGCAGTGTCACGCAGGATGTCCCTTCCAAAAAACCCTCCCCAAACAGCACATGACGCAAAGAAAAAAAGAGGCGCAATGAGGTAGCTGTGTGAGTAAGATTAGCGACCCTAGTGGCCGACACAAACACCGGGCCCATCTAGGAGTGGCACTGCAGTGTCACGCAGGATGGCCCTTCCAAAAAACCCTCCCCAAACAGCACATGACGCAAAGAAAAAAAGAGGCGCAATGAGGTAGCTGTGTGAGTAAGATTAGCGACCCTAGTGGCCGACACAAACACCGGGCCCATCTAGGAGTGGCACTGCAGTGTCACGCAGGATGTCCCTTCCAAAAAACCCTCCCCAAACAGCACATGACGCAAAGAAAAAAAGAGGCGCAATGAGGTAGCTGTGTGAGTAAGATTAGCGACCCTAGTGGCCGACACAAACACCGGGCCCATCTAGGAGTGGCACTGCAGTGTCACGCAGGATGGCCCTTCCAAAAAACCCTCCCCAAACAGCACATGACGCAAAGAAAAAAAGAAGCGCAATGAGGTAGCTGTGTGAGTAAGATTAGCGACCCTAGTGGCCGACACAAACACCGGGCCCATCTAGGAGTGGCACTGCAGTGTCACGCAGGATGTCCCTTCCAAAAAACCCTCCCCAAACAGCACATGACGCAAAGAAAAAAAGAGGCTTTTTACTGATATTTGGTGTTTTGGATTTGACATGCTCTGTACTATGACATTGGGCATCGGCCTTGGCAGACGACGTTGCTGGCATTTCATCGTCTCGGCCATGACTAGTGGCAGCAGCTTCAGCACGAGGTGGAAGTGGATCTTGATCTTTCCCTAATTTTGGAACCTCAACATTTTTGTTCTCCATATTTTAATAGGCACAACTAAAAGGCACCTCAGGTAAACAATGGAGATGGATGGATTGGATACTAGTATACAATTATGGACGGGCTGCCGAGTGCCGACACAGAGGTAGCCACAGCCGTGAACTACCGCACTGTACTGTGTCTGCTGCTAATATATAGACTGGTTGATAAAGAGATAGTATACTCGTAACTAGTATGTATGTATAAAGAAAGAAAAAAAAACCACGGTTAGGTGGTATATACAATTATGGACGGGCTGCCGAGTGCCGACACAGAGGTAGCCACAGCCGTGAACTACCGCACTGTACACTGGTTGATAAAGAGATAGTAGTATACTCGTAACAACTAGTATGACACTATGACGACGGTATAAAGAATGAAAAAAAAAACACGGTTAGGTGGTATATATTATAATAATAATACAATTATGGATGGACGGACTGCCTGCCGACTGCCGACACAGAGGTAGCCACAGCCGTGAACTACCGCACTGTACACTGGTTGATAAAGAGATAGTAGTATACTCGTAACAACTAGTATGACACTATGACGACGGTATAAAGAATGAAAAAAAAACCACAGTTAGGTGGTATATATTATAATAATAATACAATTATGGATGGACGGACTGCCTGCCGACTGCCGACACAGAGGTAGCCACAGCCGTGAACTACCGCACTGTACACTGGTTGATAAAGAGATAGTAGTATACTCGTAACAATTAGGATGACACTATGACGGTATAAAGAATGAAAAAAAAACCACGGTTAGGTGGTAGGTATATAATAATAAATAATACAATTCTGGTCGGACGGACTGCCTGCCGTGTGCCGACACAGAGGTAGCCACAGCCGTGAACTACCGCACTGTACTGTGTCTGCTGCTAATATAGACTGGTTGATATTTAAAGAGATATTAGTAGTATACAACAATACTATACTGGTGGTCAGGCACTGGTCACCACTCCTGCAGCAAAAGTGTGCACTGTTAATTAATATAATTGTACTCCTGGCTCCTGCTAACAACCTGCAGTGCTCCCCAGTCTCCCCCACAATTAATTATAAGCTTTTAATTTATACATTGATGACTGTGCAGCACACTGGGCTGAGCTGAGTGCACACAGACTGAGTCACACTGTGTGACTGACTGTGCTGTGTATCGTTTTTTTTTTCAGGCAGAGAACGGATATAGCAGAGAGAAGTGAACGGATATATTATATTAAATAAAAGTTAACTAGCAACTGCACTGGTCACTGACTGTGGTAAACTAACTCTGTCTGCGACTCTGCACAATCTCTCTCTATCTAATCTATCTATCTCTATTCTAATGGAGAGGACGCCAGACACGTCCTCTCCCTATCAATCTCAATGCACGAGTGAAAATGGCGGCGACGCGCGGCTCCTTATATAGAATCCGAGTCTCGCGATAGAATCCGAGCCTCGCGAGAATCCGACAGCGTCATGATGACGTTCGGGCGCGCTCGGGTTAACCGAGCAAGGCGGGAAGATCCGAGTCGCTCGGACCCGTGGAAAAAAAAGTGAAGTTCGTGCGGGTTCGGATTCAAAGAAACCGAACCCGCTCATCTCTAGTTTATGGCACTGCTATGGGGGAGGGAGTGACCTATGGGGAGTAGGGGGAAGGGGGCTAATGACACTGCTATTGGGGGAGGGAGTGACCTATGGGGAGTGGGGGGAAGGGGTCTAATGACACTGCTATGGGGGGAGGGAGTGACCTATGGGGAGTGGGGGGAAGGGGGCTAATGACACTGCTATTGGGGGAGGTAGTGACCTATGGGGATTAGGGGGAAGGGGGCTAATGACACTGCGATGGGGGGAGGGAGTAACCTATGGGGAATGGGGGGAAGGGGGCTAATGACACTGCTATGGGGGGAGGGAGTGACTTATGGGGAGTGGGGGGGAAGGGGGCTAATGGCACTGTACTCAGGATATACTTACAAATGAACTCACCAAGAGAAAATTGTTTTTTAAATTAACTAAATTTCTGAATTGACAGAATCCATTCATTAATCTCTACTAGTAGTAGATATGTCTCCATTGAATAATAAAGTTTCTTTCTGCCTCAATATAAAATAAAAAATAGAAGCAATCTATTGCAACTCAAAAGACTTGCTAAGTACAAATCCATACTTTCTGCCTCCAAAATTTTCTACATATTTTAAAGATATGACAGAAAATTATTTATTTTTATTTACAGTATTACCAGTCACTTATATAGCGCACACATATTTTGCAGCGCGGATCAATATTCCATACCACATGTATACTAGAGATGTGCGGCTGGCACTTTTCGTGCTTTGTGTTTTGGTTCTAATTCTACTTTCGTGTTTTGGTTTTGGCTTGGTTTTGCCATAACCACCCTTTTGTGTTTTGGTTTTGGAGGGAGGGAGTTGAGGGAGTTGGTTGTGTGGCTTGCAGGAGCTTGGGTACAGGAGGAAGAAGGGATTTAGGTGTCAGTGGACTGCTTACGCTCTTAGCCAAAGTTTCACAACTTGACATTGACATATGATGAATGCGCAGCAGGTGACGTATAAGAGAGGATGTTTCTAGGTGGTTAACATCCATGCTCCTACTTATTACAGATTGACAGAGGCAACAGATGGCTTGACACCTGTTGTCCGGATTTGTGGAGAAATTATTCCACACCGAAGAGGTGTCTTTTTTGGCAGTTTGCCCAGGGTTCACAATGGGCTTCTTCATCCCACGGACAACAGGTGTCTCCCCCGGTACCTGACTTAAACAAACCACATCACCATCAGAATCCTCATCGTCAACTTCCTCCTCAGCGACAGCAACACCCATATCCTCATCCTGGTGTACTTCAACAGTGACATCTTCAATTTCAATATCAGGAACTGGACTGTGGGTGCTCCTTCCAGCACTTGCAGGGGGCATGCAAATGGTGGAAGGAGTCACCTCTTCCCATCCAATGTTGGGAAGGTCATGCATCGCAACCGCCGACATACTTGGACACTTGGACTCTCCTTTGGGATTTGTGATACCATCTCAGAACGCACAGTTCTTTTCTGTGCTCTTTCCATCTTCACTCTTTTAATTTTTCTAGCGGGAGGATCAGGGCTTCCATCGGCATGTGAAGCTGAACCACTAGTCATGAACATAGGCCAGGGCCTCAGCCTTTCCTTGCCACTCCATGTCGTAAATTACATATTGTCAAGTTTACGTTTCTCATCAGACCATTTAAATTTCTTTTTTTGGGTCTTTTTACTGAACGTTGGCTTTTTGGATTTTACATGCCCTCTATTATCACAATGGGCATCGGTCTTGGCAGACGACGTTGATGGCATTTTATCGTCTATGTCATGGCTAGTGGCAGCAGCTTCAGCACTAGGAGGAAGTGATTCTTGATCTTTGCCTATTTTATCCTCCAAATGTTTGTTCTCCATTATTTTTCTGGAGTTTTATAACACAATATGCTGCACAAGAGAGAGTACCCCTACGCCTCACAGGGCAATCCCTGTAAAAATTATTTGGATTAAATATTAATAACCCCCTTATTTGGAGTAAATAATATACAGCACCACTGAATTTATATGGCAGCACCACTGGACTGGATTTATACGGAATTATATAGATTTATATGGAATTATACGGTAGGATAACTGGAATTATACGTCAGTATTCCAAAAATTATATGACAATATCACAGGAATTATATGCCAGTATCACAGGAATTATACGCCAGTGTCACAGGAATTATATGGCAGTATCACAGGAATTATACGCTAGTATTCAGAGAATTACCGTATTTACTCGAGTATAAGCCGACTTTTTCAGCACATTTTTCTATGCTGAAAAAGCCCCCCTCGGCTTATACTCGAGTCAGCTCCACGGCTGCAGCAGACGCCGTGGGCTGTGTGGGCGTCCGCTGCAACCGACTCCAGGGACAGACACTAGAGGTCATTATTGACCTCTAGTGTCTGTACGGCGCTGCTATGGGAGAGACGTCATGACGTCTCTCCCATAGAGAGGAGCAGCGGCGGCCAGATGAACGGAGCCGCAGCAGCAGAAGAAGCGGTCGGAAAGCAGGAGCTGGGCAGTGGTAAGTATTGTTTTTATTATTTTGTGTGTGTTTATAAGCGGCAACAGGGGGCAAAGAAAGAGGGGGCACAACTACTGGAGGCAAAGAAAGAGGGGGCACAACTACTGGGGGCAAAGAAATTGGGGGCACAACTACTGGGGGCAAAGAAAGAGGGGGCACAACTACTGGGGGCAAAGAAACGGGGCACAACTACTGGGGGGCAAAGCAACAGGGGGCATGTTTTTATCTGGCACTGTGGGGGGATATCTGTCACTGGGGTGTATGTGGCACTGGTGGCACAGCCCTAGCAACAAGCATTACCCCCTGGCAACGAGCATAACATCTACCGCATGAAACCCCTGGCAACGAGCATGACACCCTGAGCATGAAAACCCCTGGCACCGTGCATTTCCCACCCTAGGCTTATACTCGAGTCAGGGCCCAAACTACATGTGTGCCAAGTGGGCTTGGCACACAGCGCAGTTGCCCTGAGGGCGCACGGCCAGCGGCATGTAATGAGTCAAATTGACTCATTACATGCCGCCTCTGCTGTGTGCGCCGTGCGCCGCCGCACTGTGGAGGGAGAAGAGAGCACAGAGCAGCGCCGGGCAGCGGACAAGGAGGAGGAGGGAGTGGGAGCAGGGAGCCGCAGCAGCGCTATTTCATTGGTAGTAAGCGCCACTGCAGCATCCCCCTCTCCTTCCGTATTGGCTGCCCGGCGCTGCTGTGGATGCTGGGATGCGGTTCCTTCATCCCAGCATCCACAGCAGCGCCGGGCAGCCAATACGGAAGGAGAGGGGGATGCTGCAGCGGCGCTTACTACCAATGAAATAGCGCTGCTGCGGCTCCAGTCCCCCTCCCTCCTCCTCCTCCTTGTCCGATGCCTGCACAGAGGGAGCTGCACGAGGAGCCTGACTGCCAGCCGGGAGAAGGTAAGTATATCTCTCTTTCTTTCTCTCTCTCTTTCTCTCTCTCTCTCTCTCTCTCTCTCTCTCTCTCTCAGGGGGACACCATCTGCCATAATGTGTAAAAAGAGGGACTGGCTGCCGCAATGTGTAAAATGGGGGACCGGCTGCCGCAATGTGTAAAAAGGGGGACTGCTTGCCGCAATGTGTAAAAAGGGGGACTGGGGCTGCCGCAATGTGTAAAAAGGGGACCTGCCTGCCGCAATGTGTAAAAAGGGGGACTGGGGCTGCCGCAATGTGTAAAAAGAGGGACTGGGGCTGCCGCAATGTGTAAAAAGGGGAACTGGGGCTGCCGCAATGTGTGAAAAGGGGGACTGTGGCTGCCGCAATGTGTAAAAAGGGGGACTGGCTGCCGCAATGTGTAAAAAGGGGACTGGCTGCCGCAGTGTGTAAAAAGGGGGACTGGGGCTGCCGCAATGTGTAAAAAGGGGGACTGTGGCTGCCGCAATGTGTAAAAAGGGGGACTGTCTGCTGTAATGTGTAAAAAGGGGGACGCTGTCTGCCGTAATGTGTAAAAAGGGGGACTGTCTGCTGCAATGTGTAAAAAGAGGGACGCTGTCTGCTGTAATGTATAAAAGGGTCTCTACCTGGTGTAGTGGCGCTACTGTGCAGCGTAATTTGAATAATGGAGACTACTGTGCACCATAGTATGAATTGCTATTATTTTGTGGCCACGCCCCTTCCCCATAAAGCCATGCCCCTATATATTTTTCACGCGGCTACGGCGCGCACTGCCCCTGTCTTACATGGGGGGGGCGCCAATGTAATTTCTTGCACATAGCGCTAAAATGCCTAGTTACGGCACTGACTCGAGTCAATCATTTTTCCCAGTTTTTTTGTGGTAAAATTAGGTACCTCGGCTTATATTCGTGTCGACTTATACTCGAGTATATACGGTATATGGCAATGTCACAGGAATTATAGGCCAGTATTCCGAGAATTATATGGCAATATCACAGGAATCATATGGCAATGTCACAGGAAATATACGCCAGTATCACGGGAATTATATGGCAGTATCACAGGAATTATACGCCAGTATTCCGAGAATTATATGGCAATATCACAGGAATTATACGGCAATGTCACAGGAATTATATGGCAGTATTCCGAGAATTATGTGGCAATGTCACAGGAATTATACACCAGTATCACAGGAATTATATGGCAGTATCACAGGAATTATACGCCAGTATTCCTAGAATTATACGGCAATGTCAGGAATTATACGCCAGTATTCCGAGAATTATGCAGCAATATCACAGGAATTATACAGCATTATAATAGGAATTATACGCCAGTATTCCACGAATTATACGGTAATGTCACAGGAATTATACGCCAGTATTAGGAGAATTATACGGCAATATCACAGGAATTATACGCCAGTATCACGGGAATTATATGGCAGTATCAAAGGAATTATACGCCAGTATTCCGAGAATTATACGGCAATGTCACAGGAATTATACGCCAGTATCATGGGAATTATATGGCAATTTCACGGGAATTATACGCCAGTACGCACGGGAATTATATGGCAGTAACACTGGATATATGGCAGCAGAGGAGACAACCACTGTGACTGGTCACTGGACTGATGCTGCACAAGATACTTCCCCTGGTCTAATGCTGGACAACACAGCACCACTGAAAGGGACTTATACAGCTACACTGGATATATGGCAGCAGAGGACACCACCACTGTGACTGGTCACTGGACTGATGCTTCACAAGACACTAGCCCTGGTCTGATGCAAGACAACACAGCACCACTGAAAGGGACTTACTGTATACAGTTACACTGGATATATGGCAGCAGAGGACACCACCACTGTGAGTGGTCATTGGATTGATGCTGCACAAGACACTTCCCCTGGTCTAATGCAGGACAACACAGCACCACTGAAAGGGACTTATACAGCTACACTGGATATATGGCAGCAGAGGATACCACCACTGTGACTGGTCACTGGACTGATGCTGCACAAGACACTACCCCTGGTCTAATGCAAGACAACACAGCAAAAATGCAAGGGACTTATACAGCAGCCAGCAGCACTGGGGACAGATCGCAGCAGAGGACACCAACACTGTGACTGGCTGGACTGATGCAGCATAAGACACTGACTACACTGGAATGGACTGAGCAGCACAACACAGCACAAGACTCGCCAACCGACTTTCCCGCCCCCACACAGACACTGAGGACGGAGACACGTCCTCTCACTACACTATCCGAGACTGTAGTGAAAATAGCCGCGACGCGCGGCTCCTTATATGGAATCCACATCCCGCAAGAATCCAACAGCGGGATGATGACGTTTTGCCTCGTTCGGGTTTCCGAGTCAGGCGGAAAAATCCGAGCCTGGCTCAGATCCGGACTCGAATGGTGAAGTTCGGTACGGTTCGGTTCTCTGAGAACCGAACCCGTTCATCTCTAATGTATATACACACTTAATTTTTTAGTTGGGTTACAATAATTCTACCAGTATATTTTTGCAGAGTGGGCGGAAACTGGAGTACCTTTAAGTAACTCACACAAGCATGGGGAAAATACACAAACTCCACACAATTCAATCGCATGAACATGTTGTGAAGCATTAATGCTAACCATTATTCCATCCGTTATCCATTATTATGGAAGAACAGCATACTTGCTGACTAAGAATCTAGATAGGAAAAGTTGAGGGTGTGGTATCGTGAATCACATCATCATAGCCCACCCCCCACTGAACAGTGCCTTGAATTATTGTGTTGTGCAGTGGGGAGGGTACATATTGCATGGATAGGTCACTGTATCTTAAGCTGAAGTGGAGCTGAGAATTGTGAATTTTTCACCTTAAACCAACAGAAAAATAAATAAAATAATTTGCAGATCATTGTTTTCTCCAGTGGATTACAGTATATAAATACAAAACACTGAGTGGACATTCAAGTTTATTCCAGGCCTAAATACTTTTGATTTCCAGATGTTGAGCAACTACAAATCTCAGAATAACTTGCCAGGTGTCAATTGCCAGAGAGTACCAGAGAGCCACAGATTTTTCAGGCTTCGTATATTCTGTTTTATTTTGTATGTGCCTTACCATTGCAGCTTCCACTGTACTGTACCTTCACTCATCCTTGACATTATGCAGATTCCAAATATTTCATTGAACCTGTTTAGAGTTTAGACTGTTGTAATGCAGCATTTAACGCAACTCAAATTAACTGCTAATGAAAAGACAAGCATGGGAATTATACAATCTGTCTTGCCATACCAGTCTAAAGAGAAGCAGTCATGAAGTCTGTGAATTGTATAACATACTGTACCCTGAATAAACAAGCCGGTTAAGGTAGGAAGATGAGCTGTTAAACTTTCCACTGTTCATTCTGATAGAATTATAAATATATATGAGTATATATATATTAGTGATGAGCGGGTTCGGTTCGTCGGGATCCGAACCCGCCCACCCCCCCTGCCCGAACTTCAACATTTTTACACGGGTCCGAGGCAGACTCGGATCCTCCCGCCTTGCTCGGTTAACCCGAGCGCGCCCGAATGTCATCATCCCGCAGTCGGATTCTCGCAAGATTCGTATTCTATATAAGGAGCCGCGCGTCGCCACCATTTTTCACTCGTGCATTGGAGATGATCGTGAGAGGACGTGGCTGGCGTCCTCTCAGTTTCTATGTTCAGTGGTCTGCAAATTGTGCTGCAAATATCTGTGCTCAGTGTGCTGCAAATATCTGTGCTCAGTGTGCTGCAAGTGCAAATATCTACGTTCTCTGCCTAAAAAACGCTCCATATCTGACTGTGCTCAGTGTGCTGCAAATACAGGTTGAGTATCCCTTATCCAAAATGCTTGGGACCAGAGGTATTTTGGATATCGGATTTTTCCGTATTTTGGAATAAATGCATACCATAAGGAGATATCATGGTGATGTTACCTAAATCTAAGCACAGAATGCATTTATGTTACATATACTCCTTGTACACACAGCCTGAAGGTTGTTTTAGCCAATATTTTTTATAACTTTGTGCATTAAACAAAGTGTGTGTACATTCACATAATTCATTTATGTTTCACATACACACAGCCTGAAGGTCATTTAATACAATATTTTTAATAACTTTGTGTATTAAACAAAGTTTGTGTGCATTGAGCCATCAAAAAACAAAAGGTTTCACTATCTCACGCTCACTCAAAAAAGTACGTAATTCAGAATATTCCGTATTTCGGAATATTTGGATATGGGATACTCAACCTGTATCTGTGCTCAGTGTGCTAATTGCTTTTTTGTGGGGACTGGGGACCAGCAGTATTATATAGTAGGAGGACAGTGCAGAGTTTTGCTGACCAGTGACCAGTGACCACCAGTATTATACGTTCACTGCCTGAAAAACGCTCCATATCTGTGTTGCATTGTAGTATATAGTAGGAGGACAGTGCAGAATTTTGCTGACCACCAGTATAATTATATATATAGCAGTACGGTACAGTAGTCCACGGCTCTACCTACCTCTGTGTCGTCAAGTATACTATCTATCCATACCTGTGGTGCATTTCAGTTTTGCACAGTTTGCTGACCACCAGTATAATTATATATATAGCAGTACGGTACAGTAGTCCACGGCTCTACCTACCTCTGTGTCGTCAAGTATACTATCCATCCATACCTGTGGTGCATTTCAGTTTTGCACAGTTTGCTGACCACCAGTATATACTATATAGCAGTACGGTACAGTAGGCCACTGCTCTACCTACCTCTGTGTCGTCAAGTATACTATCCATCCATACCTGTGGTGCATTTCAGTTTTGCACAGTTTGCTGACCACCAGTATATACTATATAGCAGTACGGTACAGTAGGCCACTGCTCTACCTACCTCTGTGTCGTCAAGTATACTATCCATCCATACCTGTGGTGCATTTCAGTTTTGCACAGTTTGCTGTCCACCAGTATATAATATATAGCAGTACGGTACAGTAGGCCACTGCTCTACCTACCTCTGTGTCGTCAAGTATACTATCCATCCATACCTGTGGTGCATTTCAGTTTTGCACAGTTTGCTGACCACCAATATATACTATATAGCAGTACGGTACAGTAGGCCACTGCTCTACCTACCTCTGTGTCGTCAAGTATACTATCCATCCATACCTGTGGTGCATTTCAGTTTTGCACAGTTTACTGACCACCAGTATATACTATATAGCAGTACGGTACAGTAGGCCACTGCTCTACCTACCTCTGTGTCGTCATGTATACTATCCATCCATACCTGTGGTGCATTTCAGTTTTGCACAGTTTGCTGACCACCAGTATATAATATATAGCAGTACGGTACAGTAGGCCACTGCTCTACCTACCTCTGTGTCGTCAAGTATACTATCCATCCATACCTGTGGTGCATTTCAGTTTTGCACAGTTTGCTGACCACCAGTATATAGTATATAGCAGTACGGTACAGTAGGCCACTGCTCTACCTACCTCTGTGTCGTCAAGTATACTATCCATCCATACCGGTGGTGCATTTCAGTTTTGCACAGTTTGCTGACCACCAGTATATACTATATAGCAGTACGGTACAGTAGGCCACTGCTCTACCTACCTCTGTGTCGTCAAGTATACTATCCATCCATACCTGTGGTGCATTTCAGTTTTGCCCAGTTTGCTGACCACCAGTATATAATATATAGCAGTACGGTACAGTAGGCCACTGCTCTACCTACCTCTGTGTCGTCAAGTATACTATCCATCCATACCTGTGGTGCATTTCAGTTTTGCACAGTTTGCTGACCACCAGTATATACTATATAGCAGTACGGTACAGTAGGCCACTTCTCTACCTACCTCTGTGTTGTCAAGTATACTATCCATCCATACCTGTGGTGCATTTCAGTTTTGCTCAGTTTGCTGACCACCAGTATATACTATATAGCAGTACGGTACAGTAGGCCACTGCTCTACCTACCTCTGTGTCGTCAAGTACACTATCCATCCATACCTGTGGTGCATTTCAGTTTTGCACAGTTTGCTGACCACCAGTATATACTATATAGCAGTACGGTACAGTAGGCCACTGCTCTACCTACCTCTGTGTCGTCAAGTATACTATCCATCCATACCTGTGGTGCATTTCAGTTTTGCACAGTTTGCTGACCACCAGTATATACTATATAGCAGTACGGTACAGAAGGCCACTGCACTACCTTCCTCTGTGTCGTCAAGTATACTATCCATCCATACCTGTGGTGCATTTCAGTTGTGCGCAGTATATATAGTAGTAGGCCATTGCTATTGATATATTACTGGCATATAATTCCACACATTAAAAAATGGAGAACAAAAATGTGGAGGGTAAAATAGGGAAAGATCAAGATCCACTTCCACCTCGTGCTGAAGCTGCTGCCACTAGTCATGGCCGAGACGATGAAATGCTATCAACGTCGTCTGCCAAGGCCGATGCCCAATGTCATAGTAGAGAGCATGTAAAATCCAAAAAAATAAAGCTCAGTAAAATGACCCAAAAATCTAAATCAAAATCGTCTGAGGAGAAGCGTAAACTTGCCAATGTGCCATTTACGAAACGGAGTGGCAAGGAACGGCTGAGGCCCTGGCCTATGTTCAAGGCTAGTGGTTCAGCTTCACCTGAGGATGGAAGCACTCATCCTCCTGCTAGAAAACTTAAAAGAGTTAAGATGGCAAAAGCACAGCAAAGAACTGTGCGTTCTTCTAAATCACAAATCCCCAAGGAGAGTCCAATTGTGTCGGTTGCGATGCCTGACCTTCCCAACACTGGACGGGAAGAGGTTGCGCCTTCCACCATTTGCACGCCCCCTGCCAGTGCTGGAAGGAGCACCCGCAGTCCAGTTCCTGATAGTCAAATTGAAGATGTCACTGTTGAAGTACACCAGGATGAGGATATGGGTGTTGCTGGCGCTGGGGAGGAAATTGACAGGGAGGATTCTGATGGTGAGGTGGTTTGTTTAAGTCAGGCACCCAGGGAGACACCTGTTGTCCATGGGACGAATATGGCCATTGACATGCCAGGTCAAAATACAAAAAAAAATCACCTCTTCGGTGTGGAATTATTTCAACAGAAATGCGGACAACTGGTGTCAAGCCGTGTGTTGCCTTTGTCAAGCTGTAATAAGTAGGGGTAAGGACGTTAACCACCTAGGAACATCCTCCCTTATACGTCACGTGGACCGCATTCATCAGAAGTGACAAGTTCAAAAACTTTGGATGACAGCGGAAGCAGTCCACTGACCACTAAATCCCTTCCTCTTGTAACCAAGCTCCTGCAAACCACACCACCAACTACCTCAGTGTCAATTTCCTCCTTACACAGGAAAGCCAATAGTCCTGCAGGCATGTCACTGTCAAGTCTGACGAGTCCTCTCCTGCCTGGGATTCCTCCGATGCATCCTTGAGTGTAACGCCTACTGCTGCTGGCGCTGCTGTTGTTGCTGCTGGGAATCAATCGTCATCCCAGGGGGGAAGTCGGAAGACCACTTGTACTACTTCCAGTAAGCAATTGACTATCCAACAGTCCTTTGCGAGGAAGAGGAAATATCACAGCAGTCATCCTGCTGCAAAGCGGATAACTCAGGCCTTGGCAGCCTGGATGGTGAGAAACGTGTTTCCGGTATCCACCGTTAATTCATAGGGAACTAGAGACTTGATTGAGGTACTATGTCCCTGGTACCAAATACCATCTAGGTTCCATTTCTCTAGGCAGGCGATACCGAAAATGTACACAGAACTCAGAAAAAGAGTCACCAGTGTCCTAAAAAATGCAGTTGTACTCAATGTCCACTTAACCACGGACATGTGGACAAGTGGAGCAGGGCAGACTCAAGACTATATGACTGTGACAGCCCACTGGGTAGATGTATTGCCTCCCGCAGCAAGAACAGCAGCGGTGGCATCAGTAGCAGCATCTCACAAACGCCAACTCGTTCCTAGGCAGGCTACGCTTTGTATCACCGCTTTCCATAAGAGGTACACAGCTGACAACCTCTTACGGAAACTGAGGAACATCATCGCAGAATGGCTTACCCCAATTGGACTCTCCTGGGGATTTGTGACATCGGACAATGCCACCAATATTGTGCGTGCATTACATCTGGGCAAATTCCAGCACGTCCCATGTTTTGCACATACATTGAATTTGGTGGTGCAGAATTATTTAAAAAACGACAGGGGCATGCAAGAGATGCTGTCGGTGGCCCGAAGAATTGCAGGCCACTTTCGGCATTCAGCCACCGCGTGCCGAAGACTGGAGCACCAGCAAACAGTCCTGAACCTGCCCTGCCATCATCTGAAGCAAGAGGTGGTAATGAGGTGGAATTCAACCCTCTATATGCTTCAGAGGATGGAGGAGCAGCAAAAGGCCATTCAAGCCTATACATCTGCCTACGATATAGGCAAAGGACGGGGAATGCACCTGACTCAAGCGCAGTGGAGAATGATTTCAACGTTGTGCAAGGTTCTGCAACCCTTTGAACTTGCCACACGTGAAGTCAGTTCAGACACTGCCAGCCTGAGTCAGGTCATTCCCCTCATCAGGCTTTTGCAGAAGAAGCTGGAGAGATTGAAGGAGGAGCTAAAACAGAGCGATTCCGCTAGGCATGTGGGACTTGTGGATGGAGCCCTTAATTCGCTTAACCAGGATTCATGGGTGGTCAGTCTGTTGAAATCAGAGCACTACATTTTGGCCACTGTGCTCGATCCTAGATTTAAAACCTACGTTGTATCTCTCTTTCCGGCAGACACAAGTCTGCAGAGGTTCAAAGACCTGCTGGTGAGAAAATTGTCAAGTCAAGCGGAACGTGACCCATCAACAGCTCCTCCTTCACATTCTCCCGCAACTGGGGGTGCAAGGAAAAGGCTAAGAATTCCGAGCCCACCCGCTGGCGGTGATGCAGGGCAGTCTGGAGTGAGTGCTGACGTCTGGTCCGGACTGAAGGACCTGCCAACGATTACTGACATGTCGTCTACTGTCACTGCATATGATTCTGTCACCATTGAAAGAATGGTGGAGGATTATATGAGTGACCGCATCCAAGTAGGCACGTCAGACAGTCCGTACGTATACTGGCAGGAAAAAGAGGCAATTTGGAGGCCCTTGCACAAACTGGCTTTATTTTACCTAAGTTGCCCCCCCTCCAGTGTGTACTCCGAAAGAGTGTTTAGTGCAGCCGCTCACCTTGTCAGCAATCGGCGTATGAGGTTACTTCCACAAAATGTGGAGAAGATGATGTTCATCAAAATGAATTATAATCAATTCCTCCTTGGAGACATTCACCAGCAATTGCCTCCAGAAAGTACACAGGGACCTGAGATGGTGGATTCCAGTGGGGACGAATTAATAATCTGTGAGGAGGGGGATGTACACAGTGAAATGGGTGAGGAATCGGACTATGAGAAGGAGGTGGACATCTTGCCTCTGTAGAGCCAGTTTGTGCAATGAAAGATTGATTGCATCTTTTTTGGTGGGGGCCCAAACCAACCAGTCATTTCAGTCACAGTCGTGTGGCAGACCCTGTCGCTGAAATGATGGGTTTGTTAAAGTGTGCATGTCCTGTTTATACAACATAAGGGTGGGTGCTAGGGCCCAAAGACAATTCCATCTTGCACCTCTTTTTTCTTTCATTTTTCTTTGCATCATGTGCTGTTTGGGGACTATTTTTTTGAAGTGCCATCCTGCCTGACACTGCAGTGCCACTCCTAGATGGGCCAGGTGTTTGTGTCGGCCACTTGTGTCGCTTAGCTTAGCCATCCAGCAACCTTGGTGCACCTCTTTTTTTCTTTGCATCATGTGCTGTTTGGGGACTATTTTTTAAATCTGCCATCCTGTCTGACACTGCAGATCCACTCCTAGATGGGCCAGGTGTTTTTGTCGGCCACTTGGGTCGCTTAGCTTAGCCATCCAGAGACCTTGGTGAACCTCTTTTTTCTTTGCATAATGTGCTGTTTTGGGACTATTTTTTAAATCTGCCATCCTGTCTGACACTGCAGTGCCACTACTAGATGGGCCAGGTGTTTGTGTTGGCCACTCGGGTCGCTTAGCTTAGTCACACAGCGACCTTGGTGCACCTCTTTTTTTCTTTGCATCATGTGCTGTTTGGGGACTGTTTTTTAAATCTGCCATCCTGTCTGACACTGCAGTGCCACTCCTAGATGGGCCAGGTGTTTGTGTCGG
Organism: Pseudophryne corroboree; assembly: GCF_028390025.1. Lineage (NCBI taxonomy): Eukaryota > Metazoa > Chordata > Amphibia > Anura > Myobatrachidae > Pseudophryne > Pseudophryne corroboree. The sequence continues at coordinate 214,929,438 of NC_086453.1, read as the reverse complement.
CCACTTGGGTCACTTAGCTTAGTCACGCAGCTACCTCATTGCGCCTCTTTTTCTTTGCATCATGTGCTGTTTGGGGACTATTTTTTTGAAGTGCCATCCTGTCTGACACTGCAGTGCCACTCCTAGATGGGCAAGGTATTTGTGTCGGCCACTTGGGTTGCTTAGCTTAGCCATCCAGCGACCTTGGTGCACCTCTTTTTTTCTTTGCATCATGTGCTGTTTGGGGACTATTTTTTAAATCTGCCATCCTGTCTGACACTGCAGTGCCACTCCTAGATGGGCCAGGTGTTTGTGTCGGCCACTAGGGTCGCTTAGCTTACTCACACAGTGTCCTTGGTGCACCTCTTTTTTTCTTTGCATCATGTGCTGTTTGGGGACTATTTTTTAAATCTGCCATCATGTCTGACACTGCAGTGCCACTCCTAAATGGGCCAGGTGTTTGTGTCGGCCACTTGGGTCGCTTAGCTTAGTCACACAGCTACCTCATTGCGCCTCTTTTTTTCTTTTCATCATGTGCTGTTTGGGGACTATTTTTTTGAAGTGCCATCCTGTCTGACACTGCAGTGCCACTCCTAGATGGGACAAATGTTTGTGTCGGCCACTTGGGTCGCTTAGCTTAGTCATCCAGCGACCTTGGTGCAAATTTTAGGACTAAAAATAATATTGTGAGGTGTGAGGTGTTCAGAATAGACTGAAAATGAGTGGAAATTATGGTTATTGAGGTTAATAATACTTTGGGATCAAAATGACCCCCAAAATCTATGATTTAAGCTGTTTTTGAGGGTTTTTTGTAAAAAAAACACCCAAATCCAAAACACACCCGAATCCGACAATTTTCAGAGAGGTTTTGCCAAAACGCGTCCGAATCCAAAACACGGCCTCGGAACCGAATCCAAAACCAAAACACAAAACATTTCCACTGCACATCTCTAATATATATATATATATATATATATATATACAGGGGAAGTCCCACACTCTCACCCAACACAGGTAGTGGCTGGGGTGCCAAATCAAAGCCCGACCCAATCATGGAGTCAAACTCATAGTACAATACAGTGTTTCTCCACATGCAGTGGAAAAGGATAGCACTCTCCAGACTTGCATAATCAGTATAAACACCAAACTGATTTAATAAAAGAATTGGTTCCATACAACTTCACGTCACAAAAAAAATGGAAAGGGCTCACCAACGTTTCGGTCCCATGATAGGAACTTTCTCAAGCGGCTCAGGTCTGCATGTGGCTGCATATTGTATCAAATCAGCTATCAGCTATTTAAGGTTCCCTGACCGGAAGTGACCATCCAAAACTGGAAGTACCACAAAGTGCCTAATACCTTCATACCAACACCTTACACCATAAAAAAACAAACAAATCCTTTATAGTGCAGAAGTCAGCACTATTAGTACCGCTGCTGGAGAATGCTGGAGCTCTCTCAAAGCAGTGATAAACATCGCTGCTGTCCTGCCCGGCCACCGGACCGGAAGTCCGTGCATTCCTCCGGGTAGTAAGTGACTGTGTATGCATTCCACGCATAACCCAGCACTGCCTGCACAACCACATCGCAGTAGTAAAAATGCATTCTGAACACTAGTGTAAGCACCATTAGTGCCATAGCTAGGGGGCATGAGAGCACACTAGAAATGATAATGAGCGTCACTGTCTACATCCCCGGCCGCAGGACCGGAAGTACATATGTTCCACCGGGCCGGAAGTGACTGCGCATGTGGGCCAAGCTTAGCGCATCACTTCACACAAGGGGGAATAATTCATTTACATCAAGAACAACAGGTAGTGTCTATACGTTCCACTGTTCAGGAACAACGTGTGTTCCATGTATGGTCCAAATGATAAAACCGACATCAAATTCACATATACATCTCACAACACATAGCAGTAAATAATTTCTATAGATAGGTGATATCTGGTTAGAGTCGGTAATAGGAAAAATTATCTGATCGCTGGAGGCCTGGAACACAATACGGAGGGATGTGGTAAACAATAACACTTATACAGTTACACAATCACAAATAACATAAAACTGACAACAGACATAATTAATACAGGCAATAGACATATAATTGATGCAGACATAATTAATGCAGTATGTACATGCCACATTTTCAATCAGCTCCGAAAACATGGTATTCGTATATCTTAAACACATGTTAATATGCTGGATAAAGCTACTAATGTAATCGACTGCCCCCGCAGCCCTCGCGGTGGCTTGGGGGCGAGGGGCTGCGGGGGCGCCACTGATTTACAGCAGACTGACATGCGGACGAGCGTCCGCATGTCAGTCTGCAGTCTCCTTCCCTCCGCCGCTTTTTGGAGGGACACAGAGGGCACAGCGCGCCTCCCTGTGTCCCATATATGGCACTGGGGGGGGGGGAATATCTGGCACTGGGGGGAATATCTGGCACTGGGGCATATATGGCACTGGGGGGAATATCTGGCACTGGGGCATATATGGAACCGGGGGGAATATCTGGCACTGGGGCATATATGGCGCTGGGGGGGGGAATATCTGGCACTGGGGGCATATATGGCACTGGGGGGGAATATCTGGCACTGGGGGCATATATGGCACGGGGGGAATATCTGGCACTGGGGGCATATATGGCACTGGGGGGGAATATCTGGCACTGGGGGCATATGTGGCACTGGGGGCATATTTGGCACTGGGGGGAATATATGGCACTGTGGGCATATGTGGCACTGGGGGGCATATGTGGCACTGGGGGGGAATATCTGGCACTGGGGGCATATATGGCACTGGGGGGGAATATCTGGCACTGGGGGCATATATGGCACGGGGGGAATATCTGGCACTGGGGGCATATATGGCACTGGGGGGGAATATCTGGCACTGGGGGCATATATGGCACTGGGGGCATATATGGCACTGGGGGGGAATATATGACACTGGGGGCATATCTGGCACTGTGGGCATATGTGGCACTGGGGGGGAATATCTGGCACTGGGGGCATATGTGGCACTGGGGGGTATATGTGTACCTGGCACATGGGGGGGGCTATATTTGGCACTGGGGCATGCGAGTACCTGGCACCGTGGGGGAATATCTGGCACTGGGGACATATGTGGCACTGGGAGCACAGCCCTAGCAACAAGGACTACCTCCTAGCAACGAGCATGACACCCAGTGCATGAAACACCTGGCAACGAGCATGACACCCAGTGCATGAAACACCTGGCAACGAGCATGACACCCAGTGCATGAAACCCCTGGCAACGAGCATGACACCCTGAGCATAAAAACCCCTGGCACCGTGCATGGAACCAAGAGCATGAAACCCCTGGCAACGAGCATGACACCCAGTGCATGAAACCCCTGACAACGAGCAGGTAATTGAAAAGTAATTAGAAGCCTTACTGTAGGACTTAATGTGTAATGGGCATTACGGTGTGTGGCATAACGTATCACGGACATTGCGGTGTGTGTCATAATGTGTCACAGGCATTACGGTGTATGGTATACTATATTGCGGGCATTGTGATATGTGGTATAATGTCTCAGGGTCATTGCAGTGTGTGGCATAATGTATCACGGACATTGCGGTGTGTGTCATAATGTGTCACAGACATTGTATGTGCTATAATGTATCAGGGGCATTGCAGTGTGTAGCATAATGTATAACGGGCATTGCGATTCCTGTCATAATGTGTCACAGGCATTACGGTGTGTGGCATAATGTGTCACAGGCATTACGTTGTGTGGCATAATGTGTCGGGGGCATTACAGTGTGTGCATATTGTGTCATGTGCATTATTGTGTGCGGCATAATGTCTAAGGGCCATTGCAGTATGTGGCATAATGTATACTGGGCATTACTATAAGGAGGAAAAATGACAAATAATGTAAGGGGCATGAATCAGGATTATTTTTCTTTCCTGTGGTGGCCAACGTATGGGCGTGCAGGTTGCAAAACTGGGGTATAAGGTAGTCTTTTCCTGCAATGCCACGCCCCTTTATGCGAAACCACGCCCATTCCAACGAAACCACGCCCCTTTTTGCTGCGCGCGCCGAAGGCGCGCGCATATTTATCCCTTTCTTGCTCCCAATTATGGAGCATGGAGGGGAGGGGGGGGGGGGGGGCGCCGAAGAATTTTTTGGCTTAGGGGAGAAAAATTTCTAGTTACGTCACTGGACTAAGTTACAATCTAATAGTAATATCAAAATCTCTAAGAGATCCGCACTCAAAAACCTTATAAGTGAATTGGCTTCATTCAACCACCTGGGGGCTACTGTGTCAAGTTTGTGGATCCAGAAGCTTTCACACTGTTTGAGAGCCAGGGTCCTATCACCTCCTGTCTGCCGAGGAGGAATCCAGTCAATGAGCTTACATTTGAGACTGGCTACTTGGTGCCTGACTGTCAAAAAGTGCTGAGCAACTGGTTTATCAGTCTGTCCTGTTAGCCAGGCTGTATGGATCGATGACCTGTGGTTTGCCATTCGATCACGGAAAACTCGGGTTGTAAGGCCTATGTAGCAAAGCCCACATGGGCACTTTAACATATATATATATATATATATATATATGACAAAATCTAATCTGCAATGTAGATGATATTTGATATTCATTTTCTTTCCTGTGTGCGGATGACTGAATGATGGACCTGTTATCATGGATCTACACGTGGTGCAGCCACTACATGAGAAGCTTCCAGGTTTTGATTGCATTAAATGGATTGTAGACATTTCAGATTCTGGAAACATAGTGGGGTGCATAAGTAGTTGTTTCAAATTAGCACCACGGCGATAGGCTATCATTGGTGCCCCAACTTTGGAAAAAGGTAGTTTTGGATCAGAGGACACAATAGGCCAATGTTATGAAGGGCCCTCTTGGTGTTGCTTGCATTAGCATCAAATTGGGTGGAAAAAATCATCCTCTCATGTTTCATCTTTTTCTCAGTTGTGTCGCCCATAAAGATACGGGTTGTCTTGTCTAAACATGGCTTAAGGACTTTATATGCCTATCTTCTTTCCAGAAAATGAGTTGTAATCTCAGCACATTGGTCATTTCTGCATGAAGGTACATAAGGTCTCATAACTCTTAGGTACTGTGATATAGGCAAATTTTCTTTAAGGGCAGGGGAAGGGGGTGACTACTAGCCTGTAACATCATGTTTTCGATCCGTCGGCTTGTGGAACAATGTAGTAATTAAAAAGGTTCAAGTTTTGAAGACAGTAACATCCAAGAAATTAATTTTGGTAGCTGAAATTGTATTAGTGAATCATATTGGGCTGTCCAGGGTGTTCAGTTCAGTGACCATCATGTTGAATTCGATCTCAGTTCCTTGCCACAGAAGGAAAACATTGATGAAAAAAACTAATTTTGTGAACATAGTGGGGCAATATGAAAGTATTCTGAAACCATGCCATATAAATATGGGCATAGGATGGGGCCAAATTGGACCTCATCACTGCCGGATATTTGGAGAAAAAAATCTTTATTATACAGAAAATGATTATTCTTTAACACAAATTCAGTGAGTTTCAAGAGGAATTCAGTTGGAAAATTTTTACAGAGCGAACTTTGTAGCACCTCTCTCAGAATGTTTAAGCCTTCCTGATACAGGATAACTGTACAGGGTGATTCAAAAGCCACAGTACACCCTTTTATTTCAAAACAGATTTGAAATAGCAGTTATTGTTCAAAAGTTGCAACACTTTTGTCAAAGCCATCTTCAGTTAGCTGCAACAAAAAAAGTGTTGTAACTTTTGAACCATAAGTGTTATTTCAAATCTAGAAGTTCTAATACTGGTAAAGCAAAAAGCTCCCACCAGGTTTGGGGGATAACCCGCACCGAGATAAGTAAATTGTAGTGTGTATTACAAAGTTGGGGTGCCTTTCATCATGTCTAATTAAACCCTAAGTTTGGGGATTCACATATATATGTGCAAAAAAAGATTTGAAGGCTCATGAAGGTGCTACCACCTGGTTTAGATAAGGATATGAAATCAAATCCCCATAGAGAGGGGAAAAGGGGGGAGAAACCAGGTACAATTTGAGGTGCACTCACCCAACTAACAAGTTTTTTTATGGTTGTTATTGTCAAAAATTTAAGTGTTATTTCAAATCTGTTTGCAACAATAAACTTTTCAGCAAATCCTAAAGGTGGGTACACACTAATAGATATATCTGCAGATCAATTGATCTGCAGATATATCTATGGACGGATCGGGCAGTGTGTTAAGCATACAAAACTCCAAGAAATGAAGCGCTGTCCAGATCAATAAATTTTCAAAACACAAAACATTTATTTTACATTACATAACACACAAACATTAATCACACGGCCGGTGTAACAATGAATTAAAATATTAAAATATATATGAAAAAGCTGGTGGCCACTTCTAAATTAATTTAGCTTATCTACTTCATTAATAATTAGCAGCATAGGTGGCATTTAGCCAACAGATCATAGCTTCTGTATTTGCTCACTATATAGTATGGCTCCAAGATGTTAGAAGATGTTAGAAAGCTCAAAAGGCACAGAAGATTAATGTCATGCAACAATGCTGAGCTAACAATGCCTCATATTTATCAAATGCCAGTAATGAGATTGAAGCGTGTAGATATTCATGCAAACTTGGTTAGTAGTAAATGCTAAGCAGGTGATTTTCCATATAATCTTTTAGCAGAGATAAGCTTCAAAGATTTTCCGCATATTAATCAATTGGCACAGATGGAAAATCAGAACGTGTAGATATTCATGCAAACTTGGTTAGTGGTAAAAGTTCAGTATTAGTAATTTTCCATATATTCTCATAGCAGAGATGAACTTATACTTATCAGTCCAGCTTATCACTCCAGCGTGGCCACGCTAATTTAGATATCCAGCTCGACGTGTCTTCAGACCTGGGGTTTAAAAGCAGGGTGACGTCTCACTCCTAATGGCATGCTCCGGTCCTCATGTATAGTCGCTGGTTATCCACAATGTTACAGCCGTAACTAGCACTCTCCTCTACGCGTTTCTCCGCCTGTGTGCAGATCGGCGGCTTCTTCCAGAGAATCAGTAGATCTAGAGAATCTACTGATTCTCTGGAAGAAGCCGCCGATCTGCACACAGGCGGAGAAACGCGTAGAGGAGAGTGCTAGTTACGGCTGTAACATTGTGGATAACCAGCGACTATACGTGAGGACCGGAGCATGCCATTAGGAGTGAGACGTCACCCTGCTTTTAAACCCCAGGTCTGAAGACACGTCGAGCTGGATATCTAAATTAGCGTGGCCACGCTGGAGTGATAAGCTGGACTGATAAGTATAAGTTCATCTCTGCTATGAGAATATATGGAAAATTACTAATACTGAACTTTTACCACTAACCAAGTTTGCATGAATATCTACACGTTCTGATTTTCCATCTGTGCCAATTGATTAATATGCGGAAAATCTTTGAAGCTTATCTCTGCTAAAAGATTATATGGAAAATCACCTGCTTAGCATTTACTACTAACCAAGTTTGCATGAATATCTACACGCTTCAATCTCATTACTGGCATTTGATAAATATGAGGCATTGTTAGCTCAGCATTGTTGCATGACATTAATCTTCTGTGCCTTTTGAGCTTTCTAACATCTTCTAACATCTTGGAGCCATACTATATAGTGAGCAAATACAGAAGCTATGATCTGTTAGCTAAATGCCACCTATGCTGCTAATTATTAATGAAGTAGATAAGCTAAATTAATTTAGAAGTGGCCACCAGCTTTTTCATATATATTTTAATATTTTAATTCATTGTTACACCGGCCGTGTGATTAATGTTTGTGTGTTATGTAATGTAAAATAAATGTTTTGTGTTTTGAAAATTTATTGATCTGGACAGCGCTTCATTTCTTGGAGTTTTGGATTTTTTGCTTTTTGGGGGTTAACAGTGACCTCTTAAGTGAAGCAGCAGTCCTTGATCTGGTTAATCTATTAATATCCCAGAATCTATTGTTTGTCAGCGCTCAGGCATTCTTTTGTTTCTGTTAAGCATACACACTGCCCGATCCGTCGGGGACTGACGTCATGAACTGGGCGGGCGTGTACACACGCCCGCCCAGTTCATCTGTCAATCACCGCCGGCCGCCGCAGCATGTGTACGGGCGGTCGGCCGACCGCCCCGTACACACACAGCGACGCGCCAATATATCGGTAGATATATTGGCCGTCGGCTGGGCTGCGGGGCCGACGCGATACGTCTGTGAACGACGGAGTTCACAGACGTATCGGCCGTACACACTGGCCGACGGTCCTGCGATATATCGGCTGTTCAGGAGAACGGCCGATATATCCACCAGTGTGTACGGGCCTTAAGGTAGTTTGACATGTTACACGATCCCCTTTCCAATTGAAAAAACTGACTTAGATTCAAGATGGTCGATTTCAAGATGGCGTCCATGTTCGGTACATACCCTGAAAGATAGCCCTCACCCATACCTTACTGGAGTATTCAGTTTTCCCATTTCCTGCACAGTTTTTGAAGCAAAAGGGTGTACTGCGACTTTTGAATCACCCTGTATATAAAGAGCAGACCTCCATAATGGCTAAAACTATACCAATGCTGGTACTGTGGATATCATTCAAATGTGTTAAAAAATCTCTTGTGTCTCTAAGATAGCTGCTGATATTAAGAACTATGGGCTGTAGAATGCTATCAATGAATTGTGCCAACGGTTGATGAAAGGAGCCTTTAGCTGCGATAATTGACCTTCCAGGGGTTGTATTAATGTTTTGTTAGTTTTGGGTAACGTATAAATTATGGGACATTTAGGGTAGTCCACTGTAAGGAACTTCTTCAGATCTTCTTTGATCCATCCCTGCTCAAAACCCTGTTTTAGACACATGTCTATCTTAGCCCTGATTGCTGGGATCAGATTGGAGTCTAACAGTTAATAAGTGGTCCTGTCGGACAGTTGTCTAATCACCCCCTGGTCATAGACCTTCCAATTTTGGACGACAACAGCCCCACCTTAGTCCGCTGGGTGTATTACGAGATGCGATGAATATCTTAACTTCTTAGGGGCATTTCTTTCGGGTGGCGTTAAGTAGTCATGCATTTTCTTAGGTGGTGCAATTTCTAAAAATCTTTGCACCAAACGAAGAAAGATTCTAGACTCGAATTGGATGAGGGAGGATCAAATGTTGACTTAGCTTTAAACCTTGTCTTCACACCCTCAGATGGTTTATTAGAAAAAAAATTGCGTATACATAACATTCTGCCAAATTTGTATTGATCTATAGATCGTTGAAAAGAATTCATCCCACAGGAAGGAACAAATGAAAGGCCGCAGGACATTTCAGCTTCTTTCAAAGTGGTATCAGATAAATTAAATATCGTGTTTTGGTTCTAATTCCCTGCTCGTGTTTTGGTTTTGGATTGGTTTTGCCAAAACCACTCTTTCGTGTTTTGGTTTTGGATCTGGATGATATTTGAAAAAACCATAAAAACAGCTAAAATCACAGAATTTTGGGGTAATTTTGATCCTACGGTATTATTAACCTCAATAGCATTAATTTTCACTCATTTCCAGTCTATTTTGAACACTGAACACCTAAAAATATTGATTTTAGGCCAAAAGGTTGCACCAAGGTGGCTGTATGACTAAGCTAAGCGACACAAGTGTGCGGCACAAACACCTGGCCCATCTAGGAGTGGCACTGCAGTGGCAGACAGGATGGCAGATTTAAAAAATAGGCCCCAACCAGCACATCATGCAAAGAAGAAAAAGAATTGCAATGAAATTGCTGTATGACTAAGCTAAGCGACACAAACAATTGGACCATGTAGGAGTGGCACTGCAGTGTCAGACAGGATGGCACTTTAAAAAACTAGTCCCCAAACAGCACATGATGAAAAGAAGTGCACAAAGGTTGCTGTATGACCAAGCTAAGCGACACAACCTCCTGGCTCATCTAGTAGTGGCATGCAGTGGCTGAATGTCAAAAGTGGCCCGCAATTTTTCAGTCCACTGACAGCATCTCCTGCATGCCCCTGTCATTTTTTCAAAAATTCTGCAATTGGTGGACTTATATGTCAGTACCCCTGGACTAATACAGCAGTACCCCTGGACTTATACGGCAGTGTCAGACAGGATGGCACTTTAAAAAACCATGCCCCAAACAGCACATAATGCAAAGATGAAAAAGAGGTGCACCAAGGTTGCTGTATGACTAAGCTAAGCAATACAAGTGTGCTTCACAAACACCTGGCTCATCTAGGAGTGGCACTGCAGTGGAAGACAGGATTGCACTTAAAAAAATTAGGCCCCAAACAGCACATCATGCAAAGAAGAAAAAGAGGTGCAGTGAGGTAGCTGTATGACTAAGCTAAGCAACACAAACAATTGGCCCATCTAGGAGTGGCACTAGAGTGTCAGATAGGAGGGCAGATATAAAAAAGGCCCCAAACAGCACATGATGCAAAGATGAAAAAGAGGTGCAATGAGGTACAGTAGCTGTATGACTAAGCTAAGTGACACAAACAATTGGCCTATCTAGGAGTGGCATTGCAGTGTCAGACAGGATGGCACTTAAAAAAAAAATAGTACCCAAACAGCACATCATGCCAAGAAGTAAAAGAGAGCAATGAGTTAGCTGTATGTCTAAGCAAAGCGACACAAGTGTGCGGCACAAACACCTGGCCCATCTAGGGTTGGCACTGCAGTCCCACTGCACTAATGGTGGATACCGGATGCACGTCTAACACCAGCATAGTTGTTATGGTCTCAGTAATCCGCTTTGCAACAGGGTATATATAAATATATATATATATATATATATATATTTACACGGCACTGGAATTATATGGCAGTACCACTGGAACTATATAGCAGGATCACTGGAATTATACGGAAGTACTGCAGGACATATACGGCAGTACCGCTGGATATATACGGCAGTATCACTGGACATGTATGGCAGTATCACTGGACATATACGGCAGTATCACTGGACTGGACTTATATGCCAGTACCACTGGAATTATACAGCAGGATCACTGGAATTACACGGCAGGATCACTGGATTTATACGCCAGTACCACTGGAATTATACGGCAGGATTACTGGAATTATACGACAGGTTCACTGGAGTTATACGGCAGTACCGCTGGACATATACGGCAGTATCACTGGACATATACGGCAGTATCACTGGACATATATACTGGATTTATACGGCAGTATCACTGGACTTAAGGAATTATAGGGCAGGATCACTGGAATTATACAGCAGGATCACTGGATTTATATGGCAGTACCGCTGAACATATACAGCAGTGCCGCTGGACATATACGTCAGTATCAATGGACATATACGACAGTATCACTGGACATATACGGCAGGATCAATGGACATATACGCCAGGATTGCTGGACTTATATGGCAGGATCACTGGAATTATACAGCAGGATCACTGGATTTATACGCCAGTACCACTGGAATTATACGTCAGGATCACTGGATTTATACGGAAGTATCAATGGACATATACTGTATGGCAGTATCACTGGACATATACGGCAGTATCACTGGACTTATACGGCAGGATCACTGTAATTATACGGCAGGATCACTGGATTTATACAGCAGTACCACTGGACATATACGGCAGTATCACTGGACATATACGGCAGGATCACTGGAATTATATGGTAGGATCACTGGAATTATACGGCAGGATCACTGGAATTATATGGCAGGATCACTGGCTTTATACAGCAGTACCGCTGGACATATACGGCAGTACCAATTCACATATATAGCAGGATCACTGGACATATATGGCAGTACCACTGGACATATATGGCAGCACAGGGACACCACCACTGGACTGAAGAAGGACAACACAGCACCACTGCAATGGACTGGACTTATACAGCAGCACTGGACATATGGCAGCAGAGCACACCACCACTGTGACTGGACTGATGCAGCACAATACACCACCACTGAACTGATGCAGCACAACACAGCAACACTGTAAGGGACTTATACAGCAGCACTGGACATATGGCAGCTGAGGACACAACCACTGTGACTGGACAGATGCAGCACAAGACATGGACACTGAGGACACTGAGGACGGAGACACGTCCTCTTTCTACACTCTCCAATGCCGGAGTGAAAATGGCGGGGACGCGTTGCTCCTTATATGGAATCCAAACCCTGCGAGAATCCGACAGCAGGATGATGACGTTTTGCCTCATTCTGGTTTCCGAGTTAGGCGGGAAAACCCGAGCCTGACTCGGATCCCGGCTCGAGTGGTGAAGTCTGGTAGGGTTTTGTTCCCTGAGAACCGAACCCGCTCATCTCTAGTGTTTAATTGCACCTCCAACGGCCCTTTCGCCTGGTGATCCCTTCGCCTCGGATGCGGTCTGTGCCGCTTCTTAGAAGTTTGCTTTGAATTATGGGATGGTCTGAGCCAGGGTCTAAAAAACGTATGGGTTCAGATTGTCCTTCATTGTATTCAGTATCAGATGTACAGATTGAAGACCCGAATTCCCAAGGAAATGGCTGGGCTTTGCGTCTCCTCACTGGTTTTTTGGTTCTTTCATTGATGTTATTCTCTAACAGCCAGTGGCACACTGTATGATTCTGGTGGTCGTTAGTAACTGTGGACAACTTCTTCCATTTGAAAGAAAAAAGTTCCCTACGATAATTGTCTGTTAGTGATTGTAGGCGTTCAAACCTATTCTGTGTTTTGTCTTCTCAAAGTGCAGCTGTACTTAACATCATGGTGGACTCTATTTCCACCTGTATCTTCTTTAGTTCCTGACCTACTTCTTCGACCACTAAAGCCATTAAGTCTAAGGAACAGTTATTAAGTACTCCGCACCAGCGGCTACAGAATACCGGGTTGTTCCTGCCTAGAGTGGGGACATTAGCTATACGAAAGCCACGGGGTATTTGCTTACGTCTAAGGTATTCGGATAGGAATTGACCATATAACGTGAGATCGATTTCTCTCTGTCTATGTTTCAATACTTTGTAAAACATATCAACTGGTGTATCAGCAGGGAAGGATTCAAAGTCATTTTGTCAAATAGCAATTTTCCAATTTCGTCATCAGTGAACGAAACTGTGCCTATTTCAGCCTTGGCCAAAACCCCATCATCCAACAAATATACACCACTTTGGGACATATTGTGGTGGGTTCTTAATAGGACTTAATATATATTTCGATTTCAATTCATTTTTATAATACTAATTAATCAATTTAACTTTCATTAACAATTAATTTTTTCAGTTATAATAATATAAAGTTGTTTGCAAACACCAGTGAAGAATATTTTATATAATAAAGAAGATAGTAATATTTGAAATCATTTTTAATACAAAAAAAACTTTTTTTAAAAGAAGTTTCTATATTTAATTGATTTTAAATTAGCCAATTATCTAATAATGGCTCAGCATAAAAGAGGCAATTCAGGATATGGACGCTATCCAGGACTAAGGACCCACGGTTCCAAAACGCATTGGTGAGCGACACCAGGAGAGTCCGGTATCTGAACACGTCACTCAGCCTGCGCCAATTGGTGTAAGAGCAGAGAAACAACATGCGAGCACCAGACGAGCGGAGGAAAACCTGAAGAATCATCCTTAAGGTAGGCAGCTCAGGGAGAGGTAGATAGTGAGTAAGCCTCGGACCACCGCCGTAGTGTGGGACATAACGCTGGCAATTAAAATGGAACCCACGAACGGACTACACCAGCACATAAAAGTGCTGTAAACATTACTTTTAACTCAATGTTTCTTTCACAGGTGTTTGCAAATATTTCATATAGAACACATCCAGCGCTTTCACACATAAAGGGAATTTTTTATTTTTATGGGAGCTACTTATTTATATTTTTCAAACGCAGGGTTAATTGTATTGTATATTGAACCTATAAAATCAGAATGACAGGTCGTGTTTGCGGAGCTCCTAAAATTACACCCTGATGTTAACCACAGGGTTTTTTTTTGAGGGATTTCAATCTTTTAAAGATAAAAGTTAGGTAGTTAGACCTAAAATGGAACCCTTGTATCTTATCAGATATTATCATAATGCACCCATGACAGAATATTTTCCTTTTCACAAATTAAAAATTTACATGTATTAAAAAAAAAAATTAGTGTGAGACTCGGCCTGCGGGGGACCTGGCAGCGAGCTGTGGCCATCTTGGATCCTATGGGAGAAGTAAGTGCCGTGACCTGTATCATCCGCTCCCTCGGACTCCCGCTCGCGGGTCCCCTCTCTCCGTAACACGGCCTCCTGCTCTGCCAGCTCCCCTGCTACTGCTCCGTGCATCGTGCCGGCAGGTGGTCGCGGGTGTGTGCTGGCTGCTTCCTCCCTCAGCTCCCTGGAGCATACTACGGCCGTGATTGGTGCTGCTCCCCTGCTGTGTTGAAGGGCTGGATTTGTCTGCCTCTTCCCGGAGCTGGGGCCTCTTAGAGGAGCTGCTGTTGTGCCCTGATCTCTGTCCCTCTGCGGCCCTGCTATGGTTGTTTAATGTATGCTCTCCCTCCACACACTCCTACAACCTGGCGGCTATCTTCATAATGCTGCTGCCTGCTGATAGCTGGGAGGCTGAAACCTGATGAAAGGGCATTGGATGCTATTTGGCACACTGGGAGCCTGCACTTCTATTGTTTATACTATCCCCTTCCTGTACCACTCTGTGCCTCAGTATTTTTTCTGCTCCACTGAGCCTGATTTGAATTCTACAGTTGGCTGAGCCATGACTCCCTGAGTAACCCAAACGTTATGGGGCTTGGTGATTGGTGACATAACCCGGGATTCTCTCCATGCAATGGAGACTCCATAACCTAGACATGGAATGCTAACAGTCTACTGATGTGACTTTCACGTTTCACTGTATATCTTTATACATTACATTTGCTGATGGCGAAAACTAAGAAAGGGGGGCAAACTCCTGCAGCTAATAACTCTGGCAACAGATCTCTACAACCTAATCTATTTCGATATCTTCAGCCGGAAATCGATAGCGAAGACACGCGTTCATCGTCCTCGGTGTCCGGTTCTCCTGGCAACACCGCAAAGATGTCTGGGGCTGACCCTCCACCGTTGGATACTGGCAGTGACGCCTCCATGGCTGACATCTTAACCTACTTGCGTTGTCTTCCTACTAAAAAAGATTTATCTACCAAAAGAGACTTTCTGGATCTGGAACAAAAGATATGTGACACTGTCAAGTGAGATTTTCGTCCTCCAGGCGATATTTCTCAAATGCCCCATCATGTTTCAGACATGGAGGATCAGGCAGACAAGGTCTCCTCATTCCAACGGAAACTTTGTGACACTGTTGCCCTTCAGGCTCAGGAATTGAAGGCGTTATGGCGGCATCAAGATGACCTTGACAACAGAGGTAGGAGAAACAACTTACGTATTCGGGGGTTAAAAGAGGACATACAAGGTTTGGGTATAATTGACGCCCTCACTAAGATATTTAATGAGATTATAGATGCTCCGCCAGACAATGTTATCGTGTTCGATAGGGCTCACAGGGCACTAAGGCCGAAAGGCCTTTCTTTTGAGGCTCCTAGAGACGTCATTTGCCGCCTTCATTATTATCATATCAAAGAGGAGATACTGGCTAAAACCCGCAAATTGGAGTGATTAGAATTCAATGATACAGTAATTCATGTCTTCCCTGATTTGTCGTGGCAAACACTCCAGCAGCGTAGATCTCTCAAGCCCCTTACAGATGTTCTTAAAAAGAAGTGTATACGATTTCGCTGGGGCTTCCCCTTCAATATCCAAGTTTCTCATGACGGTCAACAGGTAATGCTACATGCGCCAGAGGATTTGACAGTTTTTGTTCTGCATTGTCTATACCTAAACCTGTTTTAATGGATTGGACACCATCTCACCACCGTTTTGATCCTCCGACGCCTCCTCCTCCAAGTGCATCGTGGACCCCGGTCGGCAGTAGGAAACGCGGTACGACACAGACACTCCCGGATGTTAGTGCTGGGACTTGATTTATATTATTCTTCATTCTACGATTGTCAGATGGATTACAACTTTCTGGGTCATGTCCGGTCCTTGGACATGTGGCAAAATCTCGTCTGAGGCTCAACGCCATGTATATAGACCTTTCCCACACCAACAATACTATTTTCAGGTTTAAATGCTTAGTCATATTGCTTCCCCATGGTTGCCCCCCTTTCCCCCTACCCTTTTTTTTCCATTTTTCTCCCCCTTTTTTTCCATTGTTAGGATTACTTCTTGATTTCGTTGCATTCTATTGCCTATTCTATGTTTTCCATTGGATAGAGTTATTTGTCTCTGTTGCTTTACTTATGGTATAGGGATACTTCTATGTTGTCCTATCGGAATCCACTGTTTTTTGTATCCCCTTAGTTATATGTTGTTTTATCTATGTTTCTGGGTTGCGCTGATGCTACTATGCCCCAGTTGGGTCTGACCGCCTGCCAGTTCTGGCTCTTAAGTCGTGGGTATAAGTCTCCTGCGACTTAACGGCGGTGAACTTGCCATTTACTTCTTGATTTCGTTGCATTCTATTGCCTATTCTATGTTTTCCATTGGATAGAGTTATTTGTCTCTGTTGCTTTACTTATGGTATAGGGATACTTCTATGTTGTCCTATCGGAATCCACTGTTTTTTGTATCCCCTTAGTTATATGTTGTTTTATCTATGTTTCTGGGTTGCGCTGATGCTACTATGCCCCAGTTGGGTCTGACCGCCTGCCAGTTCTGGCTCTTAAGTCGTGGGTATAAGTCTCCTGCGACTTAACGGCGGTGAACTTGCCATTTACAAGATATATTGATAATACTATATAATTTTATGTTTTTTTCTTGCATTATATCTTCTTTTTTTGTTCTTATCCTTTTTGTTCTTTCTTTTTCTCTTTTCTTTGTCCTTCTGCTTTTCACCATCATGGCCCGGTGTTTCCTATACAGTCTGACCTTGGGCCCCCCTCCCATGCTCGGTAAGTCAATGTTGCTTCTGATATTCGCTGTACGATGTACGTCCAAATTTTCCAATGTCTTCTGCCCTTAGGATATGCTCCTTCAATGTGAAGGGGTTTAATATCCCTGAAAAAAGGCCTACCTTAAAACGAGAACTCTGGGCTGTATGCATAGATGTTGCGTTTATACAAGAGACACATTTTAAATGTCTGGCCTCCCATAAATTGGGAATTATTATTACTCACAGGTATTTTGCAACAATAACCCTCTCAGTAAGTCCCTAGGGGTTGCAATCTTATTTTCACGTCAGCTTCCGATTACGGATATTCCTCATGTTGTTCTGGAGGAAGGTCGATGTCAGGTTCTTAAATGTACAATTTATAACCAGGTTTATGTGCTTGTTAATGTATATGCTCCTAATCAAAACCAAAGACAGTTTTTTACCAAGATCTTGCGACTATTGGAACCTATTAAAGAGGGCTGTTTGATTTTGGGCCATGACTTTAACTGGTCGATAGACCCTGGGATTGATTGTTTTCCTTTATCTACTAGACGACAGACCCGTGACCACCGCCGGATTAGCCGACTTCTTCATGAGTTCCAGTTGATGGACTTATGGAGAACTCAGCATCTGACAGAAAAGGATTACACTTTCTTTTCCTCCCCTCACACTATGTATTCCCGTCCAGACTATTTTCTAGTTGAGCATAGATTTCTTCATCTTTTTCCTTCAAGTGCATTCGGTCATATCACATTATCTGACCATGCTCTGGTATATGTGTCTGTTGATATAGCTTCGGCCGCTAAAAACCCATGGTCATGGCGATTTAATAACTCGGTGATCTTGGATCCCCGCTTAGAGACTGTTTTTGCCTCAGCTATCTCGGATTATATTGTAACTAACGATACTCCAGATGTTAATGCAGTCACGATTTGGGAGGCACGTAAATGTGTGATTCGGGGTAGATGTATACAGCTTGGCTCTCAACTTAAAAAGGAATGAATGGCACAGAGACTGCGGCTCATTGACCGGATAGCGACCTTGGAGGCCTCGCATCAATCTTCCCTTGATGCTGTGGTCTTTCTAGAGTTAACTGAAGCCCGCCAGGCCCTTAATAAATTCTTATGGGATAAAACTAATTTGGGAATGACTAAATGTCATCACAAATTTTACCTTTGGGGTAACAAACCCGGCGCTATGCTTGCTCGGTCATTGAGGGTCCAGAGAGGGCAGTCCTATGGTCATTCTATTCATGAGGCGGGGGGACATACTGCATATACACTACCTTGGATTGCTCATTCTTTTCAAAGATATTATGATTTCCTTTATAATCTTAGAAAAGATCAGTCTCCCCAAACTACCTGTGATTTAAAGGTACTGATACAGAGATACCTTGTAGAGGTTGATTTTCCCAGATTTACTGACGCTGATCTAGATATTCTGCATCAGCCCTTTACTATTGAAGAACTAGAAGCGGCACTGGCAGCAACGCCAACTGGTAAAAGCCCGGGCCCGGATGGCTTCTCCGTTTGCTACTATAAAGCCTTTAAACAATCTTTACTTCCTCTTTTCTTGAAAGCGTGTAATTCTATTTCTGCTGAGACAGGATTCTCTCCGCAGGCCCTTGAAGCACATATAACCGTGATTCCGAAGGAGGTTAAGGACCCCGCCCAGTGCTCCAGTTACAGGCCTATTTCGCTTCTGAACTGCGATATCAAACTTTTTGCTAAACTGCTTGCCGGTCGCTTGGGCCGCCTTCTCCCGTCGGTGGTGCATGGGGACCAGGTGGGATTTGTATTGGGAAGAGAGGCTAAAGATAATACATCCAAAGTTATTGATCTTATTCATCTTGCTCGGACCGGGTCCTCCCATATGGTCCTTCTGTCCACCGACGCGGAGAAGGCTTTTGATAGGATTGATTAGCAGTTTATGGAGGGCCTTCTCGGGCACATGGGTCTGGGTTTGACCTTCCTTAGTCGTATTTTAACTCTATAGGGATCTCCATCGGCAGGGGTTCGAGTGAACGGTGCTCTCTCAGACCCATTTCTGATACGTAATGCCACGAGGCAGGGATGTCCCTTGTCCCCGCTTATATTTGTCCTCTGTATGGAGGCACTGGCGAGAGCTATTCGGGCCAATCTGAACATTCATGGGGTGCGGGCTGGAAATTGGGAACATAAATTGGCACTATATGCAGACGACCTTTTGCCCACCCTGACGGACCCAGTAACTTCCCTCCCGGCTCTCATGCAAGAATTCCATAAATTTAATTTGCTATTCAATTTTAAGATTAACTTCACCAAATCGGTTGCCTTGAACATTTCCACCCTCACTCATGTACTTGAGGGAATCCGGGACTCGTTCCCGTTTCAGTGGCATCCTACCCAGCTAAAGTATTTGGGAATTATTTTGACTAAAGAAATCACTGATTTATATTGTTTACATTTTCTCCCTTTGCTACATAGGATTACTACAGACTTTAATAAATGGTCTACACTTCAACTTACTTCGTTGGGTAGGACTAACACGGTAAAAATTACAATTCTCCCTAAAGTTTTATATTTACTCCAAACTGCCAATTACAGTACCTACTTCCTTTTTTACCACGTTGCAGTCCTCTGCTGGTCATTTTATTTGGGGACAACGGGAACACCGTCTTTCTCAATCCACATTGACCCGTACTCGTGCTGACAGGGGACTGCAACTGCCTCATTTTCTCAGTTATTACCACGCAGTACATTTGTCCAGAATTATTGAAATGTCTAGATTCCCCTCCTCTAAGCAATGGCCACTCATTGCAGAAGCAGCTGCAGGTACCCCCTCACACATTCTTCACTGGCTTCAAAAAATTCCATGTGTGAAACATCCTACCCTTGACCCGACCCTTAAGTTATGGAAGAAATATAGACATATGAACCTCTTTAGCCTGAGCCCTTCATTGCCGACACTTTTGCTATTTAACCCGGACTTACTGTCTAGTCCCCTTTCCTTGTCTCCTTTATCTGTTTGGGCTAAAGTCGGGATTTCTCATCTGAGCCACCTGATAGGTTCAGCCGGACTCCACTCCTTCGCAGACTTGCAACAAACCTATGGTTTATCGCCCAACTCTTTCTGGGCTTACCTACAAATTCTGCATTATTTAGATACATTGTCGGCTCGTGCGGTTGGGTGGAAGCCGATGACTTTCGAATCCTTTTGTTTTTCTGACAATCCGCCATGACATCTCATAACTTTACTATACCAACGCTGTCTTACTAGTACCCCTTCCCAACCCCTGGCATTTGTTACGGCCTGGCATGAGGATATGGGTAAAGAGTTGACCTCGGAACAATGGTCCCATATTTTTCAGTTTACTTTTGCTAGCTCGCCTTCACTCCAAGTACTAGAGACACAGAATAAGATTGTTTCGAGATGGTATTGATGTCCGGACCGGGTTCACCAGATGTTTCTGAGTGTAGCGGAGCTTTGTTGGAAGTGTGGCCAATCTCGTGGCACTCCATGCCATATTTGGTGGCAGTGCACGGGGTTGACTACCCTCTGGCAGCAAGTCCAATCTATCACTAGGCGTATTACAGGATTCCCAGTGCCAGAGACTCTTGAGTTCTGGTTACTTAACTTAATAGATATGACCCTATTCCAATTCAAAAACTCTATTGCAGCACTTAATGAATGCTGCTAGGGCCACCATTCCGTGCTTTTTGAGGTCTCATATACCACCTCCAATTTCTAAATGGTTTCAGAAAATCGACCTCTACATGGTAATGGAAGACCTGACACCATCTTCCGAACGAACTGCGTCACAGTTCACAGCCACCTGGTTCGATTGGCTTCAATTTAAGGAAACGCAGGAATACCGGTCCTATATGTTACTTTCTCCCTCCACAACACCTTAGGGTCGTGACGGTGTTGGCAGTTTTTCTCTCTTTTTCTTTTTCCTGCTTCCTCTCTGTTCTATTTTTCTTCTGATCTTTATTAATAACTGTGGGACAATACAGATTAAAGTCTCCAGGTCAGTAGACTACAGATTATTTACAGTGTCTACATTTTCTGTATTGTTGGACAACAATTGAAATGTCAGTTCTTATGACTACAATTTTTTTGTATTGTCTGATATGTTCTTGAGCTGTATACTGTTATTTCTTTATTCATAAAACAGCATTTGCATAAAAACAAGTTTTAAATCACATTACACACATAAAACATACCCTTCTTGATCATTGTAGGCCTGATCGTAAGGACAGAGACAGAGCCGTGGCACAAACACACAGCAGTTTATAGCACATATAATAAACACTGCCACACAGCAGTGGCAGAAATGAAAAATGGTGCATGACTGGTGGCAGCAGCTGCAGTGTTAGTATTTGGTTGTTCTTCTCCAAACTGATTGTTATTAATTTTTCAATTCGCAGATCACTGCGTGGAGTTACAGGGTTTATAGATGCACATGAACAAAGGGTAAAACGTACCAAACAGTACAAACAATAGAGCTACATATTCTATTTTTTTTTTTGTTAACCTGCAGCTTGGTTCAAACCACGTGATGCCACAGGGCTTATATGTGCACGCAAACAAAGCGCACAAAGCACAAAAGCACAAAAAAGTACAAACAATAGAAGAATATCTGATAGTGAGTCACACAATACACAATGAAGTGCTACTTGTGAGCAGCCACTTTAGATGGACACAGCACAGCCAATTTACAGAAGAGTACAACTCAGCATACAGCATCGTCCATGAGAGTGAAATGGCCTGGCTGCCCAAGTCCTGGTCGCAGCACCTTTTATAGAATGCAAAACAAGTGAAAATCCCACATCGGGAGGATGACATTTTGCCTCAAAGTGGAATCCGAGTCTGTCAGAAAAACCTGAGCCATGGCTCAGGCAGCATCGGATCCCGGAAGTTTGGAGCTGCTCGGATTCCAAGGAATCCGAACCGCAATCATCTCTAGTTGGTGCTTTATCTTCATCCACTTTATTTTCATCCAAGGCTTAGTAAATAGACCCTTTACTCCCTTAAGTGTAGAAGTATAAGTTTTTCTGCTGTGTTTTGCTTCAGAAGCACCCCTTTTTATTTTAAAAAAAATCTCTTTATTGATTTTCAAAAAAGGCAAAACAAGAGAAATATCATAAGATTAGGTCTAAGTAGAGGTATGACACTGTGACACACCCGGCCCGAGTGTGAGTGCGAACTGGGCTCTTGATCCTATTCGTAGATGCCAAAAGAGATGTGACACACCCGAGTGTGAGTGTGATTACCTTATCGGTGCAGGGAAAACTCAGTTCTTGTTATCCAGCAGTTCGGAGACACCTGCTGGGGACTCAAGGAGCAAGCAACAATAGGGCTATGCAATCAGGGTCTTTTATTATTCCAAAATTGTTACAATCTGCATGTGTACAACGTCACTGGGGCGAGAACCCCTGAATTTCTCTATGCTGTCAGACACCTGGTTAATAAACAGGTCAATTCAATAATGCTTCTGCACTTGTAACAAACACAACACGTTCAGTACAGTGGTCTCATCAACAGTAAGTGAGTTACTTTATCTATAGCTTATTTAACATATCTCAACAGTGAGATTAATACTAGTATGTCCCACTCACTATTTTAGGCTAGCAACGGTATACCTTTTATTACTAACACTTGCAAGTGTGTGGAAAACAAAACCCAACCTGTGCACAGGGATTTAAGTCTCTATTTCTGTAAATAGGGTTTACACCCACAGTCACTGTCCCATTCACCGTTGCTGGGTAGCAGAATCTGCCTTTGGGCAGGTAACCCAGTGTTAATATGAGATATGGCAGGAGAGAAGGGGAGACATGTGTCTTTGTAATAGCCCTGGCTCAGTTCTGTGGTGACAGTGGTGATGCCCAGTGTCCCTGGCTCTGTGGTGACAGTGCTGATGCCCAGTGTCCCTGGCTCAAATCTGCGGTGGTTGTGAGGTTGCGAGTACCTTCCCCAGTTGCCAGCTCCAGCTGGATGTCGTGATCCCTGACTCACATAGTATCCCTTGGTCACTGTAGTCTCGCCAAGACGCACCCGCATGGTCGCTGTCTGTGC
This sequence comes from Pseudophryne corroboree, assembly GCF_028390025.1. NCBI lineage: Eukaryota > Metazoa > Chordata > Amphibia > Anura > Myobatrachidae > Pseudophryne > Pseudophryne corroboree. The sequence goes on along the minus strand of NC_086453.1, from coordinate 214,906,426 downwards.
GTAGTAGGCCTCTGTGGAAGCGATCGCTGCCTGGCTGTCTCCAAACCTGGGTCACGCTAGTGTGGGCGCTATGCATTGCCGCACTCAGCTCTGACCCCTTGTCCTGCTCCGTGAACACCGCCGCTGCGTCACTCCTGGTCCGCGCAACGTGTGTCCACACACTGGCCCTCCTGCATGCTCTCCACACTGCAGCTTCTGTTCTCTCCTCTGCACACATGTACTGCTCCAGCTGCTCAGCTCACTCCTCACACAGGTCAGGGGTTTATCAAAACAGCAGGCTTTTCCCCTCCTGCTTTTCAGAGCTGAGTCTGCCTTACCTGGGTCCTAGTGCCCCTCTTGTTCCATTAACCCTGTGTTGTCAGGATCTTGAATAGTCTGAGGGAATCTCTGATATCTCTAGGGCAATCTTGCAGGGGTCCCTGCTGGGACAGGGGTACCACATTTTATCCCACTTGAAACATGTTATGATTCCTGTACTCCAGACCGGAGGAGATCTTATGGCAGAGGTCTGAGTACAGGGAAAATAAGCTGGTTGTGGGAGCAGGAGAGCCTAGTAACCCCTGGCACCCTAACTCCGTTGTCTCGCCCGTGTTATCAGAAATCCCCTGCGAGACTATGGTTGCTTGAGCCCATGGCAGCCGCGTTCGAAGGGCGGATTATGTCTGCCCAACCCCGATGCCCCCGCAGGTCTTAAAGGGAGACAAGGGGAAGTCCGAGACAGGGTGATAACAAGGGGCCCTCTGACTAAGCAACCAGGCCAGGGGTTACAAGCTAACTAACTTAAACCAAAGGTATGTGCGGACTAGCCGCCAGGGAAAAGGACAACCAAAGATCCCCTGATCCGTTACTCCTATCCAGCACCGCTGGATACCAGAGTGGATCTGTGGGAGCGGAATCCTCCGCAAAAGCTCCAGAACACAAGTAAACTAAATAATAAACAGTAAGCGGACAAGCCGCAACACACGGCTGAGCCGCGACTCACGAACACCACAAGATGTTAAAGGTGCTCGGTCAGACTCCAGGAACAGATGACAAACTTCCGAGTACAGGATCTCTGAGGACAGGAACAACCGGATTGAGCAGGACTGGAAACTCTCTGTAGCAGACACAGGCAAACAGGAAGCTATCACCGGCGTCTGTAAGGAGTCCTGAGGGTGCCTTTATTCAGGAACCCTCCAATCAAAATCCAGACAGGGTAATCAACTGAAATGCCGTGCAGCTTGCATGCTGCACGGCCAGCACACCATGAGGTAATCAGGACAGACCCAGCAACGGGGAACGCGGCTGAACGTGGCGTCCCCGTTGCTAAGGTCAGAGCGGCTCCGTGCGCCCGGCGTCTAGCGTTGCCAGGGAGCCGGCGGCTGTACGCGCACGGCGTCCCTGGTTGCTAGGCGCCGGGCCGCACCGACGAGCGGACCCCGGCGCCTAACAGTACCCCCCCCTTGAGGAGGGGTCAAGGAACCCCTAAAGCCGAGTTTCTGAGGAAATTCTCGAAAAAATGCCCTTTTGAGCCTCGGGGCATGAAGATCCTCATCCAGGACCCAAGACCTTTCCTCTGGCCCATAACCTCTCCAATGTACCAAAAAATAAAGCCGACCCCTGGACAACTTGGAATCGAGAACCTTCTCCACCAAGAACTCCTGCTGACCCTGTACATTTATTGGTGATCTCCCCTGAGATATTTTACGAGGAAATCTACTGGACGAAACATATGGTTTCAGTAATGAGCAATGGAAGGTATTTCCGATCCGTAAAGTTTTTGGTAAACGTAACCGGAAAGCAACTGGATTGACTTTTTTGATAATGAGAAATGGTCCAATAAATCTAGGACCCAATCTGGCTGAGGTTTGTCGAAGTTTAATGTTGCGAGTCGACAACCACACCCTGTCTCCTACTTTAAAAGTGCACGGCCGCCGGAGCCTGTCAGAAAATCTTTTTTCCCGGAATGCTGCTTTTCTGAGAGCCAAGTGCACTTTTTTCCAAATAAGTTTAAGATGAGAGGTCAGAGCCAGAGAGGAGACAGAGGAATGTTGAAAAAATGAATTAGCTCTGGGGTGAAAACCAAAAACTGCAAAAAATGGAGACACATTGGTGGAGGAATGACAGGCATTATTATAAGCAAACTCCGCCAAAGGAAGAAACTCAGACCAGTCATTTTGGAGTTTGGCCGAGTACAAACGCAAATATTGTTTTAGAGATTGGTTAACTCGCTCAGTCTGCCCATTGGATTGGGGATGATAACCGGATGTTAAAGATAATTTCATCTTTAACGAAGCACAAAAAGACTTCCAAAATTGTGCAATGAATTGTGGACCCCTATCAGAAACAATATCAGTGGGTAAGCCATGGAGTCTGAAAACATGGCGGAGGAACAAGACTGCCAATCCCTGGGCAGATGGCAATCGGGGAAGAGCAATGAAATGGGCCATTTTGCTAAAACGGTCCACTACCACCCATATGACTCGGCATCCGGCTGACAGAGGGAGGTCCACCACAAAATCCATGGAGATATGCGACCATGGCCTAAGGGGAACATTCAAGGGCATAAGTTGACCTATAGGCAAAGAACGGGGAACTTTATGCTGTGCACAGACCTGACAAGAAAAAACAAACTCTTTAATGTCTTTGGAAAGACCAGGCCACCATACTGAGCGGGAGACTAATTCCAAAGTCTTAGCGATTCCCGGATGCCCGGCAACCTTGCTATCATGAAACTCCGCCAAAACAGTAGCTCTCAAAAACTCAGGGACAAAAAGACGACCAGCAGGAGTATTTCCAGGAGCTTGATGTTGAAGCTGCTTTAACTGGGTAAATACATCCTGTGTGAGGCCTGCCCGAATGACTGAAGACGGAAGTATGGGAGTAACAGGACTATTGTCTTGAACTGGAAGAAAACTGCGTGACAGGGCATCTGCCTTAGTATTCTTGGAACCTGGCCTGAAGGTGATAATGAATTTGAAACGAGTAAAAAATAAAGCCCAACGAGCCTGCCGGGCATTCAGTCGTTTAGCAGATTCAATGTATTGAAGATTTTTGTGATCAGTCAAAACTGAAATGGTATGGGTCGCTCCTTCAAGCCAATGCCTCCACTCCTCGAAAGCCCATTTAATAGCCAGCAATTCCCGGTTACCAACATCGTAGTTGGATTCTGCAGATGAGAATTTCCTGGACATAAAGGCACAAGGATGTAATTCAAGGGAATCTGGATCCTTCTGAGAAAGGATAGCCCCAACTCCAACCTCCGAGGCATCAACCTCAACAATGAAAGGCAATTCTGGGTTGGGATGTCTAAGGACAGGGGCTGAGACAAAGGCTTGTTTCAAGGCCTGAAAAGATAACTCAGCTTCACATGACCAATTGGTAGGATCTGCTCCCTTCTTAGTAAGTGCCACAATGGGAGCAACTAGGTCAGAGAAAGAGTGAATAAATCTTCTATAGTAGTTCGCAAACCCTAAAAAGCGCTGAATTGCTTTTAAGTTGGTGGGTTGCGCCCAACTAAGGATGGCTTGGAGCTTCTTTGGTTCCATACGGAATCCCCGAGGGGAAATAATGTACCCTAAAAAGGATACCTCCGTGACATGAAATTCACACTTCTCCAGTTTGGCATATAGGTGATTTTCACGTAATTTCTTTAGCACCTGACGCACCTGGGTAACATGTTGTTCTACAGAGTCAGAATATATCAAAATATCGTCTAAGTAGACTACAACGAATCTTCCAAGAAATTCACGGAGCACATCATTAATGAGATCCTGGAAAACTGCCGGAGCGTTTGACAGGCCGAATGGCATAACCAGATACTCATAGTGGCCTGATTGAGTACTGAATGCCGTTTTCCACTCATCCCCTGACTTGATTCTGATGAGGTTATATGCTCCTCTAAGGTCAATCTTAGAAAAAATCACAGCCGAACGTAGCTGATCAAAGAGGACAGAGATCAGCGGCAGAGGGTAAGTATTCTTTACTGAGATTTTATTCAAAGCTCTAAAGTCAATGCAGGGTCTGAGTGAACCATCCTTCTTCTCTACGAAGAAGAAACCTGCACTTAAAGGGGATTTAGATGGCCTGATAAAACCTTTCCCAAGGCTTTCTTTCACATACTCATTCATGGCCACAGTTTCAGGACCAGACAATGCATATAACCTTCCTTTAGGCAACGTGGCACCAGGAATTAGCTCAATGGCACAATCGTAAGGCCTATGGGGAGGCAGAATATCCGCATTGCCCTTGGAAAACACGTCAACAAAATCCTGATATTCCTCAGGAATGGGTGCAGGAACGGCGGCAGCTACTCGGATAGGAAGCGTAATACATTCTTTATTACAGATGGTACCCCATTGTAAGATCTCCCCCGACTGCCAATCAATGATGGGATTATGAAAGGCCAGCCAAGGGTGACCCAGAACCACAGGAACTGCTGGACAATGAGTAAGGAAAAACTCAATCTTTTCAGAATGCAGGGCTCCCACCGAGAGTAAAACAGGAGGTGTACCTAGAGAAATAACCCCATTGGACAAGGGACTCCCATCTAAACCATGCATGGTGACACACCTACCCAAGGTTAACTGAGGAATACCTAAGGCCTTGGCCCATGTTAAATCCATAAAGTTCCCTGCAGCTCCACTGTCCACAAAAGCAGAGACCGAGGAACAGAGGCTGCCAAAGGAAACTTTAGCAGGAACTAACAGTGAGTTATTTGAGGAGATGAGCTGCAGACCAAAGTGAACCCCCTCACAATTCACTTGGTCAGGAAGTTTCCCGATTTGTTCGGACAACTACGAGCAAAATGTCCCTTACCTCCACAGTATAAACAAAGACCAGAAGTTTGCCTCCTGGTTCTTTCTTCAGGAGACAGTTTGGAGAGACCTATCTGCATAGGCTCCTCCATGTCTACAGGAATGGAAAGCACACAAGGAGTAGACCCGACAGATGCCCCTTTTTCAGCCCTCCGCTCTCTGAGCCGACGATCTATCTTAATAGAGAGCTCCATGAGTTTATCGAGAGTCTCAGGAGCGGGATACTGAAGGAGACTGTCTTTTATAGATTCAGATAAGCCGAGGCGAAACTGACTGCGCAGAGCTGGGTCATTCCATCCACAGTCGTTTGACCAACGGCGAAACTCCGTACAATAATTCTCTGCGGGATTCCTACCCTGTCTAAGAGCACGCAACTGACTCTCAGCGGACGCCTCTCTATCAGGGTCGTCATACAATAGCCCTAAAGATTTTAAAAAGGCGTCTACAGACCATAAGGCCGGATCGTCTGTCTTTAAACCAAAAGCCCAGGTCTGAGGATCCCCCTGAAGCAGAGAAATAATAATTCCAACCCGCTGAGCCTCCGTACCTGAGGAGACTGGTCTTAAACGAAAATAAAGTTTACAAGACTCTTTAAAATTAAAAAACTGTTTTCTATCCCCAGAAAAACGGTCAGGCAGATGCATTTTTGGTTCAGGGATGACCCTCGGGGAAGTCCGTAACAGATCTTCCTGTGACCTCACCCGGAGGGACAGATCCTGAACCATCTGAGTAAGTTCTTGAATCTGACTAACTAGAAGCTGGCCAGGATTTGGCCCAATACCGGCGGGATTCATGAGGCCGACAAAATCTCCCAACTGAATAAGTGAAAAAATTAACTCCTGTTAATTAAAATTTTTTCTTTTGTCTGGCCGGTGATAATGTTATGATTCCTGTACTCCAGACCGGAGGAGATCTTATGGCAGAGGTCTGAGTACAGGGAAAATAAGCTGGTTGTGGGAGCAGGAGAGCCTAGTAACCCCTGGCACCCTAACTCCGTTGTCTCGCCCGTGTTATCAGAAATCCCCTGCGAGACTATGGTTGCTTGAGCCCATGGCAGCCGCGTTCGAAGGGCGGATTATGTCTGCCCAACCCCGATGCCCCCGCAGGTCTTAAAGGGAGACAAGGGGAAGTCCGAGACAGGGTGATAACAAGGGGCCCTCTGACTAAGCAACCAGGCCAGGGGTTACAAGCTAACTAACTTAAACCAAAGGTATGTGCGGACTAGCCGCCAGGGAAAAGGACAACCAAAGATCCCCTGATCCGTTACTCCTATCCAGCACCGCTGGATACCAGAGTGGATCTGTGGGAGCGGAATCCTCCGCAAAAGCTCCAGAACACAAGTAAACTAAATAATAAACAGTAAGCGGACAAGCTGCAACACACGGCTGAGCCGCGACTCACGAACACCACAAGATGTTAAAGGTGCTCGGTCAGACTCCAGGAACAGATGACAAACTTCCGAGTACAGGATCTCTGAGGACAGGAACAACCGGATTGAGCAGGACTGGAAACTCTCTGTAGCAGACACAGGCAAACAGGAAGCTATCACCGGCGTCTGTAAGGAGTCCTGAGGGTGCCTTTATTCAGGAACCCTCCAATCAAAATCCAGACAGGGTAATCAACTGAAATGCCGTGCAGCTTGCATGCTGCACGGCCAGCACACCATGAGGTAATCAGGACAGACCCAGCAACGGGGAACGCGGCTGAACGTGGCGTCCCCGTTGCTAAGGTCAGAGCGGCTCCGTGCGCCCGGCGTCTAGCGTTGCCAGGGAGCCGGCGGCTGTACGCGCACGGCGTCCCTGGTTGCTAGGCGCCGGGCCGCACCGACGAGCGGACCCCGGCGCCTAACAAAACATGCGTGTCCCTACGCATGTGAACCTTTTGAAAAGTCTCTCCTGGAACAAGTCTTTGCAAAAACTAATTACACATCTGTGGAATATCTTTTGACATCAGGATGTTGCGAGCGAACACATACTACTGGACAAGGTAAATAGTATAAACAGTGAACATATCAAAATAATGTATGCACAGTACCATCATCTGAGGAGCCTTACTGCTGAAAGTGACGTGGCAGGGTGCCTCTTGTGCTTCTCGTCGAGCATCGTAATACCGGAACTTGGACCTCATCCGTAAGTGAAACTGGGACCTGACTAGGGGGTAAAGCGTGCTCATCCACAAGCACCACCACTGTAGGCACCATAGGCCAACTAACATCGAGCAACAGTTCTAGTGGATTGATTGGCATCGTCGGCACTGGTATTTCAGTGATTGTTTGCTCCTCAGATGCATCACTGGTGGACTCTGCAAGGACTTGGACAGGGTCGGGATGATGTTTAAGTTGATCTCAGTGTACCCACTGAGAATGGGACCCATCCCATTTTGTGATACGGTATATTGCCACGGTAGAGCGGGGTCCCTCCCACATGATATATGGATCAGACTTCTACTTTGGGTCGAGTTACTCCGTGGTCTGTTGTTCCTTTTTAATACCACTGTCCTTACCGGTAAGGAACAAGCTTGAGCATCCTTGTCATAGTTGGCCTTTTGTCGATCCCGCCCTCGTTCCAACCATTGATCCACTAGTGCTCGAGCTTCCTCTAACTTAGCCTTATGTTCTCAGACCCAAGATGTTTCCAGCTGTACTGGCATTTCCGTGTCGGGGACATCCAACTGCAGATCAGTAGGTAGTTTGCCCGGCCGGCCAAAAAGTAGAAAGTATGGCGAATAACTTGTGGAGCTATGGCACGTATTGTTATAGATGAATGTCAGTTCGGCCAAAAGGGTAGGCCACTCGAGTCTTTATTTATCAGGTACTGCCCTTAACATGTTGATGAACGTCTGATTAGTGCGCTCACACAATCCATTCCCAGCGGGAGATACGGGGTGGTGCGCAATTTCTTACACCCATAGAGGGTACAAAGTTATTTGAAGAGGTGGGCCTCAAACGACGGGCCTTGATCGGTGAGGATCTGGTGCGGGAAACCATATGGACGGACAAATGCTTGCCAGAATATCTCAGCAGTGGTTCGGGTGGTTAGGTCACGGACTGGCAACACAACTGCAAATTTCGTGTAGTGGTCCACAATGGTGAGGGCATAATTATAGCCAGTGCGACTAGGCTCCACCTTCACATGATCTAATGTCACAAGCTCCAGGGGATAGTGGGTGACAATGGGGTGAAGGGGGGCCCTCTCTTGTGGTGTCGCTGACCTCTGAGTTGTGCAGTTTACACAGGTCTTGCACCATCCTTCGACATCTTTTCTTAAGTGGGGCCAATAGAAATGTTTGCGTATGTTGTCCTCCGTCTTTTGAACCGCAAAGTGGCCCCAATGGTCATGGAAGGCCCGTAGGACAACATTGATGGCTACTCTTGGGAGTTTCAGTTGTTTTCGTAAGTGATGTGTTTTCGAATCTGTCCAATGTCTGTACAAGTGCTCCTTTGCTAGTTCTAGTCGATCTTGTTGCTTACACAATTGTACGAAGTCTGAAGGTGCCGATTCTTGTTCGGCCCTTGTGGGGCCTTGGTCCGTATCTGTATAACTCTTTACCCGCTGAATGTTGGGACACTCACGTTGCCAATGTCGGTGGTTCTTCGTGTCACGTCGGCGGAAGCCGAATTCGCTTCAGGCGGTGGAAGCTTCCAGGGTGGTCTGTTGAAGTTAGGCATCTCCACCTGTTCCCTCCTGTCTTCACCCTCTTCCTCCTCCGGTAGGGGCAGTCTGGAAAGGGCGTTCCGCATTGGCATTACTGCGTCCACTTCTGTATTCTATTTTGTACTGGTAATTAGCCAGGTGAGATGCCCAACGTTGCTCCAGAGCGCCCAACCGGGCTGTCGCTTGAAGGGCAAGAGGTTTACAGTCAGTTACCGCTACAAAAGGGGTAGCGGCCAGATAGTCTCTGAACTTCTCCATCACCGCCCACACCAGCACCAAGAACTCGAGTTTAAATGCGCTGTAATTGGCGTCATTCCATTCGGTTTTCCTCAAGCTCCGGCTGGCGTAGGCAATGACGCGCTCATGCCTATCTTGTAGTTGGGCGAGTATGGCCCCCAATCCCTGTTTACTTGCATACGTATACAGGCGGAATGGAGTACTGTAGTCTGGGTAAGCCAATAGCGTTGCTCTTGTTAAGGTCTCCTTGAGTTGGTCAAAGGCGCTGTGGCAGGTTGCCATCCAGTCTACAGTCGCTCTCTGGTCATATTTGTCTTTGGGAATGCCACAGAGCAGCTCCGTCAGGGACGTCGCAATCTTGGCGAAGTCTTTCACGAATCGATGGTAGTACCCCATGAACCCTAGAAACCATCTGATGTCTTTATCCATCCTTGGGACTGGCCACTCTACCACTGCCTTGATCTTCTCTGGGTCTGGGGAGACCCCTGCTGAATTAACCACATGTCCCAAGTACTGGACTTCAGGTTTTAGGAGGAAGCATTTTCTGGGTTTCAGCTTCAACCCGTATTTGGCTAACTGTTGAAACACCTCCCGCAAGAGTAGCAGATGCGCGGAATACGTTTCCGAAAAGATGATAATATCATCCAGGTACAGTTTCTAAATTATGGTGACCCAGACAATGCTCCATCACCCGCTGGAACGTGGCCAGGGCATTGCATATCCCAAATGGCATCCTGTTAAATTTGTATAGTCCCATTGGGGTGACGAAAGCTGTCTTCTCTTTGTCCGCTTCGGCCATCTGGACCTGCCAATATCCGCTGGTCAGGTCCAGTGTAGAGAAGTATTTAACCCCCTTGAGGGCCATTAGTGACTCCTCGATACGAGAGAGTGGGTATGCATCTCGGTGTGTCACGCTGTTCAGTTTCTCATCATCAACAAATAGGACGTCCCTGTCCATCGAACTGGTCAGTGGGTCACCTGCCAAACTCTCTTGGGGGGTCCAATCAGTTCCCAGTTGGTCTACGCCATTCTGCCCTCCATCCGTACTCCCCGGTGTTGTACGTTGGTTGCCTTGCCATCTTTTAGTTCCTCCATTTGTTTCCGCAACATTTGTAACTGGTCCCCGGAGGGGTTATGCCCACCTTGCATCGCGGTATCCTTGTTCCTCTTCATCCTTTCAGGACTGGTAGCTGCGGCTCTGTGTGGGATTTGATGTTCGTGGAAACCCAGTAATTCTGGGTATTCATCTTCGCGTTCTATTTGCATGCCGACTACTGCGATAGCGGTTTCTTTGAAGTCTGGGAATGATTTTCCCATCATCTGCCTGTGTAGTAATCTTAGTTGTGCTTGCACGCTCTCTCTCAATGCCCCTTCTATCAATTGGACCGTCAATGCTTCGTCCGAGTTTTTTGCCTCTTTTGGATCAATGGCCTGGATTGCCCTCAGGGTCTCGCAGCGTCTCCCCTGATTGTTGCTTTCTTGCATAAAGCTTCATTTTTAATTCTGGGAGGGACTTTGTTTCAAAGGTGGTAGATAGTCTTTTCAATATTTGTTCCACGTCTTTCTTACTGTCTGGGGGCCATGATATCACTTTGCACAGGGCAGACCCTGTTAGTGACCTATAAGGATCTACAATTTCTGCTGTTCCTGTAATGAGTATAGCCAAAACATCGACTTCAGTTTATTTTTGAATGTGGTTCCTTGCGGCATATTAGTATCTCTGCTGTAGGTAGGTAGCCACGGGGCCCCAAAGTAGTATGTGAGCGTGATCGGTGTGGCTCTTGTTGTTCTGTCCTCTGTTCTATTGGTGCTCCACCTATTTATGCTCCATCCCCGGCCTGTGGTTGTTGTTGTTTCATTACTTTTTCCTGAGTTACTTCTTTGAACTGGGCTCTTGATCCTATTCGTAGATGCCAAAAGAGATGTGACACGCCCGAGTGTGAGTGTGATTACCTTATCGGTGCAGGGAAAACTCAGTTCTTGTTATCCAGCAGTTCGGAGACACCTGCTGGGGACTCAAGGAGCAAGCAACAATAGGGCTATGCAATCAGGGTCTTTTATTATTCCAAAATTGTTACAATCTGCATGTGTACAACGTCACTGGGGCGAGAACCCCTGAATTTCTCTATGCTGTCAGACACCTGGTTAATAAACAGGTCAATTCAATAATGCTTCTGCACTTGTAACAAACACAACACGTTCAGTACAGTGGTCTCATCAACAGTAAGTGAGTTACTTTATCTATAGCTTATTTAACATATCTCAACAGTGAGATTAATACTAGTATGTCCCACTCACTATTTTAGGCTAGCAACGGTATACCTTTTATTACTAACACTTGCAAGTGTGTGGAAAACAAAACCCAACCTGTGCACAGGGATTTAAGTCTCTATTTCTGTAAATAGGGTTTACACCCACAGTCACTGTCCCATTCACCGTTGCTGGGTAGCAGAATCTGCCTTTGGGCAGGTAACCCAGTGTTAATATGAGATATGGCAGGAGAGAAGGGGAGACATGTGTCTTTGTAATAGCCCTGGCTCAGTTCTGTGGTGACAGTGGTAATGCCCAGTGTCCCTGGCTCAGTTCTGTGGTAACAGTGCTGATGCCCAGTGTCCCTGGCTCAAATCTGCGGTGGTTATGAGGGTGCCCAGTACCTACCCCAGTTGCCAGCTACAGCTGGATTTCGCAATCCCTGACTCACACAGTATCCCTTGGTCACTGTAGTTTCGCCTAGACGTGCCAGCACGGCAGCTGCCTGTGAGTAGTAGGGCTCTGTGGAAGCGATCGCTGCCTGGCTGTCTCCAAACCTGGGTCACGCTAGTGTGGGCGCTATGCATTGCCGCACTCAGCTCTGACCCCTTGTCCTGCTCCATGAACACTGCCGCTGCATCACTCCTGGTCCACGCCATGTGTGTCCACACACTTGCCCTCCTGCGCGCTCTCCATGCTGCAGCTCCTGTTCCCTCCTCTGCACACATGTACTGCTCCAGCTGCTCAGCTCACTCCTCACACAGGTCAGGGGTTTATCAAAACAGCAGGCTTTTCCCTTCCTTCTTTTCAGAGCTGAGTCTGCCTTCCCTGAATCCTAGTGCCCCTCTTGTTCCATTAACCCTGTGTTGTCAGGATCTTGAATAGTCTGAGGGAATCTCTGATATCTCTAGGGCAATCTTGCAGGTGTCACTGCTGGGACAGGGGTACTACAAAACACTAATGACTAGGCAAGCTAGAACAAGGGCCAGAAATCCCACCATTACTTAGTTGGAGAACATGGGAAAAAGGATTAACAACATGTGACATCGTGCAAGGAGATATATACATTAGTCATGTAAATAGTGTCAAGAAACAGTATACTTGAATACTGATCACATAATAAAAACAAGAAATACATATGAGAAAAATGGAGGCAGGGCCGTAACTAGGTGTGTGCGGATGGGGCATTGCACACAGCGCAGAGTCTCTGTGGTCGCACCATCCGCATCCACACTGATTGCCCACCTAAGCTTGCAGCTCTACCTGCTGTCCATCTAATGTATATTAGTAGCGCTGCACCCGACAACTTCCCTGCCGGAGGAAGCGCTGCTAATATACATTACATGCACACCAGGCAGTGCTGCGGCTGGACAGTCCGTGACTGTGAGACAAGTCTCTCGCTCTTCCCCCGCGTTCTGCGCCGCCCCCTCCTTCTGCTCTCCTTCTGGCCGGGTCCCGGGTCTCTCCTTCACTCCCCTCTAGCGGCGGACCTGCCGGAGGGGGCACCTCCTCCATTGTCCCCTCTGTCGTGCCCTGCTGTAATCAGTGGCATATCCAGCAGGGAATGATGAGGGCGATCGCCCCCGTAGCACAGCGACCCAGCCCCGCCCACTTGTTCCTGCGGGCAGCATAGGTCGGGGGAGCTGAGTGCGATGGCCGGGACCTGGCCACATTGACAGGGCAGCTGAGATGGTGCCGGGAGCCAGGCGGGACCACTCAGTGTGCTCTGGCCTCTGTTACTAGTGGCAGCAGCAGCACAACTCTATGCAGCGCATCCTTGTTCAGCTGCGGAGGATCTGCTGCCGCCAAGTCTAACAGCCCGGGAACCTCAAGGACAGTGACACCCGACAGGTGAGGGGCGGGGAGAGGACGGGAGGTGATTCACTGATGTGGAGAGAGCAGCCGGAGTGATGTGCTGGGGAGAGCCAGGGGACCCGTCCCGGCAGATGGAGGAGGAGTGCTGGGTGGATGGGACATTATCCAATTTGTCTGTGCTGTATAGTACATCACGAGTGTCTATATGTGCATGAAGTGTTACTAGGGGTTGTGTGTGCTGTGTATTACTAGTGTGTGTGTGTGTTAGTAGTGTGTGTATGGTGCAGTGCCGTAACTACGTGTGCGCCAGGTGTGCCTGGCACACAGCGCAGTTGCCCTGAGGGCGCAATGGCCAGCGGCATGTAATGAGTCAAATTGACTCATTACATGCCGCCTCTGCTGTGTGCACCGCGCTGTTGAGGAGAGAGCAGCGCTGGAGGCAGCGGAGAAGGAGAACGAGGGAGGGGGACTAGAGCCGCAGCAGCGCTATGTAATTGGTAGTAGCGCCGCTGCAGCTGTCCCCTCTCCTTCCGTATTGGCTGCCCGGCGTTGCTGTGAATGCTGGGATGCGGTTCCTTCATCCCAGCATTCACAGCAGCGCCGGGCAGCCAATATGGAAGGAAAGGGGACAGCTGCAGCGGCACTGCTGCAGCGGCGCCTCTACCAATTACATAGCACTGCTGCGGCTCCAGTCCCCTTCCCTCCTTCTCCTCCTCCCCTGCATCCGGAGCTGCCAGCACGAGGAGCCTGACTGCAAGCAGGGAGAGATGGTAAGTATATCTCTCTGTCTCTGTCTCTCTCTCTATTTCTCTATCCTGTCTGCCGCAATGTATAAAAAGGGGGCCTGGCTGCCGTAATGTGTAAAAAGAGGGGTGCTGTCTGCCTTAATGTATAAAAAGGGGGACGCTGTCTGCTGTAATGTGTAAAAATGTTGACTGGCTGCTGTAATGTGTAAAAAGGGGGACGCTGTCTGCCGTAATGTGTAAAAAGGGACGCTGTCTGCCGCAATGTGTAAAAATGGGAACTGGCTGCCGCAATGTGTAAAAAGGGGGATGCTGTCTGCCGTAATGTGTAAAAAGGGGGACTGGGTGCCGTAATGTGTGAAAAGGGGACGCTGTCTGCCGTAATGTGTAAAAAGGAGGACTCTGTCTGCCGTAATGTTTAAAAAATGGGACTCTGTCTGCCGTAATGTGTAAAAAGGGGGACGATGTCTGCCGTAATGTGTAAAAAGGGGGACGATGTCTGCCGTAATGTGTAAAAAGGGGATGCTGTCTGGCGTAATGTGTAAAAAGGGGGACGCTGTCTGCCATAATGTGTAAAAAGGGCACGCTGTCTGACGCAATGTGTAAAAAGGGGGATGCTGTCTGCCGCAATGTGTAAAAAGGGGGACTGGCTGCTGCAATGTGTAAAAAGGGGGACACTGTCTGCCGTAATGTTTAAAAAGGGGGACTGGCTGCCGCAATGTGTAAAAAGGGGACGCTGTCTGCCGTAATGTGTAAAAAGGGGGACGCTGTCTGCCGTAATGTGTAAAAAATGGGACGCTGTCTGCCGTAATGTGTAAAAAGGGGGACGATGTCTGCCGTAATGTGTTAAAAAGGGGATGCTGTCTGCCGTAATGTGTAAAAAAGGGGAATCTGTCTGCCGTAATGTGTAAAAAGGGGACACTGTCTGCCGTAATGTGTAAAAAGGGGGACGATGTCTGCCGTAATGTGTAAAAAGGGGACTCTGCCATTATGTGTAAAAAAGGGGACGCTGTCTGCCGTAATGTGTAAAAAGGGGGACGCTATCTTCCGTAATGTGTAAAAAAGGAAACGCTGTCTGCTGTAATGTGTAAAAAAGGGGACTCTGTCTGCCGTAATGTGTAAAAAGTGGGACTGTCTGCTGTAATGTGTAAAAGGGGCTCTACCTGGTGTAGTGGCGCTACTGAGCAGCGTATTTTGAATAATTGAGACTACTGTACATCGTAGTATGAATTGGTATTATTTTGTGGCCACGCCCTTTCCCCATGAAGCCACGCCCCTATATATATTTTTGCGCGCCTACAGTGTGCACTGCCCCTATCTTGCATGGGGCCGGGGGGCGCCAATGCCGTTTCTTGCACACAGTGCTAAAATGCCTAGTTATGGCACTGAATGGAGGGGGAGAGGGTGGAGGACACAGACGAGGGAAGATATAGGAGGAGGGAGGGGAATGAGAGTTGAGAAGTAGTGACCTAAGCCATAGTAGCATTACCAAATGAATAAATAGGAGGTGAAAGAGGGTCTGCATAGGTTCCCAAAGAGGTATCAAGACTAGTGCATTAAGGTCCCACTGTAGAAGTACAATTATCAGTTGTAGTTCCTAGTTGGCGGATTAAAAACCAATCTGTTTTTTCTACAAATGTTGAATATTTGTGTTTGAGTGTCATTATCCAAACATTATATATAAACACCCCATTTCTTGTGAAATGCAATAACCCCTTTCTCACCATCATATTGAGCAATCCTATCAAAATATAACATTTGCAACATTTTCCTCTTAACTTCCACCAAGGATGGGCAAGATTTGGATGCCCAGTGTTTCAGAATTATGGCCCTCATTCCGAGTTGTTCGCTCGCAAGGCGATTTTAGCAGAGTTACACACGCTAAGCCGCCACCTACTGGGAGTGAATCTTAGCTTCTTAAAATTGCGAACGATGTATTCGCAATATTGCGATTACAAACTACTTAGCAGTTTCAGAGTAGCTTCAGACTTACTCGGCATCTGCGATCAGTTCAGTGCTTGTCGTTCCTGGTTTGACGTCACAAACACACCCAGCGTTCACCCAGACACTCCTCCGTTTCTCCAGCCACTCCTGCGTTTTTTCCGGAAACGGTAGCGTTTTTATCCACACGCCCAGTAACACCCATTTCCTGTCAATCACACTACGATCGCCGGAGCGAAGAAAAAGCCGTGAGTAAAAATACTATCTTCATAGCAAAATTACTTGGCGCAGTCGCAGTGCGAACATTGCGCATGCGTACTAAGCAGAAAAACGCTGCGATGCGAAGAAAATTACCGAGCGAACGACTCGGAATGAGGGCCTATGTTTTTTTGAGACAGCCAGTGGTCGAAGTGGAAATTTTTAAGTGGGGGTATGCAAAAGTGAAGGATGTAATAATGCGCCTTCGGCGCATGCGCTCCAGAAAAGGGGGCATGGTCACCCAAAAAGGGGCGTGTCCCGTGTAGTGGAACCCCTTATACTATCTAGTACTGGTGCCCCTTTCACATTATAGCACACTGAATGAGCCGAAATTTACATTGCAGCACACTGAATGAGCCAAAATTCACATTGTAGCACACTGAATGAGCCAAAATTCACAATGTAGCACACTGAATGAGCCCAAATTCACATTATAGCACACTGAATGAGCCGAAATTCACCTTGTAGCACACAGTATGAGACAAAATTCACCTTGTAGCACACGGTATGAGCCGAAATTCACATTATAGCACAATGAATGAGCTGAAATTCACATTGTAGCACACTGAATGAGCCGAAATTCACATTGAAGCACACTGAATGAGCCGGAATTCACATTATAGCACACTGAATGAGCCGAAATTTACCTTGTAGCACACTGAATGAGCCGAAATTCACCTTGTAGCACACTGAATGAGCTGAAATTCACCTTGTAGCACACTGAATGAGCTGAAATTCACCTTGCAGCACACTGAATGAGCCGAAATTCACATTGTAGCACACTGAATGAGCCAGAATTCACATTATAGCACACGGTATAAGCCGAAATTCACCTTGTAGCACACTGAATGAGCCGAAATTCACCTTGTAGCACACTGAATGAGCCAAAATTCACATTGTAACACACTGAATGAGCCGAAATTCACCTTGTAGCACACTGAAAGAGCCGAAATTTACCTTGTAGCACACTGAATGAGCCGAAATTCACATTGTAGCACACTGAATGAGCTGACGACAGGGAGAGAGAGAGACAGTGACGACAGGGAGAGTGACAACAGAGAGATAGTGACGACAGGGGGAGAGAGTGACGACAGTGACGACAGGGAGAGTGATGACAGTGAGAGTGACGACAGGGAGAGTGACGACAGGGAGAGTGACGACAGTGACGACAGGGAGAGTGACGACAGTGACGACAGGGGGAGAGAGAGTGACGACAGTGAGAGTGACAACAGTGAGAGTGACAACAGTGACGACAGGGAGAGAGATGACAGGGAGAGAGAGTGACGACAGGGAGAGGCAGTGATGACAGAGAGAGACAGGGGGAGTTTGACAACAGGGAGAGAGTGACGACAGGGAGAGAGTGATGACAGGGAGAGAGTGATGACAGTGAGAGAGTGATGACAGTGACGACAGGGAGAGAGTGATGACAGTGACGACGGAGAGAGTGATGACAGTGACGACAGGGAGAGAGTGACGACAGGGAGAGAGTGATGACAGGGAGAGAGTGACGACAGGGAGAGTGACGACAGGGAGAGAGACGGGGGAGAGAGAGAGAGTGACGACAGTGAGAGTGACGACAGTGACGACAGGGAGAGTGACGACAGAGAGAGACAGTGACGACAGGGAGAGAGGCAGGGGGAGAGACAGGGGGAGAGAGAGTGACGACAGTGATGCCAGGGAGAGTGACGACAGTGATGACAGGTAGAGTGACGACAGTGACGACAGGGAGAGTGACGACAGGGAGTGACGACAGTGACGACAGGGAAAGTGACGACAGGGAAAGTGACGACAGGGAGAGTGACGACAGGGAGAGTGATGACGGAGAGACAGTGATGACAGGGAGGTTGATGACAGGGACAGTGACGACAGGGACAGCAGGGAGAGAGGTGACAGCAGGGGAACATTACCTTAAATGTTACTGGCAGCAGTGAGCTGGCGCCGGGCGGCTGGTGAGCGGGGCCGGCGAGCGGCTGGTGAGCGGGAGCGGCGGGTGGCTGGTGAGTGGCGTGCGTGGGCGGCTGGCAGCGGTGAGCGGCTGTGAGCTAATACAGCACTCTACATAGCCGCGGGCCGCCGCGCAGGGACGGGGAGCACCATGTGCAGCAGGTAATTTGCGAAATTTACCTTGTAGCACACTGAATGAGCCGAAATTCACATTGTAGCACACTGAATTAGCTGACGACAGGGAGAGAGAGAGACAGTGACGACAGGGAGAGTGACAACAGGGGGAGAGACAGGGGAGAGACAGGGGGAGAGAGTGACGACAGTGATGACAGGGAGAGTGATGACAGTGAGAGTGACGACAGGGAGAGTGACGACAGTGACGACAGGGAGAGTGACTACAGGGACGACAGGGGGAGAGAGAGTGACGACAGGGAGAGTGACAACAGTGACGACAGGGAGAGAGAGAGACGACAGGGAGAGAGAGTGACGACAGGGAGAGACAGTGATGACAGAGAGAGACAGGGGGAGAGTGACGACAGTGACGACAGGGAGAGTGACGACAGTGATGACAGGGAGAGTGACAACAGTGACGACAGGGAGAGTGACGACAGGGAGTGACGACAGGGAAAGTGATGACAGGGAGAGTGACGACAGGGAGAGTGATGATGGAGAGACAGTGATGACAGGGAGGTTGACGACAGGGACAGCGACGACAGGGACAGCAGGGAGAGAGGTGACAGCAGGGGAACATTACCTTAAATGTTGCTGGCAGCAGTGAGCTGGCGCCGGGCGGCTGGTGAGCGGGGCCGGCGGGCGGCTGGTGAGCGGGAGCGGCGGGCGGCTGGTGAGTGGCGTGCGCGGGCGGCTGGCAGCGGTGAGCGGCTGTGAGCTAATACAGCACTCTACATAGCCGCCGGCCGCCGCACAGGGACGGGGAGCACCATGTGCAGCAGGATGCCACTTCCCTCACCTCCTGCTGCACTTTCTGGGCTCATTTCCGGGTCAGTGGAAGAAGTGGCGGTATACCATACCGCTGTATACCGCCCCACTTCGACTACTGGAAACAGCCATCAAAATAGTAAGCATAGGAGTCATCTGAGAACAGATACGGCCCATGTTCCAGCATGAAAATTTAAAAAATAAGCAGGCTAATGGATCAGGCATTACCCTGATGTTCATTTGACCAACAAGATACGTAAGAACTTTATTCCCGAAATGTCTACTATACCCACATTCCCACATGCAATGAAAAAAGGAAGCAGAGGAGATATGACATTTATAACATTCCCCTGTAACATCAGGATGAAACCTAGCATATTTTATGGGGGAGATATAAGACCATTGTATGGTACAAAAACGCACTTAATGTAGGTAAGATGTTATGATTCTCATGGTGGAATCATAATGTTTGTTTAAGTGTGTAGTATTCACCAGTTCCGGCAGGTCATGCTGCCATTGCTGAAGCAACCTATATCAGCAAGAAGTAGAGGTGGTGTCGACAAGAATATCATAGATCTATTAATCTAATAAATCTAATGGAAAAAGAGGTATGTATCAGAAGAGTCCACTGAGCATTCAGAGGGTCTGCTGCAGGGAAAGATGAATTAATAGTTTGGTGACATAAATAAAGAGGTGAGATAGTGACGTACCTAGGTACATGTAGAAATGTGTATGTGGGAGATTATAAGTATCCTGGAGAGTTGTGAATTGATACATATGACCACCCGGGTCAAAAACTTTGGACAAGTCTGAGAGCCCTGCATCCCGCCATCATTTAAAATTGTAATTAGTGAGTGATGGAGGGAATGCTGGGCTTCCCCAGAGCGGAACATGATGGGATGTCAAGAAGTCCAATCCCACTCTTTATGAAATATCATGAAATAAAGAATGATGAAGGATGCATGGAGGAATATTAGAGAATTCAGTATGTAAAAGGCCACCAGGGGAGAATGGGATAAACAATGCTTCATCTAGCTTCGAGGTGAACAAAAGAATATTTTCAGTAATGGTGCGCAATAAAAGTTCCCCAGAATGCTATTTATGTGTACCAGAGTAAGCATCCAATTTACTCAGAAAATAGCATATAGAAAGAAATAGATACACACACTCCAGCGCTAGGAGGAATACCACATTCTACCCGGTGCTATGCAGATTTTCAGACACAGCAAATACCACCAACAAAAATCAATTAGAAGGTGAAACTTAATGTCAGGGAGTTGGAATTTGAGCCAGCAGGCTATTCTCAATTCGTAGAATTCCACAATGTTACATGTAAAGAACAAAAAAATTACATAATAGTGCAGACTGCCATTACAAGATTATGGTTTTATTCAAGAGATCCAATTACAAACAAAGGGTTAATATCAACTTGATGGTAATCCCACAATGGCAATGCAGCATTCACCAGGTGTATCGGTCCAGATGGTGACGGCCAACCTTTCATATAGACTCCATGGTAAAATAATGGATACCATAAAAAAAGAAATGTAAATAGTGCAAGTACGTAAAAACAAACAGTGGTTTAATACAGATATGCACTTACAAACAAATGTGCGAAACACAGCATAATAGATCCCCCACTGGCAAACAGCACAGGTAGCTCCTGATGTCCAAGATGTACCAAGGAATCGACCAGAACCCACTTCCGGATTGTGAGTACAGCAGCACGCCCACGAGTTTAGCCAAATAGGGTAACCTTACAAAGACATGCTATCATCTAGCTTCGAGTCAGTAAACCTGTCCCTCGACAACAGCCGGTCCACAGCATATCTAGTCATAACCAATATAGAGTATAAAGCAAAGTCTGGAGCTCCTATACCACCAAGTTTCCTGGTGGCCTTCTGTTTGGCTAGGGCTATCAAAGGCTTTTTAACCCTCCAGAGGAATTTGGTCATGAGTCTATCAATGTTCAATAAACGTTTGGAGAGGGTAATACAGTAGGAAGCATTTGCATCAAATGAAAGAGTTCTGGCAAGAAAACACTCTGAAGGATCGCCACATGCCCCAATATAGAAGGCGGGAGCAATTTCCATGAATCCAATAAGAGGGTCAATCTCGTAATAATAGCAGAGAAATTATCCTTATATAAATTTGGGAGGGACGATGGGATGTTAACTCCTAAATACAACAAGTTAGAGTTAGCTATTTTGAAAGGGAAGGAGGAAAAATCTACAGAAGAAGAAGGAGAGGGCACAGCACAGAGCAGGGTCAGAAGTTCAGACTTGGTCACATTGATACGATAACCAGCCCTAGACTTAAAGGCCTCTATAAGACAAAGCAGTTCAGGTATAGATGAGTTTGGTTTAAATATGAAGAACATCACATCATCATCAAACAGGGCCAATCTCAAATCAATACCACCAATTCGGATACCTTCATATACTGTTGATCCACATATGGCCATAGCTAAAGGCTCCAGGGCAACAGAAAATAAAAGAGGTGACAGAGGGATGCCTTGCCTAGTTCCTTTAAATAAAGTTATTGGATCTGAAAGGCAACCATTACAAGCATCACAGGTTTGGGGTTTGGTATACAACACTTTCAACAAAGAGATAAACAGTTCCAGGAAACCCAATTGTCTCAGAGTGAAGAACCAGTGGTCCCATTCCACAAGGTCAAATGCCTTCTTGGCATCTAAGGAAACAAGGAATTTATCAGAGGCAGAAGAGAGAGAGGTGAAAGAATATACTGCAAAAATTACTCGACAAACATTTACCTCAGAGTGGCGACTCCATATAAACCCTGTCTGGTCAGGGTGAAGAATGGAAGGGAGAATGGACTTTAGACGTAATGCCAATTTCTTTGTAAAGAGTTTATAGTCATTATGCAGCAATGAGAAAGGGCAGTAAGAGCCAGGTAAGGAACGATCCCTACCTGGTTTCGGAAGAATTTTCAGAATGGCCGAGTCAAAATACAAGGGGAGAGAACCCGATATAATTATAGAATTGAATACCATCACCAGATTGTTGCCAATCTGAGGTATAAGGAATTTATAAAGCATGTTGCTGTAGCCGTCAGGCCCCGAGACTTTGTGGGATTTGAGCTGTTTCACAACCAATTGAACCTCTGCCAGAGTAATAGGGGCAGTCAAAGACTGTGCCATCTCCTTCGTCAATTGAGGATAAGGGGGAGATTCCCAGAAATCTAGGGGAAAAAGAGGATAGGGAGAGTCATGGGGGATAGAGGGAGTCGGGCCAGAGTAAAGATCAGAGTAAAATTATCTCATATCCTCCGCTGTTTCAGAGGAAGAGGTAGAAAGAAGACCCTGTGAGTTATGCAGGGGCTGAGTTTGTCACATCTAGCAAAGTTTGAGGATCCGGCAGCTGAGATTTGCCCGAGGAGGTAGCAGGCTGTGAATGTACTAGATGAGAGGGCTGGATATAGTTCCTTCGCATGGGACACGGAGCAATGAAGAACGTAGGCGGGGTTTGAGAGTCAATGGAAAGTATTTATTATGTACAGGGCTGAGGTAGAGGACCGAGGCTGGAGCACGATGGTTAAAGACGTGGCAGGGGGCGAAGAACTGTGGACTGTGATTTGAAAGACGAGACTGTAGATGATGAACTGTGGAACTGTGGATGGTGGTTGAAGGCGTGGCTGGAGGCGAAGAACTGTGGACTGTGATTTGAAAGACGAGACTGTAGATGATAAACTGTGGAACTGTGGATGGTGGTTGAAGATGTGGCTGGAGACAAGGACTGTGGACTGTGGTTTGTTAAACGAGGCTGAAGATAATAATCTACAGGCTGTGGTCGGTGGTACAAAGGCATGGCTGGTGAAGGAGATCTGAGGAGTGTGGCTTGAAAGACGAGGCAGAAGACCCGGGGCCGACTGTGCCCAAAGAGTCTTACTGGACCGGGTTTTCCAGGAGCACTTCCACAGGCAGTAACAGGCTAGAGACGGCAGGGCTGCAGCAGCAACAGAGAACCGACCAAACAGGATCAGGAGGAACCAGAATACAGCAGGAATCCTGGGAGCACAGGCTAAAGCACCTACAGCAGGGTTGTAACTTGAAGCACTGGCATCTCTGTCCTAAACCAGCCCCCTTTTACAGGGAGAGCTTCCCCTGGATTGGCTGGAAGAAACAGAAAACAGGAACTATGCTTAAAACTTGGTCTCCAACATGGCGGCGCCCAGTAATGCAGACCTTTTTGCAAAGCCACAATGCTCACTGCCCCATGTCTCCTAGCAACGGCTCAGCAAGAGCGACCCGCTGTAGCGGCGTCCCGCCACCACGAGCGGACCCCCTCACCGCCGCTACTACTGCCCACGGATCCGGCGCAGCAGCCCACCTCCGCCGCTGCCCGCACATCGCCAAGGAAGCCAGCCACGCGGCCCCAGCATACCGGTAAGACTCCGGACGCTGACAGAGTTACTACTGTGGGCTGGGTTCCTTTAAGAAGGTTTGTAAGCAATTTCCCAGATTTGTTGCCAAATTTGTGGTACCAGTAATGAACTGAGAGTAAATAACAGTCACCTTGAGATTGGATAAATTCATCAAAATGGGTCTTGGCTAGAAGATATCGATATTTATTATGAGGATAGGTAGTAGAGAAAATAAGCGCTTGTGAGTGTAAAAACAAATATAAAGGAAATAATAAGGTGGGTGTAGTTATGGCTAAGGGCACTTATCTGGTTAATAAGAACTTCCAATGGGTTTTCATCATTTAGGATTTACATGTAAAAAGAGAAATACAACAGAACATAGTGTGTACCGTTCTCAAATTCAACAGAACATAGTGTGTACCGTTCTCAAATTCAAATAATATAATTTGCAATAAGGGGCAATAAATTAGGGAACGTGCTTTTTCCCAATAAAACGTATTTCGTAGCCCAGACTTTACAAAATAAAACGTAATATAAATTTAATATACAAAAACATACATTAGCTAGACAATACACGTACAAGATTTAAAATTATTAAAAGCTTATCTGTCCATCATAAAAGGGGAGATCAGCAGCAAACTGTCCCAAGGGCATAAAATAGCTAGAGAACATGCGTACAGGATTTAAAAAGTTCAATCGCTTATCTGTCCATCAAAGGAGTTCAGCAGCAAACAGTACCAACGCGTTTCGTCTGTCAGAGTCTGGACTTCTTTAAGGGGATCAGTCTAGTGAGCCCAGAAGGCTCTATTTATACCATCCAAATGGTAGTTGCACATGTCTGTTCTTTCTGACATCACTTCCTGTGTTCTTGTGGATGTCAGTCAATTAAGAGACAAAAATACTTTTTTTTTTAAACTTGGGTGATTCCTAATCGATAGGGGGATAGTGTAGTGTGATTAGAATTACATAACTACATGAATAATCAAAGTTAGAGGTGACCAAAGTGTACAGATGGCGGTGGAACGCATTTGGAACGCACCGCCGTCTAAAAAGCCGGAGGAACGCACCGCCATCTTTGGTGCATCACTTCCGCCGCTATTAGAATGGGCTTGTGGAATGCACCGCCATTATGTGAAGTGTCATTTCCACCGCTGGTGCCGCAGCCAGCGGGAGGGAGACGAGGAACGGGATTTTTTGAAATATGTGATAGAATACAATGAGGGGTGAATAAAATCTTAAAAGAGTAATTGTGAGAACCATAATTTATATTATATATTAGTGACACTAAGGTGATGATACGCCGAAGTGGACCGCACCGCCATTTTAGATCCGGGTGGTGGAACGCACCGCCATTTTGAGATCGGAAAAGGTCCGATAATAGGACATTATATATTGAAAAGTACATGAAGTGATAAATAACATTATTAGGAATTAGGAATAAATAACATTATTAGGGAAAGAAGTGAATATCCTGGGGCTTAATTATAAGGTGATTAAGTGTGATGTTCTTCACCATAGTGAGTGGCGGAACGCAAATTGGAACGCACCACCATTTTAAGGACAGTGATGATGATATAAACTAAGAAAATGACATAGAATCAATTCATTTGGATAATTTTTTTTATTTGAATAGAAAAGGGAGGGGGGGGGGGGGGGGGCTTCCATAGTCCTTAGATATATCCGGAGAGTAAAGTCCCATTATAAAAAAGGTGGCTCATCTGTAGATTTTGAGGGAGAGGATTCAACTGAAAAAACAGGAATTTATGTACTGACCTAATATTTATAGTGTGAGCAGTGGCGTAACTACTGCCCCCGCAGTCCTCGCGGTGGCTTGGGGGCGAGGGGCTGCGGGGGCGCCACTGATTTAGAACAGATTGACATGCTGACGAGCGTCTGCATGTCAATCTGCGATCTCCTCTCCCTCCCTGCGGTGCCTGCTCCCCCGGCTCTCCCCCCCCCCCATGTGTTGGAGGGACACGAGCGCATCGCGCGTCTCTCCTGTGTCCCTCCTGGCTCTCGGTCTAAGGAAGCAAGTGCCGTTCGTGAGCTCTGATTGGCTCACGAACGGCACTTCCCTTATTAGACAGCTGGGGGAGAGCCAGGAGGGACACAGGAGAGACGCGCGATGCGCTCGTGTCCCTCCAACACATAGGGGGGGCCGGAGGAGCAGGCACTGGGGCATATACCCGGCACTGGGGACATATACCTGGCACTGGGGACATATATACCTGGCACTGAGGGCATGTACCTGGCACTGGGGGCATATACCTGGCACTGGGGGGGCATATACCCGGCACTGGGGGCATGTACCTGGCACTGGGGGCATATACCCGGCACTGGGGGGCATATACCTGGCACTGGGGGGGCATATACCCGGCACTGGAGGCATATACCTGGCACTGGGGGGGAAGCAGGCACTAGGGGGGAATATCTGGCACTGGGGGCATGTACCTGGCACTGGGGGCATATACCCGGCACTGGGGGGGCATATACCCGGCACTGGGGGCATATACCTGGCACTGGGGGGGCATATACCCGGCACTGGGGGCATATACCTGGCACTGGGGGGAAGCAGGCACTGGGGGGGAATATCTGGCACTGGGGGCATATACCTGGCACTGGGGGCATATACCTGGCACTGGGGGGGAATATCTGTCACTGGGAGAATATCTGGCACTGGGGGGGCATATACCTGGCACTGGGGGCATATACCTGGCACTGGGGGGGCATATACCTGGCACTGGGGGAATATACCTGGCACTGGGGGGGCATATACCCGGCACTGGGGGCATATACCCGTGACTGGGGGGGCATATACCTGGCACTGGGGGGGGAAAGCAGGCACTGGGAGGGAATATCTGGCACTGGGGGCATATGCCTGGCACTGTGGGGGAATATCTGGCACTGGGGGCATATACCTGGCACTGGGGGGGGGAATATCTGGCACTGGGGGGTCATATACCTGGCACTGGGGGCATATACCTGGCACTGGAGGGGGGGGATATCTGGCACTGGGGGCATATACCTGGCACTGGGGGGGAATATCTGGCACTGGGGGGGAAGCAGGCACTGTGGGGGAATATCTGGCACTGGGGGGGGGGCATATACCTGGCACTGTGGGGGAATATCTGGCACTGGGTGCATATACCTGGCACTGTGGGGGAATATCTGGCACTGGGTGCATATACCTGGCACTGTGGGGGAATATCTGGCACTGGGAGCATATGTGGCACTGGGAGCACGGCCCTAGCAACAAGCACTACCCCCTAGCAACGAGCAGGACACCCAGTGCATGAAACCCCTGGCAACGAGCATGACACCCTGAGCATGAAAACCCCTGGCACCGTGCATGGAACCAAGAGCATGAAACCCCTGGCAACGAGGAGGTAATTTAAAAGTAATTGGAAGCCTTACTGTAGAACTTAATGTGTAATGGGCATTACGGTGTGTGGCATAATGTATCACGGACATTGCGGTGTGTGTCATAATGTATCAGGCATTACGGTGTGTTGTATACTATATCACGGGCATTGTGGTAATGTGGTATAATGTCTCAGGATCATTGTGGTGTGTGTCATACTGTGTCACAGACATTGTGTGTGCTATAATGTATCAGGGGCATTGCAGTGTGTAGCATAATGTATAACTGGCATTGCGATTCCTGTCATAATGTGTCACAGGCATTACGGTGTGTGGCATAATGTGTCGGGGGCATTACGGTGTGTGGCATAATGTGTCGGGGGCATTACGGTGTGTGGCATAATGTGTAGGGGGCATTACGGTGTGTGCATATTGTGTCATGTGCATTATTGTCAGTGATCGCAAAAACGCGCCATGGCGCGTATTTTACCCAGAAACAGCCGCCCGGGACTCACATTTAGAAGATGAGCGGGTCCCACAGGACGCGCTCATCTGAATATGTGTTTGCATGTGTTAAGCCTGTCAGCGGAATGCAGGAGGTGACTGGCTGTTTCCTCGGCCAATCACCTCCTGTAGTCTCCATCCAATCACAGCCTGCAGCATCTCCCGCTTTGAATCCTGCTCCCCGCCAGCACATGAATCTGTGCTGCAGGGCTGACAGACTGGCCCCGCTCATCCGGCTCCACTGCCGCTCTGCCGCCAGCACCCTCCTCTGCGACTGGGAGTACAGCTCCGGATCTGCCCGCCGCCACCCCCCTACCCGGGACCCGCTCAACGCCCCACCGAGACCCAACAACTACCTTCCAGCAGGAGCCGTCCGGGCTGCGCAGCTCCCGCTGTAGGTAAGCAGTAGACAGTGCTGCATCGCCCCGCTTCACCTGGAGTAGCTGGTGCAGATGCGGGATGTCCGGGGGCTGCAAGCTCCGTGTGTGCAATGTGAGGCCGCTCAGAGTGTCAGGGCCTCACTGACACCATTTTTCTGACAGCACAGTGCAGTGAGTGCACTGGCACAAGTAGCCAGCCGGCGCCGCAGCATGAAGGAGCTATCTGTGAAATCGCAAGCAGAGGCTGGCAAGAAGGAGCTCCTCCGATCGCTTCCCCTGACGGGCTGGCCACTGCTAAATATACCAGTATATCAGTACAACTGTGCAGTGACACTGACTTTCCCATTGCACCTGGGGCTTCACTACTTTGACACAGTTGGAACTGATTATCGGTATATTTAGCAGTGGCCAGCCCGTCAGGGGAAGCGATTGGATGAGCTCCTTCTTGCCAGAGAACAGCCTCTGCTTGCGATTTCACATAGAGCTCCTCCAGGCTGCGGCTACTACTGGCGCAGGCTGGCTACTTGTGCCAGTGCACTCACTGCACTGTGCTGTCAGAAAAAATGGTGAGTGTCAGTGAGTTGCTGCTGGGGGCGGAACCACTTGTGTCAAACGGCCCCTTCGTGCAACTGGAGGTGATAAGTGAGTGGTTACTGCAATGTGCCTCAGTGCTCTACCAGGCGCATTGTGTATAATAACGTGTTCTACCTGGCGCAATGTGTATAATAACGTGTTCTACCTGGCGCAATGTGTATAATAACGTGTTCTACCTGGCGCAATGTGTATGATAACGTATTCTACCTGGCGCAATGTGTATGATAACGTGTTCTACCTGGCGCAATGTGTATGATAACGTGTTCTACCTGGCGCAATGTGTATGATAACGTGCTCTACCTGGTGCAATGTGTATAATAACGTGTTCTACCAGGCGCAATGTGTATGATAACGTGCTCTACCTAGTGCAATGTGTATAATAACGTGCTCTACCAGGCGCATTGTGTATAATAACGTGTTCTACCTAGTGCAATGTGTATTATAACGTGCTCTACCAGGCGCATTGTGTATAATAACGTGTTCTACCTGGCGCAATGTGTATGATAACGTGCTCTACCTGGCGCAATGTGTATGATAACGTGTTCTACCTGGCGCAATGTGTATGATAACGTGTTCTACCTGGCGCAATGTGTATGATAACGTGCTCTACCTAGTGCAATGTGTATTATAACGTGCTCTACCAGGCGCATTGTGTATAATAACGTGTTCTACCTGGCGCAATGTGTATGATAATGTGCTCTACCAGGCGCATTGTGTATAATAACGTGTTCTACCTGGCGCAATGTGGCTGATAACGTGCTCTACCAGGCGCATTGTGTATAATAACGTGCTCTACCTGGCGCAATGTGTATAATAACGTGTTCTACCTGACGCAATGTGTATGATAACTTGCTCTACCTAGCGGCAATGTGTATGATAACTTGCTCTACCTAGCGGCAATGTGTATGATAACATGCTCTACCTGGCGCAATGTGTATGATAACGTGCTCTACCTGGCGCAGTGTGTATAACGTGTTCTACCTGGCGCACTGTGTATGATAACGTGCTCTACCTAGCGGCAATGTGTATGATAACGTGCTCTACCTGGTGCAAAGTGTATGACGTGCTGTACCTGGTGCAAAGTGTATGACGTGCTGTACCTGGTGCAAAGTGTATGACGTGCTGTACCTGGAGCAAAGTGTATGACGTGATCTACCTGGATCAGTGTGCATAGGAGGTTCTACCTGGTGCAATGTGTATAAGCGCCACTACTGTGTGGTGTAATGTGAATTGACACTATTATGTGGCCACGCCCCTTCCCTATGAAGCCACGCCCCTAAAATTTTGCGGCGCGCCGTAGGCGCGCACTACCTGTTCTTTGTGGTCTAAGTGGTCTAACACCAATTCACTTTCTGCCTAAGGGCACCAAAATGTCTAGTTACAGCTCTGGTGCAGGGTGTCCTGCATGCTACACAGCCCAGCAGCATTGTCACCCCATCCCCCCCATCTTGCAACACTTTTGTAGTGTCCAAACAAGATTAAAATTAATAAGAACCTTCATTCCGATGGGACCCAGAAAAAGACCGGTAGGACCCCAATTTTTAAAAGTGAAGGGTCCCTGGGACCCACTTTTTTTTTGGCTCAGCGCGATCACTGATTGTGTGTGGTATAATGTCTAAGGGCCATTGCAGTATGTGGAATAATGTATACTGGGCATTACTATAAGGAGGAAAAATGACAAATAATGTAAGGGGCATGAATCAGGATTATTTTTCTTTCCTGTGGTGGCCAACGTCTGGGCGTGCAGGTTGCAAAACTGGGGTATAAGGTAGTCTTTTCCTGCAATGCCACGCCCTTCACGCAAAGCCACGCCCATTTCGACAAAGCCACACACCCTTTTTGCCAGCGCGCACCGCAGGCAATTACGGGGTGTATGGGGGGGGGGGGGGGGGGGGGCGCCGAAGGATTTTTTGGCTTGGGGGAGAAAAATTTCTAGTTACGCCACTGAGTGTGAGGTGCCATTTAGTCTAATAGAGTGAAAAAAAGAGGTGACAAATAAATTATAAATTATAGGAAAGGGGCAATTTCAAAGGCTTCATTGAGTCTCTGTGGTGATAGTGTTTGGAGCTCATAAATCCAAAACATCTCTCGTTTAGAGAGTTTGTTAAGTATGTTGCCTCCTCTGTCTCCAAGTTTAACCCATTCAATGGCTTTAAATGTAATCTCTTCTGGATTCGATTTATGTTTTTCTGTAAAATGTTTGGATACTTAATGGTTGTCAACTTTATTCTTAATATTTATGATATGTTCCTGTATAAGTAATTTTAGGATCCTCTTAGTTTTGCCAGCATATTTGAGTCCGCAGGTGCATTTTAATAGGTATATAATCATTGTGAAGTTACAGTTGAGGAAATCTTTAATTAGATATTCCTTTGTATTATTGTGATTAAAGAACTTCTTCCTATTGGGGTGGAGAAATTTGCAAACATTGCAATTGCTGCATTTGTAGCATCCCTTGCAGGTTCCAAAGTTGTTTCTTGTGTTTATTGTTCTGGTTGGCAGATGGCTAGGGGCCAAAATGTCCTTCAGATTACTAGTTTTCCGGAATACTATCTCTGGTTTGGAGGGAAGTATTTCTTTGAGAATGGGGTCTTTAGGAGGATATCCCAATGTCTCCTAAGGGATTGTTTGATTTGCTGTTCTTGGTTACTGAAGGTGGTGATGAAAGGAGTGAAATTTTTATCTTTTTCTTTGGTTCTCTTGTTAAGCAATTCTTGTCTTGACGTGGTCGCTGTTTTTTCTAACGCTTTGTTGATCACAGTTTTTTGGTATTTTCTCTCCTTAAATCTGCTGGCATACATGGTTAACTGATTGTCACAGTCCTGTTTGTTACTGCAATTCTGCTTGATACAATAGAATTGGGAATAGGGAATGTTCGTTTTCCAATTTTTAGCGTGACAGCTTCTGAAGGGGAGGTAACTGTTGGTGTCAACATTTTTGATGTGGTTGCTGGTGACAATCTGTGTTCCATTGTTTGACAGGGTGAGATCCAAGAAATAGATTTTTTCGCTATTGATTTCGTGTGTGAATTTGAGATTATAGTTGTTGAATTCCAATGTACCAAAGAAATCTTTAAACAGATCAAGTCTCCTTCCCAGATAATTAAGATATCATCTATGTATATTTTATAGACTATCAGATTTTTGTAATATGGGTTGTTGTTGTAGATACAATCCTCCTCCCACGATCCCATCAGCAGATTAGCAAAACTGGGCGCAAAAGTAGTCCCCATTGCGGTCCCGCAAATTTGTGGAAAGAAAGTCTTCTGGGATACAAAATAGTTGTGACTAAGGGTGAATTTCATAAAGTCAAAGATTGCATTTTTATGGATTGTTGTGATATCCAAGTCTCTATCCATGAATTTTCTGCATGCTTCTATGCCTTTCTCATGTTTGATACAGGTATATAGACTTTGTATGTCGATGGTAACCCAGATGTAGGACTCTTTCCATTCAATTTCAGATAAAATGTTAATTACACTACTAGTGTCTTTCAAAAAGGATGGTAATGACGTGACGTATTTGTGTAGGAAGATATCAATATATTCAGAGAGATGGCTTGTAAGAGAGTTGATACCCGAAATGATAGGTCTTCCTGGCAGTTTAAATAGCAATTTATGTATCTTAGGTAGATAATAGAAGGTGGGTATCACCGGAGTTGTCATCATTAGAAATTGAAATTCATTTTTGTCCAACATATTGTTATGGAAACAGTGAAGTAGTATTGGTCTTAATTATTCAATAAAGAAGTTTGTATGGTCTTGCGAGAGTTTCTTATATGATGTTGTATCATTCAACAGGTGATAGGCTTCTTTTTCATAGGCTTCCCTATCAAGTAGGACAATACCACCCCCTTTATCTGCTTGCTTCATTACAATATGTGGATTTTCTTGTAGAGCTTTTACTGCTTCTTTTTCCTTATTTTTAAGATTGGAATAGGGATGTGATATTGGGTTGATGTCACATAGGTCTTTTTGAACAAGTTCCTGGAAGACGTTGATATGATTGCCTTTTGATTCCAAGGGGTAAAATTTCAATTTTCGTTTAAGACCTGATTTTGATGATTCAATATGAGCCATATCCTTTTCTTTCTTTGCAAAATGTCTCGAGGGTCAAAGATCTAGCGAATTTATTTAGATCAATAAAGGTGTTAATTTATTCATCTGTTTTGATGGGGCAAATTTAAGGCCCTTGCTTAAGACAGCAATTTCATCCCTCTCTAGTACATGGCTGGATAGATTGAAGATGCCTTGTTCAATTGGGTCTTTTACTGGAGATAACGTCTTTTGTTCAGTCTTCCTGCGTCCGCCCCGAGTGCCTCTTCTTATTGTAGACCTCTTTTTAGGGGGGATCTTCCCTTGAATCTCTCCCTGAAAAAAGTTTTCCTTGTGGAGGATTGATTTTCTATGGTGGGATCCGGAGATCAGAGTCACTATTTGATTCGCATCTTTGAAGTGCTGAAAATCTGTTGTTAATATTAACATAGGTGGGATATGGAGAGTTAACTTTTTCTCTAACTTGTTGTCCCTGTTGTCTGAATTGACAATCAAGCCGGTATTCCTTTTTTGATAATTTGGGGTAGTTTTCCATTTTTTCATTCTTGGATCTTGGAAAACTGGAATGGTTGGATATTTTTTTTCTTGAAATCTGCTCCAGTTTTGGATGTGGCTGTTAAGGTAGTCTTGGTTGTCTCTAAAGAATTTTTTCTGTTTGCCTTTTATGACTTCTTCCTCTATGCGTTCTAATTTCTTAATCAATGTTGTATCATTGACTCTACAATCATCTTTATCCTTGTAGACAACTAGTTGTTGTTCTTTAATAGTAAGTTCTTCCTCAATCTTGGTCAAGGTCTTCTTCTTTTCAGTGATGATAAATTTCATGAGATTAATAGAACAATTGTGAAGAATCTCATCCCAGTTCTTGATAAATTCTTGGTTTTCTAAGCCAAATGTTGGTCTTTTTATGAGTCTTTGGCCCCTAGGGATCCTATTCACAGTAATGTATTGTTCAAGACCTTTTATTTCCCACCATGTTTTGATTTCCCTGGTAAGTAGTCTTTCTGCTTCCCAAAACAGGGAGTCTATATCAGAGGTGTTAGGTGTATCTTTTCCATTATTAGAGTTACCTTCATCAAAAATTTGATGACAGAGGTCATTTCTTTTCTCATGTCATTTTTAAACATTTTTCATATAGCACAGGTACCAGCTGCCTTTGGAAATGTATTTATTTATTTATTATTTGGAGATTTATTATGAGGAGTAGGATCTTATACTGCTGAAAGGCAGTCAGAGGGACCTGGATATCTAGATATTGAGACGCATATTTTTTGTTGTTCGTAGCAACATAAGAGATAATGGGGGTCATTCCGACCCGATCGCTCGCTGCAGTTTATCGCAGCACAGCGATCGGGTCGGAACTGTGCATGCACCAGCACCGCAGTGCGCTGGCGCATGCCAGATGGCCGAAGGCCATCATTGCCTAGTGATCGCCTCTGAGACAGAGGCAGTCGCTGGGTGGGAGGGGGCGCAGTCCGGCCAACGCAGGTGTGGCTGGACCATTGTGGGGCGGGCCGTGGTGGCTGTGTGACGTCACATGCAGCTGCTGCGACCTGGGGCAGCAAAGAGGTTCTCCCGGCCAGCCTCAGGAGCTGCGCTGGCCGGGAGTAACTCCTGAGATACAAAAGCATCGCCGCTTTGTGTGTGTGATGCTTTTGCATTTCTGTGCGGGGGGGGGGGGGGGCACTGACATGCGGGGCGGACTAGCCCTGTGCTGAGCATTCCCTCACATGTCTGAGTGCATGATCGTAGTTGTGCTAAATTTAGCACAACTACGTCAACTCGGAATGACCCCCAATATCCCCCCGAAGGACGGATGTAGCAGTAATGCAGAATAAAACTGGGTCTGATTCTAAATGTGTACGATTAGCATTTGTATATTCCTTGCAGGTAACTTCCAACCTGTTTTAAAATTTGAAAGAGAAAAATAGATAAGAAGGAAATCTCCACAGTTTGTGGGAAGTAGTATCTGAGGAGATAGTCAGTGTAACCGTTACAAGGGCATGGTCAGATGTGTGCAACAGTGACGTTTGGGAAAAGGAGTTGATAAAGGAGTATATATTCAATTTTAGAGAGGGAGTGGTGTGCAGCGGATAAACAAGTATATTCCCTATCAACAGGATGAAGGGCTTTCCAGACATCAAACATTTGCAGGGTGTGAGATAAGGCCGAGATACCTAACTTAGGCAAAGAGGGAGGTCTGACGGGATTCCCATATCTATCCAAAACATTAGATGAAAGCAAGTTATAATCCCCACATATTATTATTGGGAGAGAAATAAAAGGGCTAGAGACTGCTAGTAGTTTCTGAAAAACACTCGAGAATACTTATTGGGAGCATAAACGTTACATGGACTGGGGGGGAAGGGGGAGGGAGGAGGGAGACACTAACATGGGAGGGGAAACCAAATTGTGGAAGACACCTAAGCAAATACATGCCGATATCAGACTTCCAGGAATCAAAACAACTGAAAAATAAAAAAAAACAATATAACATGCAAATACCAGCAACATATAGCAAGGTGCTCCAGCCGGGCACCTTGGACATATAGCTAGACATCACATCTAGAGAAATGAGCTCCATGAACCAAGAAAACAATATGCCATATAATATGGAAACTAACATAAGGATGTAACACAGACAGAGCCCCTCTTACAAATGTAGGAGAAGAAGCAATGGTGCACATTCTAACATATGGGAAGCTAGGAAGCAAAAAAACGGCAGGTCTAGTAGATATAAGAAGAGATAACTTGCTTGTAGACTAACTCACATCAGGCACAAATTGAAAAAACAAAGAAACATGATAAAAGTCTCAGATATAAAACACGGCTCAGCTGCAGAATACCCATTAAAAAAATAGTTGGAGAGAAAAAAGTCCATAGTCCCACACACAGCATACCACAGAGTATAACAACAGGTCAGGAAAAGACGTGAGGAAGAGACTTGCTTGAAGATCTGGTCACAACAGGTAGAATTCGTAATGACAAAACAGCAAAATGATAATAGTTCCAATAAAATATGTATATTACGAGGAAGACGAAGACGGATCACTAATATCCGCTGACTCTGTACGGGAAGTTTCTCTCAAATATGCATCAGTATCAGAAGCGGAGAGGAAGCCTCTATGGGAGGAGCCATCATAAATACATAAATGTGCCAGGTACAGGAGGCCAAATTTACAGTCCTCAGCAAGTAATTGGGAGCAAATCGGGGAGAATGCCTTACGGGGCCTGGTCAATTCCACAGAGTAATCCTGAAATATAAACAGTTTATGGCCCTTCCATTGTATGTCACGTTTTTTTCTGGAAGAAGACCAGAATGCCATTATGTGTATACAGTTAAGATAGCGGAAGAGAGTGACCCAAGGACTGGGTTTACTCAGCGTAGGTATCACGCCAACACAATGAACCCATTCAATAACTTAATCACGGCAGTACTGTTCAATATCCAAAAGAGCAGGCAAAGTGTTCTTCACAAAATGAGCCAGTGCAGGGCCTTTCACAGATTCAGGTAATCCCACAAGCCTGATATTACTTCTGCTGAGCGATTTTCAATATAGTAACATAGTAATATCATTTCTGAGGTTGAAAAAAGACAATTTGTCCATCGAGTTCAACTTGTTAGTGGTCTGGTCTCCTACACTGAAATATTTTTAAGACTAATTTTAACTGTGGTGAATGTTTAGCCGTAAACATGTTTTATTACTATAGTACATGATTAACCCACCATAACCCTGTATATCCTTATCCATTAGGAATTTATCAAGTCCATTCTTAAAAGTAATGACCGAATCCGCCTTTACTACTCTCAGGCAAGGAATTCCATATACGTATTGTCCTTACTGTGAAGAAACTTTTCCGTCTCTGTGTGTGAAATCTCCTCTCCTCTAACCTAAGCGGGTGTCCACGCTAGCTCCATCCCCTTTATCAATTTGGTAGCCCGTCTCTGAACCTTTTCTAGTTCCAGGATATCCTTTTTGTAGTATGGTGCCCATAATTGTGCACAGTATTTGAAATGTGGCCTCACTAGTGATTTATATAATGGGAGTTTAACACTCTCATCCCTTGCATCAATTCGCCGCTTAATGCATGCTAATACCTTGTTTGACTTTTTTGTTGCATTCCTACTTTGGGTACTACTGTTAA
Source organism: Pseudophryne corroboree (assembly GCF_028390025.1). Lineage (NCBI taxonomy): Eukaryota > Metazoa > Chordata > Amphibia > Anura > Myobatrachidae > Pseudophryne > Pseudophryne corroboree. The sequence goes on along the minus strand of NC_086453.1, from coordinate 214,870,426 downwards.
GTTTGTTATCTATGTGAACTCCTAAATCTTTTTCCAGTACATAATCAAAACAAGGGGTTTCTCACCATTTAATATGTAGGTAGTGTTCTTGTTTTTGCTACCGAAGTACATTACCTTACATTTGTCTATATTGAACCTCATTCTTCATTTTGAAGCCCATGCTTCCAGTTTAAATAAGTCGTTATGAAGAGACTCCGCATCCTCCACTGAATTTATAACCTTACACAAGTGGGTATTGTCTGCAAAAAATTACACTATGCTCTATAGACCTGCTTCTAGATCATTTATGAAAATGTTGAAAAATAGTGGTCCAAGGGGATAATTCAGACCTGATTGCTAGGCTGCGTTTTCTCACAGCCTGCGATCAGGTCTGCACTGCGCATGCATATGCATATGCACCGCAATGCGCAGGCACATTGCACGGGTATAAAGCGGATCACCGCTCAGCGATGGGTTTGTGCAACGGATCCGTTTGCACGGGCGATCGCAAGGAGACTGATAGGGAGAAGGTGTTTCTGGGTGGCGTTCTAAATGTATACACAACCACCCCCACACCAACGTGTGTGGACGGGTGTGAATACCCCTAGGCGCTGGTTCCTACCAGAAAGATGGAGATCAAATAACAGTGCGGACTGCTGCTCCTAATAAAGGATAATTGCAATCCTCACAAAGACCAAAAGAAAACACACTGACTACAGGGGTGTGACACCCTGTAGAAAATCAAGAGCGCTGTCCGCACTGATTAAAGAGACAATTTAAACTATACAATTAAAATGTTGACAATATCAAATTGTTAGCAATTTTTATTAAAAATGAATAAAATTTATTAATAATACAACCTGAATGGCCTTCAATCAACCTATATAATGCGTAATTGATATCATGATACAAACAATTCATATACAACCATTATTATGGCTAAGCGGTACTGAAATTATGAGGCTTAGAATTTGATGTAACTATAATTCATAGTGTCCACTTGTTAGAAGATGAAAAGGCTATAAATAGCGTTCCAAACACTGAGTGTGTTTAGAGGACCTCTAAACATACCACGGGTAGGTGGTATACAATTATGGATGGACTGCCGAGTGCCGACACAGAGGTAGCTACAGCCGTGGACTAACGTACTGTGTCTGCTGCTAATATAGACTGGATGAATGATAATGAGATGAAATCAATATATATATGTATGTATATATAATATCACTAGTACTGCAGCCGGACAGGTAGATAATATATTTATTAGGTAATGATGACTGATGACGGACCTGCTGGACACTGTCAGCTCAGCAGCACCGCAGACTGCTACAGTAAGCTACTATACTCTATAGTAGTATGTACAAAGAAGAAAGAAAAAAAAAAACACGGGTAGGTGGTATACAATTATGGATGGACTGCCGAGTGCCGACACAGAGGTAGCTACAGCCGTGGACTAACGTACTGTGTCTGCTGCTAATATAGACTGGATGATTGATAATGAGATGAAATCAATATATATATGTATGTATATATAATATCACTAGTACTGCAGCCGGACAGGTAGATAATATATTTATTAGGTAATGATGACTGATGACGGACCTGCTGGACACTGTCAGCTCAGCAGCACCGCAGACTGCTACAGTAAGCTACTATACTCTATAGTAGTATGTACAAAGAAGAAAGAAAAAAAAAAACCACGGGTAGGTGGTATACAATTATGGATGGACTGCCGAGTGCCGACACAGAGGTAGCTACAGCCGTGGACTAACGTACTGTGTCTGCTGCTAATATAGAGTCTAGACTGGATGATAAATTATTGATAATGAGATGAAATCAATATAATATCACTAGTACTGCAGCCGGACAGGTACTATATATATTTATTATGTAATGACTGATGACGGACCTGCTGGACACTGTCAGGTCAGCACAGCACCGCAGACTGCTACAGTAAGCTACTATAGTAGTATGTATAAAGAAGAATGAAAAAAAAAAAAACCACGGGTAGGTGGTATACAATATTATATATATATATATATATATTATATACAATTATATATATATATGCAACAAAATGGACTCCGGCACTTGGATATGTCCCTTGCACGGGACTGTCTTGCTCAGGTGCCCTCCTCCGTGGACAGCGTCCACCTTACATATAAACAGTGAAAAACGAGGCGGCACTCAGAGGCTTCAGAAAAGCAGCAAACTTTGTATTAGTGCAGATCAACGTTTCGGCGTCATCCTGACGAAGGGGGAGACCCCGAAACGTTGATCTGCACTAATACAAAGTTTGCTGCTTTTCTGAAGCCTCTGAGTGCCGCCTCGTTTTTCACTGTTTATTATATATATATATATATATATATATTAATCTGGTGGTGATTGATTATTAAACTGGTGGTCACTTCAGGACAGGTCACGTTGCAACTTGCAACTAGTACTCCGAGGCCTAAGCAGACAATCACAAAATATATTATTATACTGGTGGTCAGTGTGGTCACAACAATGGCAGTGTGGCACTGACTCTGGCAGCAAAAGTGTGCACTGTACGTTATATGTACTCCTGAGTCCTGCTCTCAGACTCTAACTGCTCCCCACTGTCAGTGTCTCCCCCACAAGTCAGATAATACACTTACAGTCACACTATCTAATCTATAAATATCACTTCAGCAAGTAGTATAGTAGTATACAGTAGTACTCCTCCTAATAATGCTCCCCGAAAATACTGTGTCTCTCTCTTCTCTAAACGGAGAGGACGCCAGCCACGTCCTCTCCCTATGACTCTCAATGCACGTGTGAAAATGGCGGCGACGCGCGGCTCCTTATATAGAATCCGAGTCTCGCGATAGAATCCGAGCCTCGCGAGAATCCGACAGCGTGATGATGACGTTCGGGCGCGCTCGGGTTAGCCGAGCAAGGCGGGAAGATCCGAGCCTGCTCGGACCCGTGTAAAAAACCTGAAGTTCGGGCGGGTTCGGATTCAGAGGAACCGAACCCGCTCATCTTTACCCAAGACTATCAGAATTTTTTTCACGTCACCCCAAGGCCAAAAGTTTTTTATTGAGATATTCAGAGAAAAATATTAAATGAAGTAAACTGTGTTTAGGGTCAGTTATGTGGTGAGGAACAGAATTTGCTTCTGTTTGTTCACATATGTTAGCATATGTTAGGCAAAACGTCATCATCCTGCTGTCGGATTCTCGCGGGGTTTGGATTCCATGTGAGGACCCGCGCGTTGCCGCCATTTTCACTCCTGCATTGGAGAGTGTAGAGAGAGGACGTGTCTCCATTCTCTCAGTGTCCGTGGTCACAGTAGTGGTGTCCTCTGCTGCCATTTGTCCAGTGCTGCTGTATAATAACAAGTCCCTTACAGTGTTGCTGTGTTGTCGTGCATCAGACCAGTGGTAGTGTCCTGTGCATCACTCAGTCCAGTCACCGGTCACAGTGGTGTCCTCTGCTACAATATGTCCAGTGCTGCTGTATAAAATACAAATCCAGTCCATTGCAGTGGTGCTGTGTTGTCCTGCATCACTCCAGTGGTGGTGTCCCTGTGCTGCCGTATATGTCCAGTGGTATTGCCGTATATGTCCAGTGATCCTGCCGTATAATTCCAGTAATCCTGCTGTTTAGTTCCAGTAATCCTGCCATATAATTTCAGTAATCCTGACGTATAATTACTGTGGTACTGATGTATAATTCCAGTAATCCTGACGTATAATTACAGTAATCCTCCCGTATAAATCCAGTGATCCTGCCGTATAATTCCAGTGATCCTCCGTATAATTCCACTAATCCTGCCGTATAATTCCAGTAATCCTGATGTATAATTACAGCGATCCTGATGTATAATTCCAGTATTCCTGCCATATAATTACAGTAATCCTGTCGTATAATTCCAGTGATACTGGTGTATAATTCTAATAATCCTGCCGTATAATTCCAGTAAACCTGCCATATAATTCCAGTGCTCCTGCCGTCTAATTCCAGTGATCCTGCTGTATAATTCCAGTGATCCTGCTGTATAATTCCAGTGATCCTGCCGTATAATTCCAGTAATCCTGATGTATAATTACAGTAATCCTGCCGTATAATTACAGTGGTACTGGTGTATAATTCCAGTAATCCTGCCGTATAATTACAGTAATCCTGTCGTATAATTCCAGTGATCCTGCCATATAATTCCAGTGATTCTGCCGTATAATTCCAGTGATCCTGCCGTATAATTCCAGTAATCCTGCCATATAATTACAGTGATCCTGCCGTATAATACCAGTGATCCTGCCATATTATTCCAGTAATCCTGCCATATACTTACAGTAATCCTGCCGTATAATTGCAGTGGCACTGGTGTATAATTCCAGTAATCCTGCCATATAATTCCAGTAATCCTGCCGTATAATTCCAGTGATTCTGCCGTATAATTCCAGTGATCCTGCCGTATAATTCCAGTGATTCTGCCGTATAATTCCAGTAATCCTGCCATATAATTCCAGTAATCCTGCCGTATAATTCCAGTGATTCTGCCGTATAATTCCAGTAATCCTGCCGTATAATTACAGTGATCCTGCCGTATAATTCCAGTAATCCTTCCATATAATTCCAGTAATTTTGCCGTATAATTACAGTGGTACTGGCATATAATTCCAGTATTCCTGCAGTATAATTCCAGTGATACTGGTGTATAATTCTAGTAATCCTGACGATAATTCCAGTAAACCTGCTATATAATTCCAGTGCTCCTGCCGTATAATTACAGTGATCCTGCTGTATAATTACAGTAATCATGATGTATAATTACAGTAATCCTGCCGTATAATTCCAGTGATTCTGCTGTATAATTCCAATGATCCTGCTGTATAATTCCAGTAATCCTGCCATATAATTACAGTGATCCTGCCGTATAATTCCAGTGATCCTGCCATATAATTCCAGTAATCCTGCCGTATATTTACAGTAATCCTGCCGTATAATTGCAGTGGTACTGGTGTATAATTCCAGTAATCCTGACGTATAATTCCAGTAATCCTGCAATATAATTCCAGTGATTCTGCCGTATAATTCCAGTGATCCTGCCGTATAATTCCAGTAATCCTGCCGTATAATTACAGTGATCCTGCCGTATAATTACAGTAATCCTGCCATATAATTCCAGTAATCCTGCTGTATAATTCCAGTGGTACTGGGGTATAATTCCAGTATTCCTTCCATATAATTCTAGTGATCCTGACGTATAATTCCAGTGATCCTGATGTATAATTCCAGTAATCCTGCCATATAATTCCATATAAATCCAGTCCAGTGGTGCTGCTATATAATTTCAGTGGTGCTGTCCTGGGCTGTATATTATTTACTCCAAATAAAGGGGTTATTAATATTTAATCCAAATAATTTTTTACAGGGTTTGCCCTGTGAGCTGAAGGGGTATGCTCTCCTGTGCCACATATTATGTTATATAACTTCAGAAAAATAATGGAGAACAAAAATTTGGAGGATAAAATAGGGAAAGATCAAGAACCACATCCTCCTAGTGCTGAAGCTGCTGCCACTAGTCATGACATAGACAATGAAATGCCATCAACATTGTCTGCCAAGGCCGATGCCCAATGTAATAGTAGAAGGCATGTAAAATCCAAAAAGCCAAAGTTCAGTAAAAAGACCCAAAAAAAGAAATTGAAATGGTCTGAGGAGAAATGTAAACTTGCCAATATGCCATTTACGACACGGAGTGGCAAGGAACGGCTAAGGCCCTGGGCTATGTTCATGACTAGTGGTTCAGCTTCACATGACGATGGAAGCCCTCATCCTCCCGCTAGAAAAATTAAAAGAGTTAAGGTGAAAAGACACAGAAAAGAACTGTGGGTTCTGAGATGGTATCACAAATCCCCAAGGAGAGTCCAAGTGTGTCGGCGGTTGCAATGCCTGACCTCCCCAACACTGGACGGGAAGAGGTGGCTCCTTCCACCATTTGCACATCCCCTGCAAGTGCTGGAAGGAGCACCCACAGTCCAGTTTCTGATCATCAAATTGAAGATGTCACTGTTGAAGTACACAGGATGAAGATATGGGTGTTGCTAGCGCTGAGGAGGAAGTTGACGATGAGGATTCTGATGGTGATATGGCTTGTTTAAATGAGGCACCGGGGGAGAGCATAAGCAGTCCACTGGCACCAAAACCCCTTCTTCCTCTTGTACCCAAGCTCCTGCAAGCCACACCACCAACTCCCTCAACGTCAACTTCCTCCTCAGTCAGGAACGTCAGTAGTCCTGCAGGCCATGTCACTGGCAAGACTGAGGAGACCTCTACTAACCGGGATTCCTCCGGAGGATCCGTGAGTGGTACGCTTGCTGTTGCTGCTGCTGTTGTTGCTGCTGTTGGGAGTCGATCGCCATCCCAGAGGGGAAGTCGGAAGACCACTTGTATTATTTCCAGTAAGCAATTGACTGTCCAACAGTCCTTTGTGAGGAAGATGAAATATCACAGCAGTCATCCTTTTGCAAAGCAGATAACTGAAGCCTTGACAGCTATGTTGGTGTTAGACGTGCGTCCAGTATCCGCCATTAGTTCAGTGGGACTTAGAGAATTGTCTGAGGTACTGTGTCTCCAGTATCAAATCCCATCTAGGCTCCACTTCTCTAGGCAGGCGATACCAAGAATGTACAGAGACGTCAGAAAAAGTGTCCTCAGTGTCCTATAAAATGCAGTTGTACCCACTGTCCACTTAACCACAGACATGTGGACAAGTGGAACAGGGGAGACTAAGGACTATATGACTGTGACAGCCCACTGTGTGGATGTATGGCCTCCCGCAGCAACAACAGCAGCGGCACCAGTAGCAGCATCTCGCAAATGCCAACTCGTTCCTAGGCAGGCTACGCTATGTATCACCGCTTTCCAGAGACACACAGCTGACAACCTCTTATGGAAACTGAGGGACATCATTGCAGAATGGCTTACCCCAATTAGACTCTCCTGGGGATGTGATATAAGACAACGACACCAGTATTGTGCATGCATTATATCTGGGCAAATTCCATCTCGTCCCATGTTTTGCACATACAATTAATTTGGTGGTGCAGAATTTTTTGAAAAATGACAGGGGCGTGCAGGAGATGTTGTCGGTGGCCCGAAAAATTGCGGGCCACTTTTGGCATTCAGCCACCGCGTGCCGAAGACTGGAACGCCATCAAACACGCCTGAACCTGCCCTGCCATCACTTGAAGCAAGAGGTGGTAACGAGGTGGAATTCAACACTCTATATGCTTCAGAGGATGGAGGAGCAGCAAAAGACCGTTCAAGCCTATACATCCACCTACGATATAGGCAAAGGAGGGGGAATGCACCTGGCTCAAGTACAGTGGAGAATGATTTCAGTCTTGTGCAAGGTTCTCCAAACCTTCGAACTTGCCACACATGAAGTCCGTTCAGACACTGCCAGCTTGAGTCAGGTCATTCCCCTCATCAGGCTTTTGCAGAAGCAGCTGGAGAAATTGAAGGAGGAGCTAAGATGGACTGATTCCGCAAAGTATGTGGGACTTGTGGTTGGAGCCCTTTATTCGCTTTGCCAGGATTCAAGGGTGGTAAATCTGTTGAAATCAGAGCACTACATTTTGGCTGCCATGCTCGATCCTAGGTTTAAAGCCTATGTTGTATATCTCTTTCTGGCAGACACAAGTCTGCATAGGTTCAAAGACCTGCTGGTGAGTAAATTGTCAACTCAAGTGGAACGTGACCCATCAACAGCTCCTCCTACATTTTCTCCCTCAACTGGGGATGCGAGGAAAAGGATAAGATTTCCGAGCCCACCCACTGGCGGTGATGCAGGGCAGTCAGGAGTGAGTGCTAACATCTGGTCCGGACTGAAGGAGCTGCCAACGATCACTGACATGTCTACTGTCACTGCATATGGGCCCTCATTCCGAGTTGTTCGCTCGCTAGCTGCTTTTAGCAGTCGTGCAAACGCTAAGCCGCCGCCCTCTGGGAGTGTATCTTAGCTTAGCAGAAGTAGCGCTGCTACTAAAAAAGATTGTGCAGTTTCTGAGTAGCTCGGGACCTACTCCTAGTTTGCGATTACTGCAGACTATTTAGTTCCTGTTTTGACGTCACGAACACGCCCTGCGTTCGGCCAGCCACACCTACGTTTCCCCAGCCACTCCTGCGTTTTTATCTGACACGCCTGCGTTTTTCCACACTTTCCCTGAAAACGGTCAGTTGACACCCAGAAACACCCATTTCCTGTCAATCACTCTGCGGCCAGCAATGTGACTGAAAAGCGTCGCTAGACCTTGTGTGACACTGCATCGGCTTTTGTGAAAGTACGTCGCACGTGCGCATTGAGCCGCATACGCATGCTCAGAAGTGCCGATTTTTAGCCTTAGCGATCAACTCGGAATGACCCCCATCATTCTTACACCATTGAAAGAATGGTGGGGGATTATATGAGTGACAGCATCCAAGTAGGCATGTCAGACAGTCCGTACGAATACTGGCAGGAAAAAGGTAATTTGGATGCCCTTGCACAAACTGGCTTTATTTTACCTAAGTTTCCCCCCCTCCAGTGTGTACGCGAAGAGTGTTTAGTGCAGCCGGTAACCTTGTCAGCGATCGGCGTAGGAGGTTACTTCCACAAAATGTGGAGAAGATGATGTTCATCAAAATGAATTATAAATTCCTCCGGGAAGACCTTTACCAGCAATTGCCTACAGAAAGTACACAGGGACCTGTGATGGCGGATTCCAGAGGGGACAAAATAATACTCTGTGAGGAGGAGGATGTACACAGGGAAAGGGGTGAGGAATCAGAGGATGAGGTGGACATCTTGCCTCTGTAGAGCCAGTTTGTGCAAGGAGAGATTGATTGCTTCTTTTTTGGTTGGGGCCTTAAACAAACCAGTTATTTCAGCCACAGTCGTGTGGCAGACCCTGTCGCTGAAATGATTGGTTTGTTAAAGTGTGCATGTCCTGTTTATACTAGAGATGAGCGGGTTCGGTTTCTCTGAATCCGAACCCGCCAGAACTTCATGTTTTTTTTCACGGGTCCGAGCGACTCGGATCTTCCCGCCTTGCTCGGTTAACCCGAGCGCGCCCGAACGTCATCATGACGCTGTCGGATTCTCGCGAGGCTCGGATTCTATCGCGAGACTCGGATTCTATATAAGGAGCCGCGCGTCGCCGCCATTTTCACACGTGCATTGAGATTGATAGGGAGAGGACGTGGCTGGCGTCCTCTCCGTTTAGAATAGATTAGAGAGACACTTGATTTACTAATTTTGGGGAGCATTAGGAGTACTCAGTACAGTGCAGAGTTTTGCTGATAGTGACCAGTGACCACCAGTTTTATTTATAATCCGTTCTCTGCCTGAAAAAAGCGATACACAGCACACAGTGACTCAGTCACATACCATATCTGTGTGCACTGCTCAGGCTCAGGCCAGTGTGCTGCATCATCTATTATCTATATATAATATTATATATATCTGTCTGACTGCTCAGCTCACACAGTTTATAATTGTGGGGGAGACTGGGGAGCACTACTGCAGTGCCAGTTATAGGTTATAGCAGGAGCCAGGAGTACATAATATATTATATAGTGAGTGACCACCAGACACACAGTGCAGTTTATTTAATATATCCGTTCTCTGCCTGAAAAAAGCGATACACACAGTGACTCAGTCAGTCACATACCATATCTGTGTGCACTGCTCAGGCTCAGGCCAGTGTGCTGCATCATCTATATATATTATATATCTGTCTGACTGCTCAGCTCACACAGCTTATAATTGTGGGGGAGACTGGGGAGCACTACTGCAGTGCCAGTTATAGGTTATAGCAGGAGCCAGGAGTACATAATATTATATTAAAATTAAACAGTGCACACTTTTGCTGCAGGAGTGCCACTGCCAGTGTGACTAGTGACCAGTGACCTGACCACCAGTATATATAATATTAGTAGTATACTATCTCTTTATCAACCAGTCTATATTAGCAGCAGACACAGTACAGTGCGGTAGTTCACGGCTGTGGCTACCTCTGTGTCGGCACTCGGCAGCCCGTCCATAATTGTATATACCACCTAACCGTGGTTTTTTTTTCTTTCTTTATACATACATACTAGTTACGAGTATACTATCTCTTTATCAACCAGTCTATATATTAGCAGCAGACACAGTACAGTGCGGTAGTTCACGGCTGTGGCTACCTCTGTGTCGGCACTCGGCAGCCCGTCCATAATTGTATATACCACCTAACCGTGGTTTTTTTTTCTTTCTTTATACATACATACTAGTTACGATACGAGTATACTATCTCTTTATCAACCAGTCTATATATTAGCAGCAGACACAGTACAGTGCGGTAGTTCACGGCTGTGGCTACCTCTGTGTCGGCACTCGGCAGCCCGTCCATAATTGTATATACCACCTAACCGTGTTTTTTTTTTCTTTCTTTATACATACATACTAGTTACGAGTATACTATCTCTTTATCAACCAGTCTATATATTAGCAGCAGACACAGTACAGTGCGGTAGTTCACGGCTGTGGCTACCTCTGTGTCGGCACTCGGCAGCCCGTCCATAATTGTATATACCACCTAACCGTGGTTTTTTTTTCTTTCTTTATACATACATACTAGTTACGAGTATACTATCTCTTTATCAACCAGTCTATATTAGCAGCAGACACAGTACAGTGCGGTAGTTCACGGCTGTGGCTACCTCTGTGTCGGCACTCGGCAGCCCGTCCATAATTGTATATACCACCTAACCGTGGTTTTTTTTTCTTTCTTTATACATACATACTAGTTACGAGTATACTATCTCTTTATCAACCAGTCTATATATTAGCAGCAGACACAGTACAGTGCGGTAGTTCACGGCTGTGGCTACCTCTGTGTCGGCACTCGGCAGCCCGTCCATAATTGTATATACCACCTAACCGTGGTTTTTTTTTCTTTCTTTATACATACATACTAGTTACGAGTATACTATCTCTTTATCAACCAGTCTATATATTAGCAGCAGACACAGTACAGTGCGGTAGTTCACGGCTGTGGCTACCTCTGTGTCGGCACTCGGCAGCCCGTCCATAATTGTATATACCACCTAACCGTGGTTTTTTTCTCTTTCTTTATACATACATACTAGTTACGAGTATACTATCTCTTTATCAACCAGTCTATATATTAGCAGCAGACACAGTACAGTGCGGTAGTTCACGGCTGTGGCTACCTCTGTGTCGGCACTCGGCAGCCCGTCCATAATTGTATATACCACCTAACCGTGGTTTTTTTTTCTTTCTTTATACATACATACTAGTTACGAGTATACTATCTCTTTATCAACCAGTCTATATATTAGCAGCAGACACAGTACAGTGCGGTAGTTCACGGCTGTGGCTACCTCTGTGTCGGCACTCGGCAGCCCGTCCATAATTGTATATACCACCTAACCGTGGTTTTTTTTTCTTTCTTTATACATACATACTAGTTACGAGTATACTATCTCTTTATCAACCAGTCTATATTAGCAGCAGACACAGTACAGTGCGGTAGTTCACGGCTGTGGCTACCTCTGTGTCGGCACTCGGCAGCCCGTCCATAATTGTATATACCACCTAACCGTGGTTTTTTTTTCTTTCTTTATACATACATACTAGTTACGAGTATACTATCTCTTTATCAACCAGTCTATATATTAGCAGCAGACACAGTACAGTGCGGTAGTTCACGGCTGTGGCTACCTCTGTGTCGGCACTCGGCAGCCCGTCCATAATTGTATATACCACCTAACCGTGGTTTTTTTTTCTTTCTTTATACATACATACTAGTTACGAGTATACTATCTCTTTATCAACCAGTCTATATATTAGCAGCAGACACAGTACAGTGCGGTAGTTCACGGCTGTGGCTACCTCTGTGTCGGCACTCGGCAGCCCGTCCATAATTGTATATACCACCTAACCGTGGTTTTTTTCTCTTTCTTTATACATACATACTAGTTACGAGTATACTATCTCTTTATCAACCAGTCTATATATTAGCAGCAGACACAGTACAGTGCGGTAGTTCACGGCTGTGGCTACCTCTGTGTCGGCACTCGGCAGCCCGTCCATAATTGTATATACCACCTAACCGTGGTTTTTTTTTCTTTCTTTATACATACATACTAGTTACGAGTATACTATCTCTTTATCAACCAGTCTATATATTAGCAGCAGACACAGTACAGTGCGGTAGTTCACGGCTGTGGCTACCTCTGTGTCGGCACTCGGCAGCCCGTCCATAATTGTATACTAGTATCCAATCCATCCATCTCCATTGTTTACCTGAGGTGCCTTTTAGTTGTGCCTATTAAAATATGGAGAACAAAAATGTTGAGGTTCCAAAATTAGGGAAAGATCAAGATCCACTTCCACCTCGTGCTGAAGCTGCTGCCACTAGTCATGGCCGAGACGATGAAATGCCAGCAACGTCGTCTGCCAAGGCCGATGCCCAATGTCATAGTACAGAGCATGTCAAATCCAAAACACCAAATATCAGTAAAAAAAGGACTCCAAAACCTAAAATAAAATTGTCGGAGGAGAAGCGTAAACTTGCCAATATGCCATTTACCACACGGAGTGGCAAGGAACGGCTGAGGCCCTGGCCTATGTTCATGGCTAGTGGTTCAGCTTCACATGAGGATGGAAGCACTCAGCCTCTCGCTAGAAAAATGAAAAGACTCAAGCTGGCAAAAGCAGCACAGCAAAGAACTGTGCATTCTTCGAAATCCCAAATCCACAAGGAGAGTCCAATTGTGTCGGTTGCGATGCCTGACCTTCCCAACACTGGACGTGAAGAGCATGCGCCTTCCACCATTTGCACGCCCCCTGCAAGTGCTGGAAGGAGCACCCGCAGTCCAGTTCCTGATAGTCAGATTGAAGATGTCAGTGTTGAAGTACACCAGGATGAGGAGGATATGGGTGTTGCTGGCGCTGGGGAGGAAATTGACCAGGAGGATTCTGATGGTGAGGTGGTTTGTTTAAGTCAGGCACCCGGGGAGACACCTGTTGTCCGTGGGAGGAATATGGCCGTTGACATGCCAGGTGAAAATACCAAAAAAATCAGCTCTTCGGTGTGGAGGTATTTCACCAGAAATGCGGACAACAGGTGTCAAGCCGTGTGTTCCCTTTGTCAAGCTGTAATAAGTAGGGGTAAGGACGTTAACCACCTCGGAACATCCTCCCTTATACGTCACCTGCAGCGCATTCATAATAAGTCAGTGACAAGTTCAAAAACTTTGGGTGACAGCGGAAGCAGTCCACTGACCAGTAAATCCCTTCCTCTTGTAACCAAGCTCACGCAAACCACCCCACCAACTCCCTCAGTGTCAATTTCCTCCTTCCCCAGGAATGCCAATAGTCCTGCAGGCCATGTCACTGGCAATTCTGACGAGTCCTCTCCTGCCTGGGATTCCTCCGATGCATCCTTGCGTGTAACGCCTACTGCTGCTGGCGCTGCTGTTGTTGCCGCTGGGAGTCGATGGTCATCCCAGAGGGGAAGTCGTAAGCCCACTTGTACTACTTCCAGTAAGCAATTGACTGTTCAACAGTCCTTTGCGAGGAAGATGAAATATCACAGCAGTCATCCTACTGCAAAGCGGATAACTGAGTCCTTGACAACTATGTTGGTGTTAGACGTGCGTCCGGTATCCGCCATTAGTTCACAGGGAACTAGACAATTTATTGAGGCAGTGTGCCCCCGTTACCAAATACCATCTAGGTTCCACTTCTCTAGGCAGGCGATACCGAGAATGTACACGGACGTCAGAAAAAGACTCACCAGTGTCCTAAAAAATGCAGTTGTACCCAATGTCCACTTAACCACGGACATGTGGACAAGTGGAGCAGGGCAGGGTCAGGACTATATGACTGTGACAGCCCACTGGGTAGATGTATGGACTCCCGCCGCAAGAACAGCAGCGGCGGCACCAGTAGCAGCATCTCGCAAACGCCAACTCTTTCCTAGGCAGGCTACGCTTTGTATCACCGCTTTCCAGAATACGCACACAGCTGAAAACCTCTTACGGCAACTGAGGAAGATCATCGCGGAATGGCTTACCCCAATTGGACTCTCCTGTGGATTTGTGGCATCGGACAACGCCAGCAATATTGTGTGTGCATTAAATATGGGCAAATTCCAGCACGTCCCATGTTTTGCACATACCTTGAATTTGGTGGTGCAGAATTTTTTAAAAAACGACAGGGGCGTGCAAGAGATGCTGTCGGTGGCCAGAAAAATTGCGGGACACTTTCGGCGTACAGGCACCACGTACAGAAGACTGGAGCACCACCAAAAACTACTGAACCTGCCCTGCCATCATCTGAAGCAAGAAGTGGTAACGAGGTGGAATTCAACCCTCTATATGCTTCAGAGGTTGGAGGAGCAGCAAAAGGCCATTCAAGCATATACAATTGAGCACGATATAGTAGGTGGAATGCACCTGTCTCAAGTGCAGTGGAGAATGATTTCAACGTTGTGCAAGGTTCTGATGCCCTTTGAACTTGCCACACGTGAAGTCAGTTCAGACACTGCCAGCCTGAGTCAGGTCATTCCCCTCATCAGGCTTTTGCAGAAGAAGCTGGAGGCATTGAAGAAGGAGCTAAAAGGGAGCGATTCCGCTAGGCATGTGGGACTTGTGGATGCAGCCCTTAATTCGCTTAACAAGGATTCACGGGTGGTCAATCTGTTGAAATCAGAGCACTACATTTTGGCCACCGTGCTCGATCCTAGATTTAAAGCCTACCTTGGATCTCTCTTTCCGGCAGACACAGGTCTGCTGGGGTTGAAAGACCTGCTGGTGACAAAATTGTCAAGTCAAGCGGAACGCGACCTGTCAACATCTCCTCCTTCACATTCTCCCGCAACTGGGGGTGCGAGGAAAAGGCTCAGAATTCCGAGCCCACCCGCTGGCGGTGATGCAGGGCAGTCTGGAGCGACTGCTGATGCTGACATCTGGTCCGGACTGAAGGACCTGACAACGATTACGGACATGTCGTCTACTGTCACTGCATATGATTCTCTCAACATTGATAGAATGGTGGAGGATTATATGAGTGACCGCATCCAAGTAGGCACGTCACACAGTCCGTACTTATACTGGCAGGAAAAAGAGGCAATTTGGAGGCCCTTGCACAAACTGGCTTTATTCTACCTAAGTTGCCCTCCCACAAGTGTGTACTCCGAAAGAGTGTTTAGTGCCGCCGCTCACCTTGTCAGCAATCGGCGTACGAGGTTACATCCAGAAAATGTGGAGAAGATGATGTTCATTAAAATGAATTATAATCAATTCCTCCGCGGAGACATTGACCAGCAGCAATTGCCTCCACAAAGTACACAGGGAGCTGAGATGGTGGATTCCAGTGGGGACGAATTGATAATCTGTGAGGAGGGGGATGTACACGGTGATATATCGGAGGGTGAAGATGAGGTGGACATCTTGCCTCTGTAGAGCCAGTTTGTGCAAGGAGAGATTAATTGCTTCTTTTTTGGGGGGGGTCCAAACCAACCCGTCATATCAGTCACAGTCGTGTGGCAGACCCTGTCACTGAAATGATGGGTTGGTTAAAGTGTGCATGTCCTGTTTTGTTTATACAACATAAGGGTGGGTGGGAGGGCCCAAGGACAATTCCATCTTGCACCTCTTTTTTCTTTTCTTTTTCTTTGCATCATGTGCTGATTGGGGAGGGTTTTTTGGAAGGGACATCCTGCGTGACACTGCAGTGCCACTCCTAGATGGGCCCGGTGTTTGTGTCGGCCACTAGGGTCGCTAATCTTACTCACACAGTCAGCTACCTCATTGCGCCTCTTTTTTTCTTTGCGTCATGTGCTGTTTGGGGAGGGTTTTTTGGAAGGGACATCCTGCGTGACACTGCAGTGCCACTCCTAGATGGGCCCGGTGTTTGTGTCGGCCACTAGGGTCGCTAATCTTACTCACACAGCTACCTCATTGCGCCTCTTTTTTTCTTTGCGTCATGTGCTGTTTGGGGAGGGTTTTTTGGAAGGGCCATCCTGCGTGACACTGCAGTGCCACTCCTAGATGGGCCCGGTGGTTGTGTCGGCCACTAGGGTCGCTAATCTTACTCACACAGCTACCTCATTGCGCCTCTTTTTTTCTTTGCGTCATGTGCTGTTTGGGGAGGGTTTTTTGGAAGGGACATCCTGCGTGACACTGCAGTGCCACTCCTAGATGGGCCCGGTGTTTGTGTCGGCCACTAGGGTCGCTTATCTTACTCACACAGCGACCTCGGTGCAAATTTTAGGACTAAAAATAATATTGTGAGGTGTGAGGTATTCAGAATAGACTGAAAATGAGTGTAAATTATGGTTTTCGAGGTTAATAATACTTTGGGATCAAAATGACCCCCAAATTCTATGATTTAAGCTGTTTTTTAGTGTTTTTTGAAAAAAACACCCGAATCCAAAACACACCCGAATCCGACAAAAAAAATTCGGTGAGGTTTTGCCAAAACGCGTTCGAACCCAAAACACGGCCGCGGAACCGAACCCAAAACCAAAACACAAAACCCGAAAAATTTCAGGCGCTCATCTCTAGTTTATACATATATGAGGGTGGCTGGGAGGGCCCAATGACAATTCCATCTTGCACCTCTTTTTCTTCTTTGTATCATGTGCTGTTTGGGAACTAGTTTTTTAAAGTGCCATCCTGCCTGACACTGCCGTACAAGTCTAGGGATAATGCTGTATAAGTCCAGGAGTACTGCCATGTAAGTCCAGTCCAGTGGTGCTGTCTTGTGCTGTATCAGTCCAGTGGTGTTGTCTTGTGCTGCCATAAGTCCAGTGGTGGTGTCCTGTGCTGTATATTATTTACTCCAAATAAAAGGGTTATATACAGTACTTATATTATTATCCAAATATTTTTTACAGGGTTTTCCCTGTGTGGTGTAGGTTTACGCTAGAGATGAGCAGGTTCGGTTCCTCGAGATCCGAACCCCCCCGAACTTCACCTATTTTACACGGTTCCGAGGCAGCTTTGGATCTTCCCGCCTTGCTCGGTTAACCCGAACGAGGCCGAACGTCATCATCCCGCTGTCGGATTCTCGCCGCCATTTTCACTCGTGCATTGGAGATTGAGCGGAGAGGACGTGGCTGCGTTCTCTCCCTGAAAAGCTCCGTAATCTGTGCTCAGTGTGCTGCAAATATCTGTGCTCAGTGTGCTGCAAATATCTGTGCTCAGTGTGCTTAAAATATTAACGTTCTCTGCCTGAAAATGCTCCATATCTGTGCTCAGTGTGCTGCAAATATCTGTGCGCAGTGCGCTTTATTGTGGGGACTGGGGACCACCAGTATATAATTAATTATACTTATAGTAGTACAGTACAGTAGGCCATTGCTGTATCTTGTAGCTCTGTGTCACTGCAAGTATCCATTCCATATCTGTGCTGCATTTTTGTGAGCAGTATATAGTATTACAGTGCAGCATTTTGGTGACCCAACAGTATATAGTTGTGTACAGTAGGCCATTGCTGTATCTTGCAGCTCTGTGTCACTGCAAGTATCCATTCCATATCTATGCAGCCTTTTTGTGAGCAGTATATATAGTATTACAGTGCAGCATTTTGGTGACCCAACAGTATATAGTTGTGTACAGTAGGCCATTGCTGTATCTTGAGCTCTGTGTCACTGCAAGTATCCATCCATTCCATTTTCTTCCAGTGATTTGGACCAATAATAACATTGATTAGAATGAATAATTCCAGTGATTTTGTCATTTTCTTCCAGTGATTTGGACCAATAATACCAATGATTAGAACAAATAATTCCGGTGATTTTGTCATTTTCTTCCAGTGATTTGGACCAATAATACCATTGATTCGAACGAATAATTCCAGTGATTTTGTCATTTTCTTCCAGTGATTTGGACCAATAATACCATTGATTAGAACGAATAATTCCTGCGATATTGAGGTGTTTGTGTCGCTTAGCTTAGCCGTCCAGCGACCACAGTGCACCTCTTTTTCTCTTTTCTTTGCATCATGTGCTGTTTGGTGCCAATTTTTTTAAGTGCCATCCTGTCTGACACTGTTGAGCCACTCCTAAATGGGCCAGGTGTTTGTGCCGCCCTCTTGGGTCACTTTGCTTAGTCATCCAGCGACCTCGGTGCAAATTTTAGGACTAAAAATAGTATTGTGAGGTGTGAGGTGTTCAGAATAGAGTGGAAATGAGTGGAAATTACGGTTATTGAGGTTAATAATACTATAGGATCAAAATTACCCCCAAATTCTATGATTTAAGCTGTTTTTGAGGGTTGTTTTTTTTTTAAAAAAAAACACCCAAATCCAAAACACACCCGAATCCGACAAAAAAATTTCAGGGAGGTTTTGCCAAAACGCGTCCGAATCCAAAACACGGCCATGGAACCAAATCCAAAACCAAAACACAAAACCCGTATAATTTCCGGTGCACATCTCTAGTTTAGGCTCGCCTGTGCTGCATATCATTATATTATCTTCAAATAAAAGGGTTATTACTATCTAAATTAATTTTACAGGCTTTGCCGTGTGTGTGTTTGGTTTAGGGGTACGCTATCCTGTGCTTACAATATTGTGCGTGTATTACATCTGGGCAAATTCCAGCACGTCCCATATTGTTTGTGCTGCACACTTAGTCATAAAGCTACCTCATTGCACCTCTTTTTCATCTTTGCATGATGTGCTGTTTGGGGCCTTTTTTTTATATCTGCCCTCCTGTCTGACACTGCAGTGCCACTCCTAGATGGGCCAATTGTTTTTGTTGCTTAGCTTAGCTATACAGCTACCTCATTGTACCTCTTTTACTTCTTTGCATGATGTGCTGTTTGGAGCTTAGTTTTTTTAAGTGCCATCCTGTCTGCAACTGCAGTGCCACTCCAAGATGGGCTAGTTGGTTTTGCCGCACACTTGTGTCGCTTAGCTTAGTCATCCAGCTACCTGGAGGAAGAGAGATGCAGATGCACACTCTTAGCACTAAGGTGTTTTAATTAACTGGGTTCCTGCATTTCAGATCACACATTGATAAGGCCCTATTTAGAGGTAAGTCCTGAATAAATTTATAGAATGTTATAGTATTAGGAATGATAGGGACCCATGTGATGAAGTCACCTGGCCGCGGCACATGGGCCCGCATATTTGCACAAATGTGTGCTAAGAACTTCAATTATACTCCATGTTAATTGTGAGGGTCTATTTAAATTATTTTTACTATCAGTGTTCTTAGTGCTAAGAGTGTGCATCTGCATCTCTCTTCCTCCAGCATAGTATTAGAAGCCTCTGCATGATAGCACCTCTTGATATCTTTAGTAATAGGATGTGCAATCCAGGTTCCCCCCTTTTTTCATCCAGCTACCTCATTGCACCTCTTTTTCTTCCTTGCATAATGTGCTGTTTGGGGCCTATTTTTTAAATCTGCCATCCTGTCTGCCACTGCAGTGTCACTCCTAGATGGGCCAGGTGTTTGTGTCGGCCACTTGGATCGCTTAGCTTAGTCATACAGCGACCTCGGTACAACTTTTAGGTCTAAAAACAATGGGGGTCATTCTGACCCGTTCACACGCAGCGGTTCTTTGATGCGGTGCGAACGGGTTGGAAATGCGCATGCGTGGCGGTCAAATTGCGCATGCGCATCATTGCCTGGCGATGATCGTCGTCGGGCAACGACGCCGCCAACAGCAAATGTGATCAAAGCGGCGATCGCAAGAAGATGGACAGGCAGGAGGCATTCCGGGGCGGATACTCACCGTTTCCAGCCGTTTTTGGGGATTGGTAAGAGAAACGCAGGTGTGTCCAGGAGAATGGAGGGCGGATGTTTGACGTCACAGCCGGGACCTTCATCGCTGGATCTGTCGCACTGGGTAAGTAGCTGCAGGGCTGGTCTTGTTTTGAGTGAAACTTTTTTAGCATAGCAGGGCTGCACAAGCGAACGCAGCCCTGTTATGCTAAGATACACTCCCCCATAGGCAGAGATTAGTTGATCGCACCAGCAGCAAAAAGTTTATTGGTGCGATCAACTCGGAATGACCCCCAATATTGTGAGGTGCTCTGAATAGACTGGAAATGAGTGGAAATTAATGTTATTGAGGTTAATAATACCGCAGGATCAAAATTACCCCCAAATTCTGTGATTTTAGCCGATTACTACTACGGTAGATTAGAACACAGCATACAGCAGAGTGCAGTGTGCCCCTATATACAGTCACTATAGCGCACAGCCACTTATGGACACAGCACATCTAATACAGCAGAGTCAGCACAGCATACGGCAGCGTGCAGTGTGCCACCAATACAAAGTCACTATAAAGCACAGGCACAGCCACTTGTGGACACAACACATCTAATATAGCAGAGTATAGCGCAGCATATGGCAGTGTTTTCTGTGCCCCCTATACACAGTCACCATAGAGCACAGGCACAGCCACTTGTGGACACAGCACGTCGTATTCAGAAGAGTATGAACAGCATACAGCATAGTGCACTGTGCCCACTATACACATTCACTATACAACACAGGCATAGACACTTGTGGACACAGCACATCTCATACAGCAGAGTCAGTGCAGCAAACGGCAGCGTGCTTTAATGTGAAATGACGCTGAGTCCTGGCCTCGGTGCCTTATATAGAATCCAAGACCCGCGAGATTCCAACGCCGGGAGGATGATGTTCTGACTTGATGTGGGATCCAAGTTTGGCTGGAACGCGGCTCAGGTGGACTCGGATCCCTGATGTTCGGAGCAGTCTGGATTCCTTGGAATCCAGACCACTCATCTCTAATTAAAAGCCACAAATACTGGTTTTGCCTATTTCATTGACCATAAATACTTTTCATTGGTACTAGACCAATCTAGGACACCCCTACAAGAGCCCCAAGGTTTGAAAATGACTGGCATATACTAATATAGACTTGTTCAACTTGGGTCAGAGTACTTATTGGATTCATTCTTAAAATACATGTAAAGGAGAGGAAGTAGGTAAGTTATAAAAACAGCAAATCAGAGCATTAGTTTTAAGTGGGGAAGTATTAGTCAATATGTAGCCAATAAGAGAATATACAGTAAATGTCAAATGCAGCAGAGAACAGAAATGCAAAGTGCAGTGTTACTATTGCGGCAATAGTGGCAGTGTACTACAAAATAACCAGGGGTGTTTTTCTGCTAAGCCCAGGAAAACCATGTATTTGGAGGATAGGAATTGTTTGTCTTACTTGCTTGATTCATTTCAGGAGAAGCCCAAGCGTCAAAAAATGTCAATTGATAATGACATAGAGGCCTACTGTACCTCACCACCTATCGAGAGAATGGCAAATAGAATGAAATGGCCAACCAAAGTCCGGTTGGAGAAGCTGGCACCTTACCAGTTGTCAGGTCCAGCTGAGGAGAGGGATTCAACGAGCGGAGGACCAGAGCAGGGAATGTAGACACCATAGGAGGGAAGGAGAGAGGAGGATGCTTCCAGGGCTATTTTTGAGCCAGAACACCCCGGAACACCATTCTTGAAGGTCTTCTTTAAAGTGACATCATCAGGATTGGCGTTCCGGAACGTCAGTGACCCAGCCCTGCCTGCTCTTCTGCTGCTGGTGATTCCCTGTGTGAGGGGAGAGGAGAAATGCGCCAGAGCAGCCATATGCGGAGACTGGGCAGCGGAAACTACATAGCCCATAGTTAACACCACTTCCAGCATTCTGCTGGGGCACCTGAGTGCAGGAGACTACATGTCCCATAAGGCCAGAGTCCTTCTTCCGGTGATGTCATCACATTGCCAAGCCACTGATTGGAGCCAACACAACCTGCATATTAGCAAGGATTCAAGACTTCAGTAACAGGCTGAGCCACGGGGCAGAGTGCTACCAGTCGGATGACGGGAATCCCATTGCAGGGGCCATCGCCAATGATATCAATCAACAGCTGGCTACCTCTGCAGCTTAAGCCTCCCCAGTGCCCGCTTCCTGCTCTCAGCATGTGCGCACAGTGTGTGCACCCAGCGCTGGGCACTTAGGGACTTATGTGGTGCACAGTAATAATAAGAATTTACTTACCGATAATTCTATTTCTCATAGTCCGTAGTGGATGCTGGGGACTCCGTAAGGACCATGGGGAATAGCGGCTCCGCAGGAGACTGGGCACATCTAAAGAAAGCTTTAGGACTATCTGGTGTGCACTGGCTCCTCCCCCTATGACCCTCCTCCAAGCCTCAGTTAGGATACTGTGCCCGGACGAGCGTACACAATAAGGAAGGATTTTGAATCCCGGGTAAGACTCATACCAGCCACACCAATCACACCGTATAACCTGTGATCTGAACCCAGTTAACAGCATGATAACAGAGGAGCCTCCGAAAGATGGCTCACAACAATAATAACCCGATTTTTGTAACAATAACTATGTACAAGTATTGCAGACAATCCGCACTTGGGATGGGCGCCCAGCATCCACTACGGACTGTGAGAAGTAGAATTATCGGTAAGTAAATTCTTATTTTCTCTAACGTCCTAAGTGGATGCTGGGGACTCCGTAAGGACCATGGGGATTATACCAAAGCTCCCAAACGGGCGGGAGAGTGCGGATGACTCTGCAGCACCAAATGAGAGAACTCCAGGTCCTCCTCAGCCAGGATATCAATTTTGTAGAATTTTACAAACGTATTTGCTCCTGACCAAGTAGCTGCTCGGCAAAGTTGTAAAGCCGAGACCCCTCGGGCAGCCGCCCAAGATGAGCCCACCTTCCTTGTGGAGTGGGCATTTACAGATTTTTGGCTGTGGCAGGCCTGCCACAGAATGTGCAAGCTGAATTGTACTACAAATCCAACGAGCAATAGTCTGCTTAGAAGCAGGAGCACCCAGCTTGTTGGGTGCATACAGGATAAACAGCGAGTCAGATTTCCTGACTCCAGCCGTCCTGGAAACATATATTTTCAGGGCACTGACAACGTCTAGCAACTTGGAGGCCTCCAAGTCCCTAGTAGCCGCAGGCACCACAAATAGGTTGGTTCAGGTGAAACGCTGAAACCACCTTGGGGAGAAACTGAGGACGAGTCCTCAATTCCGCCCTGTCCGAATGGAAAATCAGATAAGGGCTTTTTCAGGATAAAGCCGCCAATTCTGACACGCGCCTGGCCCAGGCCAGGGCCAACAGCATGACCACTTTTCATGTGAGATATTTTAACTCCACAGATTTAAGTGGTTCAAACCAATGTGACTTTTGGAACCCAAAACTACATTGAGATCCCAAAGTGCCACTGGAGGCACAAAAGGAGGCTGTATATGCAGTACCCCTTTTACAAACGTCTGAACTTCAGGGACTGAAGCTAGTTCTTTTTGGAAGAAAATTTACAGGGCCGAAATTTGAACCTTAATGGACCCCAATTTCAGGCCCATAGACACTCCTGTTTGCAGGAAATGTAGGAATCGACCCAGTTGAATTTCCTCCGTCGGGCCTTACTGGCCTCGCACCACGCAACATATTTTCGCCAATTGCGGTGATAATGTTTTTGCGGTTACATCCTTCCTGGCTTTGATCAGGATAGGGATGACTTCATCCGGAATGCCTTTTTTCCTTCAGGATCCGGCGTTCAACCGCCATGCCGTCAAATGCAGCCGCAGTAAGTCTTGGAACAGACAGGGTTCTTGCTGGAGCAGG
The DNA here is from genome assembly GCF_028390025.1 of Pseudophryne corroboree. NCBI lineage: Eukaryota > Metazoa > Chordata > Amphibia > Anura > Myobatrachidae > Pseudophryne > Pseudophryne corroboree. Next base: position 214,846,785 of record NC_086453.1, on the reverse strand, counting down.
TCCCTTCTTAGAGGTAGAGGCCACGGATCCTCCGTGAACATCTCTTGAAGTTCCGGTTACCAAGTCCTTCTTGGCCAATCCGGAACCACGAATATAGTGCTTACTCCTCTCCATCTTATCAATCTCAGTACCTTGGGTATGAGAGGCAGAGGAGGGAACACATACCCTGACTGGTACACCCACGGTGTTACCAGAGCGTCTACAGCTTATTGCCTGAGGGTCCCTGGACCTGGCGCAATACCTGTCGAGTTTTTAATCATGTGGAAGACTTCTGGGTGAAGTCCCCACTCTCCCGGGTGGAGGTCGTGCTGAGGAAGTCTGCTTCCCAGTTGTCCACTCCCGGAATGAATACTGCTGACAGTGCTATCACATGATTTTCCGCCCAGCGAAGAATCCTTGCAGCTTCTGCCATTGCCCTCCTGCTTCTTGTGCCACCCTGTCTGTTTACGTGGGTGACTGCCGTGATGTTGTCCGACTGGATCAAAACCGGCTGACCTTGAAGCAGAGGTCTTGCTAAGCTTAGAGCATTGTAAATGTCCCTTAGCTTCAGGACATTTATGTGAAGTGATGTCTCCAGGCTTGACCATAAGCCCTGGATATTCCTTCCCTGTGTGACTGCTCCCCAGCCTCGCAGGCTGGCATCCGTGGTCACCAGGACCCAGTCCTGAATGCCTAATCTGCGGCCCTCTAGAAGATGAGCACTCTGCAACCACCACAGGAGGGACACCCTTGTCCTTGGTGACAGGGTTATCCGCTGATGCATCTGAAGATGCGACCCGGACCATTTGTCCAGCAGGTCCCACTGGAAAGTTCTTGCGTGGAATCTGCCGAATGGGATTGCTTCGTAGGAAGCCACCATTTTACCCAGAACCCTTGTGCATTGATGCACTGAGACTTGGCTCGGTTTTAGGAGGTTCCTGACTAGCTCGGATAACTCCCTGGCTTTCTCCTCCGGGAGAAACACCTTTTTCTGGACTGTGTCCAGGATCATCCCTAGGAACAGAAGACACGTCGTCGGAACCAGGTGCGATTTTGGAATATTGAGAATCCAATCGTGCTGCCGCAACACTACCTGAGATAGTGCTACACCGACCTCCAACTGTTCCCTGGATCTTACCCTTATCAGGGAATTGTCCAAGTAAGGGATAACTAAAATTCACTTCCTTCGAAGGAATATCATCATTTAGGCCATTACCTTGGTAAAGACCCGGGGTGCCGTGGACCATCCATACGGCAGCGTCTGAACTGATAGTGACAGTTCTGTACCATAAACCTGAGGTACCCTTGGTGAGAAGGGTAAATTTTGACAAGAAGGTAAGCATCCTTGATGTCCCGAGACATCATGTAGTCCCCTTCTTCCAGGTTCGCAATCACTGCTCTGAGTGACTCAATCTTGAATTTGAACCTCTGTATGTAAGTGTTCAAAGATTTTAGATTTAGAATCGGTCTCACCGAGCCGTCCGGCTTCGGTACCACAACAGTGTGGAATAATACCCCGTTCCCTGTTGCAGGAGGGGTATCTTGATTATCACCTGCTGGGAATACAGCTTGTGAATGGCTTCCAAAACTGTCTCCCTGTCAGAAGGAGACATCGGTAAAGCCGACTTTAGGAAACGGCGAGGGGGAGACGTCTCGAATTCTAATTTGTACCCCTGAGATATCACCTGAAGGATCCAGGGGTCTACTTGCGAGTGAGCCCACTGCGCGCTGAAATTCATTGAGACGGGCCCCCCACCGTGCCTGATTCTGCTTGTAAAGCCCCAGCGTATACAGAGGGCTTGGCAGAGGCGGGAGAGGGTTTCTGTTCCTGGGAACTGGCTGATTTCTGCAGCCTTTTTCCTCTCCCTCTGTCACGGGGCAGAAATGAGGAACCTTTTGCCCGCTTGTCCACGAAAAGACTGCGCCTGATAATACGGCGTCTTCTCATGTTGAGAGGCGACCTGGGGTACAAACGTGGAATTCCCAGCTGTTGCCGTGGCCACCAGGTCTGAAAGACCGACCCCAAATAACTCCTCCCCTTAATAAAGCAATACTTCCAAATGCCGTTTGGAATACGCATCACCTGACCACTGACGTGTCCATAACCCTCTACTGGTAGAAATGGACAACGCGCTTAGACTTGATGCCAGTCGGCAAATATTCCGCTGTGCATCACGCATATATAGAAATGCATCTTTTAAATGCTCTATAGGCAAAAATATACTGTCCCTATCTAGGGTATCAATATTTTCAGTCAGGGAATCCGACCACGCCAACCCAGCACTGCACATCCAGGCTGAGGCGATTGCTGGTCGCAGTATAACACCAGTATGTGTGTAAATACCTTTTAGGATACCCTCCTGCTTTCTATCAGCAGGATCCTTAAGGGCGGCCATCTCAGGCGAAGGTAGAGCCCTTACAAGCGTGTGAGCGCTTTATCCACCCTAGGGGGTGTTTCCCAACCTCTGGCAGGAAAGGATATAATGCCAATAACATTTTAGAAATTATCAGTTGTTATCGGGGGAAACCCACGCATCATCACACACCTCATTTAATTTCTCAGATTCAGGAAAACTACAGGTAGTTTTTCCTCACCGAACATAATACCCCTTTTTTGGTGGTACTCGTATTATCAGAAATGTGTAAAACATTTTTCATTGCCTCAATCATGTAACGTGTGGCCCTACTGGAAGTCACATTCGTCTCTTCACCGTCGACACTGGAGTCAGTATCCGTGTCGGCGTCTATATCTGCCATCTGAGGTAACGGGCGCTTTAGAGCCCCTGACGGCCTATGAGACGTCTGGACAGGCACAAGCTGAGTAGCCGGCTGTCTCATGTCAACCACTGTCTTTTATACAGAGCTGACACTGTCACGTAATTCCTTCCAACAGTTCATCCACTCAGGTGTCGACCCCCTAGGGGGTGACATCACTATTACAGGCAATCTGCTCCGTCTCCACATCATTTTTCTCCTCATACATGTCGACACAAAAGTACCGACATACAGCACACACACAGGGAATGCTCTGATAGAGGACAGGACCCCACTAGCCCTTTGGGGAGACAGAGGGAGAGTTTGCCAGCACACACCAGAGCGCTATATATATATAGGGATAACCTTATATAAGTGTTTTTCCCCTTATAGCTGCTGTATAGTTAATACTGCGCCTAATTAGTGCCCCCCTCTCTTTTTTAACCCTTTCTGTAGTGTAGTGACTGCAGGGGAGAGCCAGGGAGCTTCCCTCCAACGGAGCTGTGAGGGAAAATGGCGCCAGTGTGCTGAGGAGATAGGCTCCGCCCCCTTATCGGCGGCCTTATCTCCCGTTTTTCTATGTATTCTGGCAGGGGTTAAATGCATCCATATAGCCCAGGAGCTATATGTGATGCATTTTTTGCCATCCAAGGTGTTTTTATTGCGTCTCAGGGCGCCCCCCCCAGCGCCCTGCACCCTCAGTGACCGAAGTGTGAAGTGTGCTGAGAGCAATGGCGCACAGCTGCAGTGCTGTGCGCTACCTTGTTGAAGACAGGACGTCTTCTGCCGCCGATTTTCCGGACCTCTTCTGCCTTCTGGCTCTGTAAGGGGGCCGGCGGCGCGGCTCTGGGACCCATCCAAGCTGGGCCTGTGATCGTCCCTCTGGAGCTAATGTCCAGTAGCATAAGAAGCCCAATCCACTCTGCACGCAGGTGAGTTCGCTTCTTCTCCCCTTAGTCCCTCAATGCAGTGAGCCTGTTGCCAGCAGGTCTCACTGAAAATAAAAAACCTAAACTAAAACTTTCACTAAGAAGCTCAGGAGAGCCCCTAGTGTGCACCCTTCTCGTTCGGGCACAGAGATCTAACTGAGGCTTGGAGGAGGGTCATAGGGGGAGGAGCCAGTGCACACCAGATAGTCCTAAAGCTGTCTTTAGATGTGCCCAGTCTCCTGCGGAGCCGCTATTCCCCATGGTCCTTACGGAGTCCCCAGCATCCACTTAGGACGTTAGAGACAAAGGTAAGCAGCATAGATGCTGCTGGAGAAGGGGGGGGGGGGGGGGGGACATAGACAATGTGTCCAAAACAACATATAGGATGACATATAAATTTAGTTACCCCTGTGCCCCCTCTGTTAGCTGCCACTGTGCCTCCTCTGTCAGCTGCCCCTGCGCCCCCCGTTAGCTGACCCCTGTGCCCCCTCTGTTAGCAGTCCCTGTGCCCCATCTGTTTGCTGCCCCTGTGCCCTCTGCTCCAGCTGCCTTGTGCCCCCTCTTCTAGCTGTACCTGTGCTCTCTGCCACTTGCACAATCTCCCAGCGAATCTCCATCCATCTCCTGTTCCCCATACCCAGCTTTTAATATCTGCACACAGGATGCTCATGCAGGGACTCCTTGCCATAATGTTATTCATTCTGTGCAGGTTTGTACATTTTGGTATACGGCTGGCCTGTGCCTTATGGTATATGGCTGGCCTGTACATTATGAGATATGGCTACTATGTGCTACTGGGGGCATTATGTAACTGACACTACTGGAGGTATTCTGTATCTGGCACTGTTGGGGGCATTATGTGTCTATTTGGCACTGCTGGGTGCATTATGTGTCTATCTGTCACTGCTGGGGGCATTATGTGTACATATGGCACTGGTGGGGCAGTATGTATGTGTATATATGACACATCTTGGGGCACACGCTAAGCAATTTTACACAAAACTATGCTATTTTACTCACGGGCGAACAAAGCTTTTCAATCGCTCTGCTGATCGTAGTGTGATTGACAGGAAGTGGGTGTTTCTGGGCGGAAACTGGACGTTTCAGGGAGTGTGCTAAAAAACGCAGGCGTGCCAGGTAAAAATGCAGGAGTGGCTGGAGAAACGGAGGAGTGGCTGGCCGAACGCAGGGTGTGTTTGTGACATCAAACCAGGAACTAAACGGACTGAGGTGACCGCAATCTAGGAGTAGGTCTGGAGCTACTCAGAAACTGCAAGGAAATTGCTTTCGTTAGCAATTCTGCTAATAATAGCAGAATTGGTAATCTTTCGTTAGCAATTGCTAATCTTTCGTTAGCAATTCTGATATGCTAAGATACACTCCCAGAGGGCGGCGGCTTTGTATTTGCATTTCTGCTAAAAGTAGCTAGCGAGCGAACAACTCGGAATGAGGGCCATTATGTGCTATAATGTTTATGCACTAATTGATGGCTGGTTCCTTTGATAGCTCCACCCACATCATTGCCCACCTCTGCCCCTCCCACAGTTCCTGAAACTATTTTCTTACAAAAAGAGCACTGGTTACTTTTTATGAGAACTAAGGGGGTCATTCCGAGTTGTTCGCTCGCTAGCAGATTTTAGCAGCATTGCACACGCTAGGCCGCCACCTTATGGGAGTGTATCTTCGCTTAGCAGAATTGCGAACGAGAGATTAACAGAATTGCGAATAGAAAATTCTTAGTAGTTTCTGAGTAGCTCGAGACTTACTCCTACACTGCGATCAGCTCAGCCCGTTTCGTTCCTGGATTGATGTCACAAACACGCCCTGCATTCGGCCAGCCACTCCCCCATTTCTCCAGACACTCCCGCGTTTTATCCTGGCACGCCTGCGTTTTTCCGCACACTCCCAGAAAATGGTCAGTTTCCGCCCAGAAACACCCACTTCCTGTCAATCACACTCCGATCACTTCAACGATGGAAATTCTTCATTAGGATGTGAGTAAATCTACTAAGTTTTGTGCTAAAATACTTAGCGCATGCGCATTTTCGCCTTAATCGCTCCGTTGCAAAAATCGGCAACGAGCGAACAACTCGGAATGACCCCCTAAGCTTCCTGAGGACTGTGGATGGCCTGAGCATAGTGTAGTGTTTGTAACGAATATATTGATTAACTGTTGCTAAATCTCTGGATTACTTGAGTATTTGTCTAGAGTTAAATAAACACTATTAGCACTCATGATTAGTGTTCACTGAGTAGTACAGTCTGAGAAGGTCTGGGACCGGAATTAGCAGGGTCTGATTGGAACTGATATATGTTATAGCTGAATGGCGCGGAATACGCTGGAACTGGAAGGCACTGAATCCAGACTGGAACCAGTATGCTGGAACCGGAGAACGCTGAGGCTGTACTGGAATGGAGTGCTGACCGGGATAGTACCAGAATGATGACACTGGAATTACTTCATTGGAACTGGACTGGAACCGGACTGAAATGCTAAGGCTGGACTGGAACTGGGAAATGCTCTAAATTACTGAAGACAACCGATGGCAGTCGGTGTAGATGAACACTCAAAGGCAATCGATGTTAACCTATGTTGGAGATCACTGAAGATAACCGATAGCAATCGGTACTGGTAAACACTTGGGGGAAATCGATGCTGAAGATCACTGGAGATATCCAATAGCAATCGGTAATGGTAAACACTTGGAGGCAATCAATGCTGAAGATCACTGAAGATAACCAATAGCAGTTGGTACTGGTAAACACTTGAAGACAATTGATGCTGAAGATCACTGGAGATAATCGTTAGCAATCGGTACTGGTAAACACTTGAAGACAATCAATGCTGAAGATCACTGGAGATAACCAATAGCAATCGGTACTGGTAAACATTTGGAGACAATCGATGCTGAATATCACTGGAGATAACCGTTAGCAATCAGTACTGATAAACACTTGAAGACAATAAATGCTGAAGATCACTGGAGATAATCGATAGCAATGGCTCAGTGGATGCTAGGATGACACAGCACAGGAGTGTATAGGCATGTAGCTAACACAGATAATCCCTGCAGATCTGTGAATGACAACAACGCATTGACATCAGGAATTGCTTTTGCAAGATCTTTATACTCCTGGATGCCTGTGGATTGGCTGGGAGTATCATGTGATTAAAGATTGGCTTCCAGTTGGTGTATGACCGATCACCTGATCCAAACTGTCATGGCTGTGTTCATCTCCAATACTCAAGAAAACTCTGTGTGTGGAATCCACTAAGAACTTGCAAAGGGTATTGAGACAATACCACTATAAAGACTATTCAATTCAGGTCAAGTACTCCCAGCTTGACAATAAGGACCTTATTCAGAGATGAACGCAGATCGCTGCATATGCAGCCAGATCTGCGTTCATCTCATCACATGCTGGGGACCACCCAGCCCAGGGCAATTACATTGTGGCCACATCGGAATTAAGGTTGACCCATGACAGCGCAGCCTGGCTGCGCTGTGAAGAGGTCTGCCACCATTTTTTTGGGGGGGAGCGGCTGCATGTGATGTCACGCAGCCCCCTTTGAAAATGGTCCCTACCCGCTTCTGTTTGGCGGCTCGCAATATGTAAGGTCGCGCACAATGGCCGGTACCACCTGCATGCGGTCGCTGCATGCGAAATCACAGCTGCATCCAGGTCTAAATAACCCCTTAACTCTGCAATAACCAGGAGTCTGCAAGCTCCAAATTCAGAGAATCCTCAGGTGCTCAATCAGTCAGCAGCTTGGAACACAACCACGTGCT